>NC_047658.1:106154968-106477051 GCF_011762505.2 Arvicanthis niloticus | reverse complement strand
ATGAGGCCATGCTTCTGCTGATCGATAGGACCTCAAGGAGGTCCTATCCTGTTTCGGGGAGGGTGGGAGGGGCTGCATGGAACCTCAGACCCAGGCTATGAGGTAGTAACTCCAGGACCAGGAGCAGCAACAGGAGTCACGGGCCACAAATGGGACACTGGCACTGTAAAAGATAGATGCTGAATACTGTCCACACTCCAGGCCAAGGCCAGCTGATGGCCCAGGGCCAGCCTAGAACAAGTGTCTGTTTATCAGCCCCGTCATGGGCATGTTAGTACTTTGTTAGCTCCTGTCCCTTGGGGATTTGGATGTGCAGAAGCTACCCCAATTCCCTCCCTTGTTAACCATTGCTGGCCAAATTCGGCATCCCTCCTCCACTAGTTCCTTGCCAGCTCCCACCCACAATTCTTGGGGAAAAGACAGGCTCATACTCCCAGCCTTGCTGAAAATCATGATCTCCACATGGGACCCTTCTGCTTCTCAGGACCCTGAAAGAGGTCAGAAAGGATTTTTTTCTTAATCAAAGTAATAACTTTACTGAACAAAAGCATGCAATTATATGAAATGAAAGCTGCAAAGTTCTAATCACTAAATTATGTGCTATGTTTCTTGTTTCCTATACAGCAATAAATAAAACAGAGACAGTAATTTCTCACCACAGAACAGGCAATTACTCCTTCCATGCATTTCTTTTTAATAAGCACACCAACAGCTAGTGCCCCGTGGCTCACCAGGATTCCAATAAGAAGAACAAACATTGGGCATTCAGCCTTCCTAAGGAACTGTCTTTGCTTCCTTTTTGTTTAGAAATCAGATGCAGGATGTGGGGCGCATGCTCATGTTTGGGAACCAGAAGAAGATGGGTAGATGGGCAGGATAGAATGTGGGTAGCTGGGGTGGGTCCAGCTTCTCTCTGGGCAGTCACACAGCTCAGCACCTTTGTTCTTCCTTTTGGCTGGGTTGGGCCACTATATGTCTGTCCTCATGGGGTCCTGAGGGAGAGCTCTGAGAAGGCTCCTGGTTGGCAGAGGTCAGGGAGTGTGTATGGTTTAGGTCTGAAGCTACTCCAGCAGGTTCTCATGTTTGAACACCTGGTCCCCAGAAGGTGCCACTGTTTTGGGGAAGTTATAGAACTTTGGGGACATGGGGATAGGGGACAGACATAGGTCATCAGAGCTTGGCCTTTTGAAGGTTCTAGTCTTCAGCTCTAGCCTTTTTACTTTTTGTGATGAGAACAAGCAGTGGTTTCCTGTTCCAACCCACATGGACCAAGCCCCTCCCACCACCACATCTGTCCTATCATGATGGACTAAACCTGGGTCCAAAGCAAATCCTCCTCTCTTGTCATGCTTCCATCGAAGTGATGAGAAAAGCAATGAATACAGGATTCCTGCAGGAGAAACAGTTAAGATGCATCTGGGAGAAGGAAGCAGTTTCTAAAAAGGCAGGTGGGTCCTGGTCCTAGAACCAGCAGAAAGACCAGTTGGAGTCTCCATGACTCTAAGATGAAGAGAGCACCAGAGTGTCTCAGCAGCTGTCACTGGCTGCCTTGTCCCAGAGGTCGACATGTATGTTTTCTGTGGTAAGAAGTCCAACGTGCCTAGGCTCTGTGGGTAGTCTGCCCATGTGTCAGGAGGTTCACACTTCACCAAGTGACTTAGAAAAGGAATCTGTCTTACTGCCTATCCAGGTCTACCCTGGCGCTTGTGAGAAGGCCCTGGACCCGTTCTCAGTAAGCATGGGTTAAGCAAGCTAGGAGTTGCCATATCCAAGGCCATGTTGAGGTGTAGGAAGAGGGTGCAGTGAAGGCACCATAAGAGCAACAGCTTTTCTGCCCACCATAGGCATGGACCCCTCAGCTGTTCACAAGCCTGGTTATCCTGTGCTGGAGTCCTCCCTAATAGAGCTGCATGTAGAGATGGTGAACTATGTCAAGGGCGGGTGTCTAAGCCAAGCCCAACATCACTGAGGCATCAGTGTCTCCTCATCAGTGAATCCTCTGGAAGGTGTGGGCAGCTAGAGACCAGTGCTGAAATGACAGAGCTGCACTAACTGGCTGGAGCAATTGTACCATGTGTCCTGATAGAGCACCAGCACACAACCTTGTACGCTTGAAGGAAAATTCTAGAAAATTGAAGGAATCGATTGAAGAAACAAACCACTGTTTGTCTGCCTTCAGTACCAGGCATGGTTAGAATGCCCCTCAGGGATCACTGTCCCACACAAACCCTGAACATAGCTCCTGAATGGTGAGTCTGGTTAGGACAAGGTCCTTCTAGCCCTTGAGTGTAGGTCAGGGTCCACTGAACCTGAGAAGACTAGTGTTGTTTTGAATAAGAATGGCTCCCATAGGCTCATAGATCTGGATGCTTGGTCACCAGGGAGTGGCACTATTAAGAGGTGTGGCCTTGTTGGGGTAGGTAGGTCTGGGCTTGTTGGAGGAGGTGTGTCATTGGGGGTGGGCTTTGGGGTTTCAGAAGCCCAACCTTCCTGCTGCCTGTTGATCTATATCTAGAAATAGCAGCATGTCTGCCTGTGCACCACCATGCTTCCCGCCATGATGACAATGGTCTGAACCTCTGAATGTAAACCGATCCCAATTAAATGCTTTCTTTTATAAGAGTTGCCATGGTCATGGAGTCTCTACACAGCAATAGAACACTGACTAAGACAACTAGTGACTTCTTTGAGCACAGGGGAGTTGCCTATGGGCGTGATTGAAGTTTCAGCATGTAAGAATGGTTAGAAGCATCTTCTTAATTAAATAATTAGTGTATTTGTGTGTGTGTGTGTGTGTGTGTGTGTAGGACTTTGAGTTCCAGGAATTAAACTCAGATTGTCAGGCTCAATAGCACGTACCTTTACTTGTTGAACCATCTTGCAAGTTCTAGAAGCATCTTCTAAGAATGTTGTCATTGATGTATAACCTTTGATGTGAAGAGGTAAATCACAGAATGCCAGACACTTCCAGGCTGATGGACCTGGTAGCCCCTTGCTGTTCCCTGCCTTCCAGAGCTGTGCTTGGAAGGTGCATTGTCTTTTCTCTTTCTAAGCCTGACCAGGTTGTTCCAAGCAAGTGAGTAGGCAAACATCTATCAGACAGATGTCTATGTGTGGGGCCCCAGGCTAGGTTTCTTCGTAGCCACAGATCATCCTAGGAGGGTAAGAAGAGGCCATCTTGGGAGCCAGCAGGGGATTGCCATTGTCTGTGGCTAAGCAAGTCCCAAGTCATGATGGTAAGCTCCAGGAAGCATTAAGGGGGATGGGTGGGAAGGCAGCACCCAAGGTGTGCCACATCCGGAAGAGTCTGCTGCAGCTGAATGCCTTGCTTTCTGGAAAGTACTGGTGAGAGTTGAAATGCCAGAGAGATGCAGGCTGTTTTGGGGGGTTTCTGCCAACTAACTCCTCACTCAGGTCTCAGCTGTACTCGGCCTGTCTGTATTGAGGTACAGGTGTAAGCCCTGCAGTCCTAAATGTTTAAAGAGAAAAACAGCCTCTGCTTGGTGATGGGCCTATCAGGGTCTGCCCAAGGCTCCTGGGATGCAGGCTCCATCTGTGCCTATGATTTTTTAATGACTCACTCCATTTCTAGGCAAAACCTGCAGCCTCTTTCCTTGCTTTCTGCATATCCTTTCTGTTCAAATTTTTTCCCCCATAAAACATACTGTGTCCAGGTTGGGATAGAAAAACCCTATGTAACAAGATGAGCCTGGGTACGGATGGCAAGTGTGACAGTTTACTGCCCAAGTCCCCATGAGTTCAAAGTCCCAGACTTCAGCTTTTTTTATTCATCAGAAGCTGAAGAGATCAGTCAGGCCACCTGTGAGAAAGGCCCTCTGTGAGCACTTCAGATGCCAGTTCTGCTCCATACTGCAGCCCAGGGATGAATGCAGTGCATTCTGCAGTTGTGTGACAATATGAAACACCCACCAGAAGGAGCCTGGCTGGAGCCTTAGCCAAGTATGCCCAGGAGTGCGCCCCCATCTCCTGACTTTCAATATGGGTGTAACTGGCCTCAACAGAACTAAGACACACTGCAAAAAGTTTTCACAGAGATCTCAGGGAACTGGATGCAACTGGGGAGAAATGCACTTGCAGATGTGCTTATTTGACCTACAAAACGTTAGGAACCATGCCAGAGTGCTCCATCTGCCCGCAAAACAAGTGTGTGCACCTCAGTCTGTTACAGCAAATTACCAAAGACCAGCTGTGAACAAGACATAGCTATCAGCTCACCTGTCAGGAGTCCCAAAGCCTTAAACCAAAGTCTAGGCAGAGCCAGACTCCTTCTTGAGGGTACACACACGTGCGTGTGCGTGTGCGTGTGCGTGTGCCTGTGTGTGTGTGTGTTATCATTCTTTCTGCTGCTTCAGCTCCTGGGTCTTCAGTCATCCTTGGCTTTTGGCTGCAGTCCTTCCGTCTCAGCCTCTATTTGCATGTGTCTCAGAGCTCCCCCTCCTTCCTCTGCCAGCACATGCACTGCTGTTCTTAGAGAACCCTTCAATCCAGGATGATGTCATCTCTGGACCCCTAATAGTCATGTCTCCAAAGACCACATTTCCAAATAAGGCCACATTCCTAGGACAGGGTGGAGTTGGTCATCTCTAGGGGAGACTGTTAAAGCCACTGTAGTGGGTTTCTCCACATCCTTGGTATCATGTAAAGAAAACAGTGTCTCCATGGAGATTCTATGCTCTGCCTTCGAGAGAAACTGCTCAATTTCCCAGGTAACCCCCATGTCCTCCAAGCCAGCCTGCTCTGCTTTGTGCCAGTTCCCAACAGGAGTATGCATGGGGCTTCAGATGCAACTGGCTGGAATTGGGAATTCAGTGGGAATTCAGACTCAGGAAGTGAGGGTATGAGGTGCTTAAGCCAGGTAAAGAGAAGAGGTCCAGCTGTGGCTCCACATGCCATGACTGAAGGGGCTGAGGCACACTGAACATAGTACCAAGCTGTCTGTGTACCAGGGAGGAGCAGGCAGAGTTTCATGGCTATCCCCCAAGACTCTACCAATTAGGGGTTCCCCAGAGCAGGAGTGGACATGACATTCAGTTCACAAAGACCTCCCTCAGAGCTACATCTATAAGACAGCACAACCTCAGACTTGTGCTGATCCAGGTAGAGGTATTCCAAAGATGCTTTCTATCTTTCAGATGCTGGGCCAGGCAGCAATCACATGCTCTTTGGTTATGGGGCAGCCATAGAAAGAATGACCTTCCATTAGAGGCAGCCAAAAAGTAAGACAAGCAAGCTTACAGTTCTTGACAGCTAAGAAGAATAGGATTTCTGAGAGACAGACAGGATGAAGGGTGACCTTTGACAACCCAAGCCTATAGCCACATGCAGAAGTGACAGGGCACAGCTGCCAGGGAGAAGAGCGGTACAGCTATGAGAATAAGTAAAGGTCCCACAAAGTGTCTCCGAAGCTGGTTAGCCACAGGAATAGAAGAAAGCCATGGGCCATAGTAAGTACCGGATGCTCTTGGGACCACCCTACTAGCTGGAAGGAAGAAGGTGATTTGAAGTTGCTAGGGAATGCACCCAAGTTTCTGCCTAGGTTAAGAGGATTGAAAGGACTGCACCTCCCTGTGGAACTGCAGCCCCTTCATCATGATGGAGTCACAGAACCATGCAGCAACCAACGGGATGAGCTACTAAGTGTTTGCCATCTAATTGAAGGTGATCAGGTCTAGAATGGGGCAGGAGAATGGGACCCATGATAAAAAGAGTCTATCAAATCTGATCAGAATGACAGTATGAAGCCCTCTGAAGATGTTCTTTATCACAAAAGAAACAGATCACTAGGAAAGGTTGTCAAAATAGCCCTTTCAGAACTCTGAGACTAATCAAAGATTGTCACTAACAAGGGAGTATTTATATAAGAAAAGCAGCTGCATCTTGCAAAAATAATGAGTATTCTAGGGTTTTAATGTGTCCCTTTCCCATCCTCTGTCTTCCCAGCTCCTCAGCAGTCTTGAAAACCTACAGTTCCTCTCTGTCTGATGGAGATCAGGGGCCACTGTATAAGATAGAGCAGACTTGGTGCTGGAAGTTTCCTGACCCACCTGGGAGTTGCCTGGAGATGCATTTGCAAGGCTGTTGTTATTATCATTATCATTATTATTATTATTATTATTATTATTATTATTATTATTATTCACCCAGAACTAGTACCTTTCCTGGGTGGAAGAATTTTTCAGAGTCAGTTGTTTAACACACCAGCTGCCCAGAATGATGACAACACAGGAAGAAGCAAGAACAGAGCTGAACAAGGGACTTAGAGAGCAAGAGAATAAAACAGCCACCAGGGACTTTGAAAAATTCCAACATATTCCTGAGAACAGCATGGCTGGCCATGTGTGCAGGGTGACACCCGGGACAAGCAGGGAACTGAGAAGGCCCTGAAGTCTCACCCTCCTCCGACATTCATGTTCTATAGAAGCAGCAAGTGAAAACTAAGTTGAGGTATAGTCTCCTTCTGAGTGTTGAAAGCATGCCCAGCCGGTGCCAACAGCTCCTTACCAGAGACTGAGAAACTTACCCGTTCCAGGAGTCAAGGGAAATGGCTGTTCAGTGATCATCTGAACACAGGCTCAGCAAGCAGAGCCTTCAGTAAGCACACATAATACACACAATGCACAAAGAACATAGAATCCACAGTGCTGAGTCAATGAAGCCCCTATACAAGAAGCAATGGCCACAAGCAGAGGAGATAAAGAATCTCATCCCCACTTATACTACTTTACTACTTGAGGTATCATATTTTCAACAAAAGTTAGGAAATCTGCAAAGGAGAAAAAAGTTTTTCCACATACAGGAAAGGAAGCAGTAGGAGCTGTCCCTGAAGAGACCTAGGTGCTGGGATTGCGAGATAAGATCAAAAGCAGCTGGCTTTAGACAGCCATAAAATAAAGAAGAAAGGCCAACAGTGTCTCCCCAGTGAGAGAATTTCAGGAAAGATACAGATATCAAAAGAAAAGATGAGATAGAAATTATGGAACTGAACCATGCAGTAACCAAACCAAAACAAAACAAAACAAAAAACCCAAACCAACCAACCAAAGGCTAGTGTAAGGTTCTATGGCATCTTGGTTTTTGAACTGGCAGAATAAAGAATCCAAAATCTTGACTATCAGACAATTAAGGTTATCTGATCTGGGGATCAAAAAGAAGCCTCAGAGAGCTGGGGAGGGAGCAATGAGCAAGCAGTACAGGCCTCACAGTCATCCCAGGAGAGGGGAACAGGGAGGAGGCAGGCTGAAGGTTGAAGGAGAGGATCTCTCCACAGCAAGCTCAGTTTTCCTGTTAGATAGAAGGGCACACTAAATCTAGAGTAAGCAGAAGAGAGCAACTAGAGAAAGTACTGGCGACATCAAAACAGGAAAGAGTAGAGAAGAACAAAGAAGCAACGCCTGGAGAACATCAGTGAAAGACTTCCAGATAGACTACGGTGAGAGAAAAAGAGATCACAGGGATGAGGAAATTATTTTAAAAGAAGGAAAATACTGATCCTCCAGACTTTTCTACAAGTAAATGTCTTTGGGTTTTGAAAGACACTGTTAAGAGAATGGAAAAACAACAGGAACAACAAGAATGAAACAAATAAGTAATAAGTACCTGAGCAGGTGGCAAAGTCCTCCATACACACACCTAGCAAAAGACTGGTCTTCAGAATATGAAAGAACATGTCACTCAAAAGTAAGAAGACACGCAACCCATGAAGTACAAAAATTCAATAGTCAGCTCCTTCATGGAGTGTGTGAATATGAGGCCAATGGGTTCGTGAACGTTGCTGGTGTCATTCACCCGTAGGAGAGAGGCACATTAAGCCACTTGGAACCTAACAAACTGACTAAGGTAAGGACAAAGCAAAATGGGCCCTGCCAGAGCTGAGGATGCAGAGACGGGAGTCTTACTGGCAGGAGCCCAGAATGGCAGTTACTTGAGAAAATAACTTCCTAATTTGTTTAAAAAGTCAAATATACACATGATGTTTGCCCAAGACAAATAAGAATATTATTTCTACAGATCTATACAAGAATGCTTGTGAGAGCTTTATGTATGCAGGTAAAACTTGGCACAATTTAAGCATCCCTTAGCAGATGAGTAGGTAAGCTAGCTGTAGGACTTGGGTAGCAAGGAATACGAAACAGCCACAAAAATGACCAAGTACCGGCACATGCAGGACCAAAGTGATGAATCTCCAGAGCCAAGTAGAAGAAGCCAGACCAAGAGACCACAGCCCTAAGAACCAGATGTGGAAAGTTTTTTACCAGGAGAAGCAAGCCCTAATCCATGCCTGAGAAGACCAGGGTTACCTGGGGCTGAGAGAGATTTTCCTTGAAGGGCATAGAAAGCTTTGCAGAATGAAAGCAGTATTCTGTGTCTCTGTTGTGATACTAAGCTGTGGAAACCAACTAACAAGCTCTTAAAATGTATGCCTTTTCCTATCTACATTGTAACCCAATAAAGTCAATTACTACTTTATTGCAAATTACCCTTTGTTGCAAATGTAAAGCAATTACTACTTGTTACAAAGGAACATTTGCAACAAGCCATTTCTTCAAAGCAACCCTTGCTTTCTTATGTTGCTTCCCTCACCACCCCTGACTTTTGCTTAGGTTCAGAACCTCATTCTTTGGCTCCATGTTCCTTCTTTAGAACAACATGGAAAATAGGCATACCTTAGCTCCAGAGACCTCACTGTGCGGTGTGAGGTCAGCTCCACTCTAGTAGAGTGGCACTTGGTGCTGAGAAGAGCCCTTCCCAACACACACACACACACACACACACACACACACACACACACACACGGCATTTGGTGCAGAGGAGAGCTTCTCCCACCAACACAGAAACACACAGACACACACACCCATAGGATGCTCTGTATCCTTTATTCACAGCTCACAGAATCAACAGATACTTCCCCCCACCCCCAACACACACACACACACACACACACACACACACACACACACACACACACACAATTGTGCTCATGGCCAGGGATGTAGGAGAGATGAAGCTGAAGCTCTGGTTGCTTGGCCTCCTGCTGATGGTGTCTCCACAGCATCCTGTGATGACGCCCAGGCGCTCTCATCTCCCTCAATGAACGGTAATTACTCCACTTGTTTCTTTTTGCCTTGCACAATGCCAGCGTCGGTCTGTTTCCAAATCTGTTCTTGTGTTCTGTTTCATCTGGTTCTAGTTAAATGCGCGTTTTGTTTACTGCATATAATTTGACTAAATCGTTAAAATATATCTTGATGAAAAATAACCTCTCCAGTTGGGTTTGAATTGCTGAATGACAGGCACGGCATCATCTATCCATATTTTTGAAAAACCTCTTCTGAATTGTTATGTGAGTAGGATGCTGAGAAGAGGGATTCAGCCAGGCTTCCTGCGGATGACTCAGTGGCCCATGAGGCTGAATGACACCTACGTTCAGGGCTTGAGTGCAGCTCTCAATTTCAGACTTGAGCTTCAATATAAGTGTCTCCCAGAGACTTTGCATGGGGGGTGTACTTCCCCTTATCATTGAGGTCAGGATAACCCTGGCCAGGATAACCCTTCCTTCCTCAGACCGCATGAGGCATGTTCTTGGGACATGTTTCTGTGTGCTGAGATTCTTGTATTTGAAGGAGCTCAGGAGTCATTAAGCCCCTTTCCATGACCCTGAGATGTTGGAAGGAAGTGTTCACTTAAACCCCTTAGGGGATAGGAGAGAGGACTACCAATAGGGCATATCTTGACAGGATTGGCACTGAAAGTTCTGCAACAATCTGTGTAATTCGCCACTGCTATTAACATGCAGACTCGGAAAGCGTGGAAGCCCAGCAACGGCTCTCAGCAGCACTGTACATTTGACACTCGGGTCACTTTCTTGGATCAGTTCCAGATATGCTGCTTTGGCCTAAATGGAAAACAGATGGAGGATGGGACCAGCCAGCTGCAGGTCCTCAAGGAAGCCAGACCCGGGGTTTCCAGGTAAAAATCTCTAGTTAGGGCAGCCTGGCCCCAATAGTCCAACTTAATGGTGCCAATACCCATAAGAGTAAAAGACATTGGGGGTTGAAGGACTTCAGGGACTATGGGCGACAGTGAAGTCTGTGGTTCGGGATCCCTCAGCAGATGAACTGCTTCACACCATACCCTGCCCTTTACCACCTAGGGTTCCCAGACCTGACCATTCTCTACCCAACATGGCTGACATGTTTTCTTTTGTCCTTACACCTACCGTCTTCAGCCTGTGTAGCCTGTAGCCTGCAGCATGCCCTCACCACCTTCCTTTAGCTGCAATACTGTCTATATTGCACTCAGGTTTGCTGGTCACACTTGTGATATGCCCTCTAACCTATGCTCCCACGCTGGGAGTTTCTAGCCTACACCTCCAAGCCCATGGGGTGATAACTTTGAGACTGGGTTTGCTGTTCGGGTATACTGGGGCAGTGCACCCCAATGTTACCCACAGTGGTACACTGAGTGCATTTCTTGCTTGGAGGGTTCACAAGTAGGAGATAGGACCCAGTAGATCTTTGGATCTTGACACTTTCTGGGATCTGAGGTGCCTGTGACAAATGAGAACCCTGCCCCCATCCACAGGTGGCTTTATGACACCCTGAAACAGAGGCATTACTATGAACTTCAAAACCACCCAGCCAGGTCCTCAGTAGCTTCTAGCCTGTCTATGGCCTAGATCTCTCATAGTGACCTAGAGCTGACCCTCCAGCAGCCAAGCCCTTCACCCCTATCTCCTGCATCAGAGGACCTCAGTACAAATGGAGAAACCAAGGTTTTAAGACCACCGAGCCCACCCAAGTAACTCAGCCTCAGATGGGTTTCCCTAGGGACACTATGGCCAGCCGCACAGGGAGGGGCTGATGCCAGGTAGGTGGTGGCTAGGTGTGGGTCAGTTCTGATTGGCCCTCTGCATCCACATTACTCACTCCTTTCCAACCCCACCCCCGACCCCATGAATCCTACTAAAGAGTGTCTGGCACCCCAACCACTAGTACCCCTCTGGACAAGAGCCTTCCTACACGGCTGAGTGCTCAAAACCAAGTCATCATAACTAAAGATAACACCTCTTTAGGTCTCTTCAATGTGACCCGTCCTTAAAGTACCAAGCATCCACATGTCCTCCGCCTGCCTTAAGCCAATAGGAGCAGAGTAAAGGGGGAATTGCGTCCCTGGCCCTGTGACCGAGAAGTGGTGGACAACAGAGCAGCTCCCAAACAGCCTTCTTTCCTGGGCAAAAGACTCCTCGAGTTGTTTTGTTGTTTGTTTGTTTGTTTTCTAACAACTAGTCACTATGACAAATACTCTGGGTTTCTAATCGTGGCCTCCCTTTGTCCCTGGCCTCCCTTTGTCCCACTCAGCACAACTGGCCACTGTTTGAAGGCCATTTTCCAAAATTGACCAGACTCACAAATTAGAGGCTTAGGGAGCCCCTGGGACATAACAGGTAGGCAGAGGCCAGACAGCTGCCTAGTACGGAGCCCACTGTCCAAGTCCTAAGCCAGTCTCAATATAGATTTAAACCATTTTCAGCCTGGACCAAGGTGATAGGCTGGTAGGATCACCAACCTGCAGCTATGACCATCAGTCCATGACTTCCATAGATCCCACCAGGTCCCCCCTTGTTGGGTGAATCACCAGCATGCAAAGTCATAGGCCCTGCTGTCCTCTCTCTCTCTCTCTCTCTCTCTCTCTCTCTCTCTCTCTCTGTGTGTGTGTGTGTGTGTGCTTGTGTGTGTGTGTGAGAGAGAGAGAGCAAGAGAGAGAGCTGATATGATTCTGTAGACTCTACACAGGGATTTATGAGATTAGCCCTCAATTACAGATAAGTCCTAAGTCTACGACTATACCCCAGGAAAACCACCCTTATCTACAGCCCATACCTTTACTTCTTTGTTCCTTGGAATAAGACAGAAAAGGCCTGCCCAGCCCAAGATCCTGAGAATGGATTGAACAGCCTTCGGTCTGAGCACTGATTTTACAGCGTAGAATTGTAGCCTTGCTCAAGCTCAGAGGGGACCAGACCTACTGCTATCTATCTCCTGGGACCTGCCAGCATCCCCTGGGACTGTCTGCCACAGGGGTGACAGCATCTCTCATGGTGCCTACGAGTGCCCAAGGCAGGCATTTTATTCTGAAGATCCCACCTGTTCATCTCAGGGATAACATTTGCTAAGGTTTTTTTTTTTTTTTTTTTTTTTTTTTTTTTTTTTTTTTAGAAGAAAACATGCAAGTCATTGACTTTATAAATACAAAACCACTCAAGCTCAGGAAGTATTTAATTAAAAAGAGGCAGCCTCCTTGATCTATCTCATAGTCGGCACAGCCAAGAACTTTCTCAGATGGTGGGAATTCTCACATGAAAGGACAGCTAAGAAGCAGATGCCACCGGCTGCTTCGGGCTGAGCATTAAACATAAACAGTGCTCAAATGGAGCATGCCAGCATCAAGTGCTCGCCGAGCAAGTAGGCACTCATACACCTGAGAATGGGCCGTCACTGTGGCCGCAGGACAGCCCACAAGCTGCTGTGTGGCTAGCAGCTCTGTTTCCTGTCACGCTCCGAAGAGCTTGCCTTGGCCCAGAGAAAGGCCTGCAGGCCGATGTTCAAGAGAGCAGAGGAAGGGACCACTCCCATGTCCATCAATCAAGGAAAGTGAGCCCAGGCTGGGGATGCTGGCCTATAAACAAGGAGAACAGACATGAATAGGAGTCATACATGGGGGACCTTGAAACCAGGAGATCTTAAAATTGTCCCTATTATAGCGTGCTGGTCACTGTGTCACATGCCATCTGATTCCGTGTATGTGGAATATCCAGAAGAGGAAGGGCCACAATGAGTAGAAAGTAGGTTCAGGTGCTGGAGCAACGATGAGGATTATTGCTAATGGGTCAGGAGGTTCTTTTTTTTTTTTTTTTCTCCAGTGACTTGTTCTGGATCTAGACAGCAGTGACAGCTCTTAGCATCATACCTGTGCCAAACTCCCAGGACACTTTAGATGCCTATAACAAACTTTACCTGTATAAAAATGCCAGGAGGTAACTGTGTCAGCTACCTGCCAGCTTACCCATTTACTGTTGGACAAGATGCTAACTGTGTGTGTGTGTCTGCGTGTGTGTGTGTGTGTGTGTGTGTGTGTGTGTGTGTGTGTGTGTATGTGTGTGTGTGTGTCCAATTAAGGAATAGCTGTAACAATTCATCTTCATGGAGTCCACAGCAGTGTTGGCAAGTCTCAGGGCTCAGAAGACACAGCTGGTAGAGGAGGTGAGATGCTGGGGAAGGGCTGGGGAAGGTCACATCCTCAATAAGCCAGTGCTGGGACACAGCAGGCTAGAGGCCAGGCATACCCTTGGATGTAGCTTCCTATCTGATGAGAATCGGGTTTACCTTACTTGACAAAATGGAGGCTTTCTGTGCGTCTTGGATCTCAAGCTCTCCACCTCAGATTCCTGTCTAATGCCAGCTGCGTGCTGTGTTCTTCAGGGAACTACAAGGCAGGGAAGGAGGAAGGAAAGCATTGGAAGAGCACAGGGTGGGAGGCTCCGCCCCTCAGCTGCAGCTTCCCTGTTAGCACACAGACTCACTCTGAAAGGCTCTGAAGGACAGAAGGACTGGTCCTCTTGAGGTTCATTCTGACCCTCTGCGATGCAAAACACAACTCAAGGGTGAGGAGAGACAGGGTTCATAATAGTAGACTGCACTTCTCTTTTCTACGGGATTCTGGAAATTTCCACCCTCTACCCGCTGGCATTCCTTTGTTTCCAGACTGACCTTACTGAAAAGCTGAGGACTCACAAGGCTAATTTAGGGAAATGCATCAGTTTGAAAGGACCAGATGCAGAAAACCAGAAGTAAAAATCAGTTTTTACTGAAGAAAATACAACAACAACAACAACAACACAGAGACAACAAAAATCTTGCCAGGGCATAAAGGCCTAATCTTTGATGTACAGATATGAGTCTGGGGCACTGAGCTGAGACGTGCCATCAGCCTTGTGTTCAATGAGGGTGAGAACATAGCTGGAAGGAATTAAGAGTGACCTCTGTAGTGACGAAGATAAGGGTCACCCAGTGTCCCCTTGTCCTCCCCAGAGTGGCCACAGGGTAAGGTTAGTGAGAGGGGCTTTGACCTCAGGACTTGTGAGGAGATGGCACAGCTTCCCCATGAGACAGTGCTGGACAAGAGTCATACGGACCAATCCAAGAGAGACACTGTCTTCTTGCTGAAGGAGCACTGAGAAAAAGCTCCTGCCTGCATGGAGACCTGGGGCTCAGGATGGGGAGCTGACTGAAAGGGTAGGGTCAGCTGGGGAGATGGCTCAGTGAATAAGGCACTCACCTGAGCTCAGGTCCCCAGAACTGAGCAGGCATGGCAGCTGCGTGCAGTCACAGCACTTTGGGGGCAGGGATGGGGATCCCCTCATAAGCTGGCTAGCTGACTAGTAAGCCCCACGTTCAGCAAGAAACCCTGCCTCAGTAAATGAAAAGTAGAGAACAATCAAGGGAGACACTGGTGTCTTCAGGTCTGCATATACATATGCAAACATACACACATGACACATGCATATGCATCTGTGAAATGAGAGGGGCCTGGGAGAGAATGGGAGAGGTCTCAGAAACTACCTTAAAAATGTATAGAAGTCTTGGCGGAGGTGGCTAAGGAAGGCCTCAGCCAAAGAACTCTGTGAGGAGGCTTTGGATGCAAGTGCTGGGTGACCAGGTGAGGTGACATGCAGCCTGTGCACGTGTTGATGTGACTCCTGGTGGAGAGGAGGCTGTCAAGGGTCGGACCCTAGGCTGAGGTTGGACCAGGACAGTGGTCAGGACAGAATCATCTCACCAGCCTCTAGAACGTGGCCATCTGATTGAAGAGACAGTGGCTCAGAGCCCCTGGTGGGGAAGGCCTTCAGTGTTGCCGAGTGCAGAAAGAATGCTCTAGTCACTCATTGGCAGAAAGAAAATGCCAGTCTCCCATTAGGCCATATGGAAGGGTGTGATTAACATGTCACATTTAAACCTCAAAACAAACTACAGACTTGGTTATGAGCACCCAAAATCATCTCCCCATAATTGCAAAGCCTGAATATTTAATGCCGGGGGCTGTATTCTAAATGAATTCGGCATGTGAATCTCAAAGATGCAAAAGGCCAGATGTAAGAGATGAGATCAGCATGACCCTGGAAGGGGGCATCGGAGCCACTTCACAGACCCAGCTGTCCCCTTCCACCGGCTCCCTGGGATCTCACCTCCTTAACTACACAATTTGCCTGAGATCAGACCCAGGGGCTGTTCATCCTTTGCTTTATACCCCAGAGACTCAGATCAGATGAAGACAGGAGGGGAGTCACTGTAAGGTTACAGCATACTTCTGCATAAGCTGGGGCCCGTCACCCTGAGTGAGGAAAGGGCTCACGCTGCCCTGATGGTTCCCAGGCAGATGCTATCCTCTTCAGTGCAGTCCTCCACACTGAAGAGATCCTCTATCTACATAAACTCTATTCAAAAAGAGCAATTTAAAAATCCCATTGGCAGTGAGGCACAGTTGTCTGATCTGAAATTGATTGGCACAGTGGTCACGGGATGGCGGCACATAGACTCGGGGTAGAGTGGCCTAAGGAATCAGAGAGAGGGAATGAGGGGAGGAATGAGAGGCTTGAGCAAGGTGGATGCAGGCCACTGCCAAGATTTTAAACTGTGCCCTTCGGGGGTGCTGAATGTGAGATTCTCTGAAGCTGGCATACAAATGTTTGAAGCTCACGAGGAAGAGAATGGCAAATTCAGAGGAAGTAGGCTCACCAGCTTTATGGTCAGGAATGGGGAACTTGAGGCTAACCCACCTTCAAGGTTCATCGGGAGAGGCCTGGGGTGTGTATATGCACATACAGACTTACATCTATGATCGGGGTCCCACCAGGGCACAGAACTACGCTGGATACGGTTGTAAAATCCGAATGAGGCAATCGAGCTCTTGGCCTCTATATAAGGAAGACTCCAGGCAGGATGGAGGCAGAGGACCAGAAACTGTGGTGAATCCTTTTTGGGAAGGAGAAAAGACAACAGGGTAGCTTTAAGAAGGGGATACCTGGCTTCACCCTGGTCAGTCAGCTGGACACTCTCCATACTGGCAGAGAATGCTCATTCTTTGTCTACATGGGATGTGACGATTCCATCTACGGCCATTCACTGGGATGGCCTAGTTGGCCTTGAGGCTCCTGGAAGCCACAACTGGCATCCTCTGCCAGCCTTTACATGGAGAGGTTTCCTCACCCCTTGTGGGAGGTGAAGGCCTTACACATCAGTCCACATCCAAAACTAAGTAGGCAAGGCCACATTAGGTCACCCAGTGTTTACCAGTGTCAGACGGCTGCAAAAGTAGGGACCCATTGATGACTGAAGCTGGGGCCAGGAGGCTGCAGCTGGATCCATACTATAGGAAGCTCCCTGTGGCGGGGGGTGGGTGGATTGTCATCAGCGGCAGATGGCTGACACAGTTCCCCCACCCCACTAGCTCTCCTCAGACACCAGCATAGCAGCCTTGCACCAGGAAAAGCAGTCCCCGAGGGAGCAGGCACATCCCTAAGTCTCATCCCTCTTTACATAAACAAGACAGCATGAGCAAGGCCCCTTCTCATCTCATTTCTGCTTGACTACTCTGTGGCTTGCATCTGAAGAGCTAAACGAGGTAACTCTCAGTACCCCATGACCAGGGCCCCTTCCACTCAATCCTCCTCTCCTCACCCGTCTGGCTCATTAGCATATTTAGAAGAACAGACATCAGTTGAGTGTGTCTGTTCCTTCTTGGCCATAGAAACAGGCAGACCAATGGAGCTAGCCCACCTCCCTTCTCTTGGGCACTCACCTACCTCAGACCCCAGCTTGGACAGATTCATCTAGCCAATGGATTCAGAAGAGTATCTGAGGTGAGTGTATAGAACTGAGGGCTGTCTTTGTGTTGAACATGATCCAAGCTTGGATGAGACTCAGGGAGACTCAGACCAGTAGAAAGACCCACTAACACAGTGTCCCTCTGCTTTCCGGCTAGTCTGTCACTCCAAGTGACTCTCATTCCACCCAAGGCTGGTTTCCTTGTCTGTCTGCTTCTATGTCACTGTTCTGCCCAGGCCTGGAGATACTGCATGAAGAAGGATGTTTGGATGACCATGGAATAGCTCAGCCAGGGGACAGGAGAACTCAGAAACAACTATTTCTTCTTTGGGTGCTATGTTGGAAAGAAACAACAACAACAACAGAATCTATCAAATGGAAACTGCCAACTTGAAAAAGATCAGAGCCTGATTGTCTCCAATTCACCTTACAAGAACCACAGCAGGAAATAAAACACAAAGGCAGACTCAGAAGAGATGTGGCAAGGTCAGAGGTTTCTGGTAGCTTCTATGTTCCCTGGCAATGCTGCCGTGTAAGAATCCACACATGTGCTAAAATCCACAGAGCCAAAGACAGCAGTTAGTTTTGCTGAGTGGTAATGAAAAGACACATAAAGTTCATAAAGTCTCCCAGCCACACAGGCCCTGGAACTGTGGTATGAGCAAAGGCCCAATGGCCTCTGGAGATGACCCGGGTCTGGTGTAGAGAGGATTCTGTGCTTCCCTTCAAGGTGATCACATCTGGAAGGACAAGATGTGGACCAAGTCTCTAGAATACACATGTGGTTAGCAATCTTGCCATGGCTGTAACCCAGGCTCCAGATGTCCAAAGCCTTCTCCCTTCTTCAAGAGCAGGACAGGAAATGGAAGGGCAGAGTGAGCTGAGCCTGGTGAGAACACTAGTCTGTTGGTGCCATGAGTGTGGACCCATCTGAGCCCCCAAGGACACTGTGTAACACCAGCTTTGACCACATCCAGAAGCACAAGAGGGCCCTTGGAACTGTCTCCTTGTCTATCTCTGGTACTGGAGACCCTGATATTGGAACCTTACCTGTCTTGGCCTCCTTGGTCAAAGTTGTCCCCTCAGGCTTTGGTCCAGTGGCTCTAGAGGTCCTCTGGCGCTATATTCAATTACTAAGCTGCCTCTACAAAGAGCATGAGAGATATGTCTTTAGTCACAGTGACCCACAGTGGCCTCAGTTTTTAGACCATTGAAAAGCCACTGTTTGTAGAAGCCCATGTTATCCAATGGCCACTTTGGGAATGGTCACTGATGATCTGGGCCGCTCAGTTGCAGCTGGGACAGACGTGGTTGAATGGTGACATCCTTGAAGCAAATTGTTGTAAAACTGAGGCTGCTGACCTCAGTCCACCCTGAAGCAATAACAGCCTCAGATGCCACAGTGACAGCTGCCCTAGCTGTCTAGTGACTCATTCCTAGCACCCTGAGTCAGGCAAACCTTCCTCAGGAGCATCTCCTTTCCCAACGTGTGTCCCTTCAAGGTCGCACAAAGTGAGATGGACTCAACAGCTCTAATGGAACAGGTTTGTGATGGATGAATTATGGTAGAGATGACATTATGATGAGCTGGTGGGGACAGTGGGAGGATCTGGGTAGCACAGTAACTAACCCTGACCATAGACCCAGGTAGAATAAGCCCAGAATCACAGTCACCATTGTCAGAATGAAGCTGCTTCTGAGAAAACACCATAACAACAGGGATTCAGGACCAGCTTGGGATAGAAAGTACCACTGTTCAGGATCCAGTGGGGAGCAGGGAGAGTTGGGGATCACAACATTATCTTGGGTGGAGGGTGGGATGACCAAGAGAGGTGAGCTCTGTGGGAACGATACAGACAGGCATCAGGGACCTGGCAGTAGCCACATGCTATGCACAGCTGAGCAGTAGAGAGTGCTGCTCCAAGGATACACGTGTTTATGTGGAGTCACCCCTGGTTGGTGTACACCTATTATACAAAGCTGGGTAGATGGGGCAGATCTTATGTGGCCCAGGAATCCTGACGTTCTCACCATTGAGCCCTTGACGGAGATGCAATGCCAAGCTCTGTTTAGGAGGCAGAGTTGTGACACTGTACATACTGGCGTCCTGAATCCTCATTCATCTGCCACGGTAATCATGTAAATGCGCTCTTTTAATTAGGTGTGCTCGCTCTGCGGAGTGGTTCATTTTCTCCTCACAGGAATGCACCCATGAGCTGCTTCCCTGAGCTCTCAGTTCAGGATGCCGACAAAGCCACAAGGATAGTGATGGTTCACAAGAAAAGCCACACCCTGCAGGCTCACCACACCCTCCTTGCCCAACCCATGAAGACATCAACTTCCTCCTGTCTCTTGGCACCAACCAGAGTAAAATATGTCAGGAAGTGACAGTTTCTTGAAGGTTAGGAGAGAATATATCTTACCAGTACACAGTCACAGTGTAATGAAATGATTTCAGAATTTGCAATGAAAATTGATAAGCCTGTTACAGCTTAAAGCCATTGATATAAGGCACAGTCAATGCCAAAGAGCTCTTCTTCACACCGGACAGCTAGGCAGAAGCCTGCAACAAAGCAGATTTACAACTCTGGCCACCAGCCATGTAAGTCCATCTTTCTGTACAACTCGACTGGCCAGTGGCCACGATGTGCCCTGTGTTGTCCAGTAAGCATTAAATTAGACCCAAGAGATTTCAGAGCTAAAATAAACCTGGTCCTTGGCAAACCAGTGGGTAGGTCACCTGAGACTGTGTTTGTCAGTGCATGAATTCTAGCACAATATAGTGTTTTTCTAGCTATAAAGACAGGTGCCATGGAAGGCTGTCCCTGAGCTCAGAGTGCCCAGAAACACTGAATGGGTGAGGCCAGCTCCTGGAATACATGCCTGTGCACATTCTAGAGCATACTTGATGTTTAATGGCTTTTCAATTGCTCCTTCCAGTGTCCTCCCCATGCCCTACTGACCCTGGCATCCCAGAGGTTAACACTAGACAGTAGCTTTGGGATACTGGTGCACACCTCAAGTTCTCCATACTCCAAGTGGAGAAACATCATCAGATGGAGGGGTGGCTGGCAGCACACAGGTGATGAGAGACCCTGGGGTACCCTTGTGCTCCAACTGCCTGCCCAGCCTCCTCCATCCCAAGCTACCCTGAGCAGAGAGGTAAGGTGTTGGGGGCCAACTTTTAGCAGAAAAGCAGCTATCAGCTTTGCAGCCATCTTGAGCCATATACCCTGACATGAGACTTGGATTACAATAGCCTACAACAGCTGAGCACACTCCGATAATCTTGGTTTAGATACCTTGAGATTAAAGGTGTGTGAGATTAAAGGTGTGTAATTTAAGAGCATGACTTAGAAGTGTAGAGATCAGATTTAGAGACAAGACCTAAGGGCATGATTATAGGTGTGACTTAGAGGCATGGCTTAGAAGTGAGACATATAAAAGGCAGAGACAGAACAGATCAGAATCAGACATTAGGGAGTCACAGAAGAGAGAAAGAGACACTTCAGAGAGTACAACTTGGAGTAGGAATTAGGCATTAGGTAGCAGGCACTTGGAAGAGAACTTGGAAGAAGTAACTTGGAACTTGGAGGCACTAGGGACTAGGAACTAGGGACTAGGAACTTAGGACTTGGGACTTGGAGAGAGGAAGAGAGACTGAAGAATAAATGGGATTGAAACACATTCTGTCTGGTCTCCATTCTTCGAGTCCGGCCTCACTCTCTCTCTCTTGCTGAACCCCAACCTGTGGACCGGAGCGGCAGCTTGGACTGGGATACAGTGGCCGCCAAACACAGGGCAGCCTGGGCTTCAACATTTTGCTTGGGCCGCGACATTTTTGGCTTCCCAAACGTGGGGCTAGTGTGGTTCTCAACATTTTTTGGTACCCGAACAGGGACTAGGGCAGTTCTCAACAGTAAGGTCCTGTACTCAGCCTTCCTGACTGCTTCCAAAGGCACGCTTGTCTAGCTGAGCCAGCCTCTCACTGGCAGAATAGGCAGGGCAGCTCTTCTCACCCAGCTTCCTCCAGCCCACCCAGGCCTCATCCATTGCTGTGATACTTCTCTGGAGGTTTCCCATAGAACATTCCTGCGGTTTGCAGGAGGCATGCTTTCTGAGAGTCATATTCTCCCAGCACTGTGAACACTTTAACACACTGTAGCAGTGTGTGTTCCCCTGGCCAGGGATCTTTTCAGGGCAGAAAGTTTCTTTTCATATCAAGTAGAACACAGTCACAAGTGGCCCTGGACTGGCTTGCCCATAGCTATGCTGGTTGGTCTTAGCTCTGAAAGTTGAGAGGTGTATCGCTAATGTCTAGAAATTTAGTGGAGGCAAATGAAGGCCACTTATAGGTACTGACAGTTATTAGGGCTTCTTAGCAGAATCTGGCATGCAGGAAATTGTGAATAAACACTGAGCATTGTGGTTTCCACTGCCCTTGTCAAATGTGAAGGATTGCTGTCACCATCACCGCCATCACTGTTATGAATACTACCACCATCATCACCATCACCATCGGCCCTAACCTCACCATCGTCACCGGATAAGACTCTCAAATCAAGGAGCCACTATTCAAGAAATCTCAACAAAGTACAAAAGAGTGTTTAGCTATTCAAAGCAGGAAAGCAAGCACACCTAGTTAAATTGGCTTTTGTCTTTCATACCTAACACAAAGGGAACTTAGCGGTCCCTGGTTGGTTGATAGCCAACCTTATCATCCACATTCAATTAGATAGCATATGGGGGAAGAAGTGGTCTTGAGGACGAATGTTTGGTATCTAGAGAGTGAGACAGCTTAGTGTGTATACCAGGGAATCATGGAAAAAGAATAGATGTCAGGGTAGTGGGAGGTGGTGTCGTTGGGATTTCTATTTCTGTGATTTAACACCATTACCAAAGCAACTTGAAGAGGAAAGGCTTTGTTACAGCTTACAATTTTCGAGTCATAGTTCATCATTGAAGGAAGTCATGGCAGGAGCTCAAACAGAGCAAAAACCTGGAGACAGGAGCCGATGCAGAGGCCATGGAGGGGTGCTGCTTACTGGCTTGCTCCTCATGGCTTGCTCAGCCTGCTTTCTTACAGAATCCAGGACCAGAACCCCAGGGGCAGTACCATACACAATGTGTGGGCTCTCCCACACCAATCACTAATTTAAAATACTCTGCATTTGTGCTTACAGACAAATCTTAGGAGGCACTTCCTAATTCTCCCTTCCCAAATGACTCTGGATTGTGTCAAGTCAATCTAAAACTAGCCGGCATAAGAGGAAACAGGGGCATACCTGCAGACTCACTTCACAGAAAAGACATCTTCCCCACGTCACCATAACCATCATTATACATCCCCATGACCACCAACACCATCATCAACACCACCATCACCACAACCACCATCACCATCTCCATGCCACTGTCACCATCATTACCGTTAGTGTCAGTATCACCACCAACACTGTCATCATTACTACCATCATCACCATCAACATCACTGATTGGTGATTCCTAAGTGAATAACTCTGAACTGAAAAACTCCACTGTCAATAGAGGCAGGATAGAAAGATATGACTTACCTGTGAAGGAAGAAGAAGACGATATTCTCCAAGATTCAGTTTATGGCTTCAAACACATGACTTTTCCAAACCCCTTCCTCCTTGTCTTTTGGTGTGTTTAAAAGGGAGAACCCACATACATGGAAGGAGCCCTGCAACGTCCCTTCTACCTGGATCGTTCTGACAACTAAAGAGGAAAGTGGACTTTGAGCCAATGGGCTCAGCATCTTTGAAGCAGATGGGCCTCGATACATCTGAACAAAGCCCCACCTATACCCCAGGAGGTACACTGTTACATTTGAGCCCCTCTGGCTTTACAAGACTTGAGGCTAAGACCCTGAAGCTTCTTCCCCATCTGCCTAGGGTTCGGTCCTTCTCTTCCTGTGCACTAAGAGACCAGGCCCTGGGCACCTCAGCTATGTTGGTGCAGGAGAAGCTTCAGGTAACAAAACAGATGCTATAGAGGGTTTATGAATAAACTCACTTAGGAAATATTAAGTCACACAAAACAGAATATGCTATAGGAGCATTGCTCCTGTATGACTGAAAGATAGCAGTGTACTGACCAGGCTAGTTAGAAACTGTAGGAGAGAACGTATTGTGACATAGTTGAAGTTTAGGGTTACTGAGAGAGTTTCTGCTAATGTTTGTTCACCAAGACTGACCTCCAATTAGGCTCCATCCCCATAACAATAAGAGACAGCCCTGACTTACCACCAGCCAGTAGGCTTCCCCTTATCTAAGAACATGCCCCTAAGGGGCAGCTCAAGGGGGTGAGGGCAGTGTAGGCTCAAAACCATCACTAAGTCCTGGTTTGCCATTTAATCCCCTGAGCTCTTATCAGGAAATCATAATACTGCCATCAGGGAAGGATGGACCTGGGTAACAACTTCTAGAAAAGAACAACACAGGTGTACTTAAGAAATAATTCTGCAGTCCCCATGCCATGGTGGCAGATGGGGCAGAAGACACCCAGAGGCCTGCCTGTCACCATGTAGTGTGGACAGACTGAAGATTCTATGATAAGTCTGCGGTGGAGAGATGGGAGAGAAAGAGAAAATGAATGGTCTGTGTACTATGAGAAGATGCTGAACTAGAGACAAGAAGATGGTGACACAGGCTGATATGCCACCTGGGGCCATGGTGAAGTCCTAGCTCATGCAATTGCTGAAGGCCATGTCTGGGTTCATAGCCCCACAGCAGTAGGGGTCTGTGTTGATGTCTGTGGTCCACGTTACCACCAAAGGCCATGCAGACATTCCTGGTCTGGGCTGCCTTCTGTGGCCATATTGATGTCTGAGGGCTATGCAGAGCTGGTCCTCACAGACTGTGGCATGTGAGAGAGCTGGCCCCATCCCTCACCTGTGCAGAACAGTAGAGCTAGCCTTGGTGACATGGGAATGGGAGAATCCATCCTATCCATAGATGGCGACTGCATTCAGGAGAGCAGGCCCTGGTGGCCCAGGCACAGGAGAGCTGACAGGCTGACCAACTCACCTAACACCCAGGCCTGGATCCAGGGCTTTGAGCTTGCCCACCCCAACATCCATCCCATCTCTGAATAGATGGAGCTTGAGAAGGGGCCACTCCGACAGATCCAAAGCTGCAGGGTCTCCATGACACAGGGCAACAACAGATATCCTAGAGGAGTCCTAGTGAGGATCCAGTGTTGATAGCATAGCAGAAGCCAGAGGCCTCAAAACCAGACCGAGGACTCAGTCAATGAACATTTTCAGGTAAAGCTGTGTGGATAAAAGGCTGTACTGTGTGACACACCTTGACACATCACAGCTTTCATGGCGAGATACATTTTTCTTATTTTTTTAAAATCTTATTTTTATTTTCTTTTTGAGGGGAGTTTGCAAGGGTGAAGGGCAGATGTGGGGAGATGAGGATTGGGGTGCATGATATGAAATTGACAATCGAAAGGGTTTTTAAATGTGAAGAGAATAAATACAGAAAAGTTCAGCAAAATATAATAATAATGAGAATAATAATAATAACAGCAATAATAATAATTCTGGCAGTGTCTTTGATGTGTAACTCTCTCATCTTCCCAAGTGTCTAGACTTGTAGTCTCCTGTCTCTGTTTAAATTGTTCAAAGTGTGCCCAGGAGTCAGGACCTAAGAGATATTTAAGGATGACAGCTTGTGTGGAATCCATACACTTATGGTACATATAGATTAGTAAAATATTCTATTCAATACTGGATTCTTTATGCACATTAGCCAGGCGGGTGCTGTTAAAGACCTTTTCCTTTATCTCTAAGTGTGGTGAATGGTTTCTTACTATGAAGGCATGCTAGTTCTCTAACAATACCACCACCTGAATGAACCACTACACCCCTTGAAAGGAAAATATAGAGCAACCATTGCTAAGTCCTTCAAAGGGAACACGGGAAAGAGAATCCAAGGTTGATATCTGCCCTGCCTTCATGCCCCTGAGAGTGAGCACTGGGGGCCCGGGACCAGGGTTGCCTGTGGGGTTCAGTCAGAGGCCTTAAGAAGAAAGGCTGCTCTGAGGCCAACACATGTGACCAGAGAGTGGACAGGATTTAAAGGGGTGCTTGGGGCAGCAGATATGGAAGTTCATGGATCTGTGGTTTTCAAATTCTTGGAAAAATGAAGTGTTTTTTTTTTTTAAACAGTAAAAATTTTAATCTTTTCCATTTATTTCCACTATGTTTTCAGCATACAACTCTCATTCCATTCTTGGGAAACACTTCTGTTCTTCACCATCAGGGAGACAGAGTGCCAAGAGCCCTGGCCACAAGCAATGTGAGCCGGCAGGACTCCCATCAGCTCCTGGGTTGTTTATGTTTCCCTGCTTCTTAGTTTAGGTGTGGCTCCATTTGAGAAATAAGGAATCCTCTGTGAACCCTTTGGAAGCTAAGAGATAGCTGAGGTCCCAGGCTGCAGCCAGAGGCCGCCTGGCCTTTGTGTCTCTTCTCCAGAAGAAACCACTGGTCCTAAGACCGGGAGCTGTTGGACGAGTGCCATTCTGTGTCTCAGGACCCAACTGGTTTTAAGCGATTCCCAGCCGCTGCTTTGCTTTGCCTTGCTTTATGATCTTTGTTTGCACACATGGTGTCTATTCCCACCAGCAATTAGTAGGGGAAGGAGTGGCATGGGGGTCTGTTAGGCGTGAACAGCATATGTTTTACCAACAGAGGGAGGAGGTGTAATCCCCAGACAAGCATCTCCACAGTGTATTCAGGGATCCTGTTCAGCTGGTTGGTGGTTGTTTCTAGCTGGCCTACTCCACCTCTCTTTCTGTCTTTTTCACTCCCCCATCCTTCTCCACCCCCACTCCCTCTCACAGCCCCTGACCATGGGAGAGCTCCATAGACCTTGAAGACCTTAACAGTGAGCCCCAAGACTACTTCCCTGGTAGAAGGAAACCAGGGCTCATTCTCTTTCAGTCTGCAGATGGCCCAGAACTACTAGCCCAGCATCTTCTGGGAGCAGAAAGAAGACTGGCTTCTACCACTGAACCTCTGAGTCCACTGGTGCTGCCCCTCTGTGGAGCACACAGACCAGCTCATGGTCACCAGCCCCTGATGCAGTGGCCTGATCCCACTCAGCCTGTCAGGCTGAGACCACAGCTCTTCTAAGAGCTCTGGCCAGCCACTGCCTCCACACCCACAATCAGAGAGAGAGAGAGAGAGAGAGAGAGAGAGAGAGAGAGAGAGAGAGAGAGAGAGAGAGCTACTACACCTCCCCTTTCCTTGCTGTACAAAGGTGGGTGCTCCCTAGAGACCAGAGATCCAAGTCTCTCCCTCCTCCAGCTTCTCACAGGTCACCTCAGGGTTTGCCCATAATAAACAACAACATTCAGAAGACTTCTTGGAGTCAACATGGGAAGGTTCAGAGCTTTGATAAGAAGAGGCAAAAAAGATTCTAGCATTAGAAGCATGTAGGTCATCATGCAGGGAGTGGGTGGTGCATGCAAAGTTATGCTGTCACAGCTTGGGGACCCGACAGGCCTCAAGAGCTGTTGTGGAGAGGTGAGTTCAAATTCACCGCTAAGGGAAGTCAGGCTGGACACAGGCGCCAGCCATAACAGCTGTTTTGAGCTTTAAATGCTTATAAAAGTGGTCCTTGGGGTTATGCAGCATTCACATTACAGATGGAATCACACAAGATGGCATTGGGAACAAGCTTTGTCCTCATGATTATGGTGCACTGTGTCTCCAAGGGACCACCTACAAGAAGGACACACCCCAGAGCTGCCTGTTATAAGACTTCTGAATTGGACAGAAAAGAGGCCATACCTGTCTCTTGCCAGCCTTGTGTCTACTTGTACCTACCAAGGGTACATTTGGCACCCACCAAGATATAAAGGGCTGAGATTCCCACCAGTGCTCCAAGGGCATTTCCACTGGCCCTGCCCTGTGGACCCTCTCCAGATCAAGCTCCTACCTCAGAACTGCTGGTGAGAGGAAGTGGCAGCCACAGAGTAGGAGCCATCCTAACAGGAAAGGCAGGCTGAAATTTCCAGGTCACCAGGAGGTGTGCTTGGCTATTCTTACCTAAATCACTTGTACTTTTATAGGAGGGACAGGCTGTTTCTTTTCTTCCTGTCGGACAGCTGCTGCCACTAATAGCAAAATCTGTCTTCAAAAATCTAGAAAAAGGTTCAATAAAAAAAGGCCATAAACTGTGCTAAATTAATATTTATACCTCTCTGAGTCCGATGCTTGTCAGAGGTGGATAGCCTGGCTTCTTTTCCTGCTCTATAAGGGAGCTTTTGTCAAGAGATCTTCATCACAGGGTGAGATGGAGCTTGCATCCTTCCTAGCCAGCACAGGACAGAGAGCCCCAGGCATCAGGAGAGGAGTGTGAGAAGGGGCCAGCAGTGGAATCTGTCTGCCTGTGTGTGCAGGGAGGTGCCAGAGTGTGGATCTCTGAGCCTGAGGGAGTTGCTGCAATTTAGGATCTAAGACACATCTCTCTGGTTACTTAATCTCATCTCCCTTCACCTGCCTGGGAGGCAGAAGCTTTTAGGTATAGCTGAGTCTGAAGACAGAAAGGGCCATTCCTCCTCCTCTCCCTTTCTCCCTCCCTCTCTTCATCTTTCTTCTCTCCCTTTCTCCTTCCTTCTGTGCTCAAAGCCTGTCTATAGAGATTTGCCATTCTCTGGTGATGCTCAGACAGTGTGGTGACCTACTACTATTATAACCTAAAGACCATCATCTACCTCATGGCCCCGCCTTCCACAGGCACCCCAGGGTGTTCCTCAGGCACATGGGTCTAAGGCTGCCTTTATGGAAGCAGATACAGCATCTCTCCCTGGTTATGGCTGGTCTCCTCCTAGCCTCCTTCCTGCTGACTTGGTCACAGGACAGGAATGTCAATGAGGCTGCAACCCCGAGCCATTCAATACTGACTGTCCAAAGCCAAGCTCCTGAGAGCACTGTTGTGACTCATGTCCCTAAGATTCTGAGCAGGATCAAGATGTGCCCTGGTGTTTTGTCAAAATTTCTTCCTAACAGAAACCTTTGTTCCTAGAGCCAGGAGAAGGTGGTTAGGGTCCAGAAAGCAAACGAAACCTACAAGTCTCAGGGATCTTATGAAAGTGACAAGATTCATGGGGGCTGGATTCAATCAAGATATGTATGTATGAAATTTTTAAAAAATAAAGACACATAAGATTCACATATATCTGAATATATGTGAATGTATATATAGATATATATGTATAGCAACATATATATATACATACACATATATACATACACATACATACATACACATACATACATACACACATATATACATACACATACATACACACATATATATACATATACACATGCACATGCACATGTACACACACACACACACACACACACATATATATATATATATATATATATATATATATATATATATATATATATTCAATGGCTAGTAAGCAAGTCCTTCAGAGTAGCTCAGGGATGCAGCTTCCATGAGTTATCACTGATGCTGAGTGAGTTTTTCCAGTGATGCAATCGTGTCTTTTAGTCATACATACCCCTGTAAGTTACCTTAATAAACACATTGGTTCACCAAGATAAACTTGGGTTGAATTATTTCATTGTTATGTCGTCAGTGACCCATCTCAGATGAGCAGACATTTGCTCACAGCACCCCAGGAAAAGTCACCCAGTACCAGACACAGAGGTAGAGAGGAGGGAGGCAGAGGTAAAATGGTCCAGGGATGCAGCCACATGTATCTGCCACGTCAGGCATCACATCCCGTTTGGGTATTACAAAGACTAAGTAAAATCCAATGGTCCCCAGTCCGTCCTGCTGACTTCTAATTTGCAGTATCTGGATTCCATCCGTACACGGGCGTCAGAGACCAGTGACCGATCTTTCCCCTCAAACTTCAGGGTGACATCCACATAGTAACCTCTCCGCTCAAGCTTCAGGGTGACATCCACACGGAGAGTTTGCCTTTTTCTAATTTTCCTTCTTGAGTTACAACTGGGATAAAGTACTCATGTGACGCTTTTTACTAGGTCATGAACCAGTGAGTTGAAGAATAAAAAATATGCCTGAGGGCAGCAAGAGGGAGAGGAAGTGAGACCTCACACGTGCTCCAGAATGTGGGGTCTCAGCAATGGGCTCTGCCAAAGCAGTGATGAAAGAGTCAGAAACCAAGGCCTGCAGACACCAGCTGGACAGCAGTTTGCATTGCTACCAAGGCTATCACGTATCCCCATGATACAGCGTTGTGAAGGCCACAATCTCACGGCCTTTCCAGAGAAGGGGCTTCTGCTGTGTTGAACATCATAGTGAGTCCAGAACCTTGAGAATGGTTACTTGTCTCACCTGTTGATCTGAGTCATTTAAGACACAAAAGGTCCATTAAAGGGTTCTGGGTCTTCTCATATATGTCTTCTTTGAACTCTTATGTAGCTGCCTCTAGAAGAAGTATAGATTAAGGGTGAGAGCAACGCTCTATTAGGGGACGTTGGTAAGGGGTATCCTCATAGCTTGGAAAGAGCACCTCAGGCTACAGGACATCCCTATGGACCCTGATGTCCTGTGTGGGTTCTTGGGGCTCTGATCTATAACTGACATCCCTATGACCTGGAAGTTTCCTGTTTTTAGGGGTACCTGTGGTCTCTTCCTGGACATTCTTCAGGACCCACAGTCCTTCCTGTCACCTATCAAGATCCTATGTGATTTCAACATCTCCCACTAGCTGGAAACCCGATTCTCAGTGTGAACTGCTCCATGCATTGGAGACACCAGCATGTTTCCTGGCTTCTTGGTGGACCCACTGGATCGGGGTGGGCCCTGGAGTGCTGTGAGCCAGGTGTGGCGAGACATCCTCAGTTCTGGATTAGCTGGAAGAGTAGAGGTGAGGCTTGACAGCGCCTTGAGCCTGCTTGTTGTGGCGGATTGGGCTGAAGGTGTGAAATTACAGCAGCAAGTGCATGCTTAGCTCTGTAGGAAACAAAATGCTCCCCAGAGTGCTCCCCAAAAAGGCCATGCTGTGTGGCTTTCCAGCCACAGTCACATTATTCCTCTCTAGTCAGCTTCTGGTACAGCCAGCCAACCGCTTCTAGTGATGATTTGTGTGTAGAGGTCAGATGTCATCATTGTTTGACTTACACTCCATGGTGACCTCGACATGGGGGGGCATCTCTGTGTCTTGGAGGTGGTGTGTGCATCTTCCTTTCTCTGGTGTGTTGCTCTTCCCTCTGTGGAGAAGTTTGCACACCCAATGCACAGCTGAGACCCCTGTTCCTTTTTTTATGAGCTCCTTTTTTATTTTCTCTGTGGTATCCTTCAATGAAAAGTATTAAAGTTTTGACAATGCATTTTTCACATTTTTTCTTTTGTGTGAATAACATGCTTCAGATAAGAATTCTTATAGCTCAGGATTGCAAAGATTTTCTCCTATGTATCTGTCTGAAAATTATATTGAATTAGAGTTTACATTATGGCCTGTGGCCCACTTTGAGTTAACTCTGTGTGGGTTAGGTAAGGGTAGATGTTGTTTTTCTTCCACATGAATATTTAGGTGTTCTAGTGTTTTGGGTTTTTTGTTTGTGTGTGCGGTTTTTTTTTAATTTTTGTTTTTGCTTTTTTGAGAAAATTCTTTCTCTGAGGAATAATTCCAGCATCTTTGTCAAACAGTTCTCTCACAGAGTGTATAGGAACTGGACCACACTGCTGTGCTCCACTGACCTTTCACTGTGAGCACGTGTGCCTGCATGCGTGCGTGCATGCGTGCGTGCGTGCGTTCACCATAGCTCCATAGCCAGCCTTGAAATCAAGACTACAGTTTTGATAATTTTATTTTTTGTTTTGAACAATCATCTGATAGTCTGAATTTTTGCATTTTATACTTCTATATGCATTTCAAGCCATCTTGTCAATTTCTACCAAAAAATTTACACTGAGATTTTCTCTTCAGATGTGACTCTGTATCCATAGATCAGGAAGAGAACACTAACAGTGCACTAGACTTACATTATTTTCACCTGAATATATGTAGCTTCAGCATGGCTGAGATCTGTGGAATTTCTCTCATGTTCATGAAATGTTCTGCAGTTTCAGCAAAAAAATTTTATACAACACAGTGAAGTTTATTTCTACATTTCCAATGCCTTCATCATGTATTTATCTTGTATCTTTCTATTTAATATTCTTTGTGTGTTTGTCTGCTTATAATACATTTATCTTATGTATTTGTCATGGACTTATTTTTTGAGATTTCAATTTCCAAATGTTGGTTGGTATCGTATTAAAATACATTTTATTTTTTAAATATACATCTTGCACCTCTGCCAAACTTACTTATTAGCCTTCATGGCTGCTTTTCATAATTAACAAATCATGTTATGTGTATGGCTCTCTTTAGAGCTAGTTTTAATTTTTTTCTTCCAAACGTTATACGTTTGTTTCTTTTCTTGCCTCATTGCATGGAGGCTAGCACCTCCATGACAACGCTGAACAGAATTAGTGAAAGCCAACATCCCTGTTTTGTTCTGAGCATCAGCAGTAAGGCTGAGGATTTTCCAGATGCCTCTTAAAATGTAAGAAATCCTTTTTACCCTTAGTCTTCTGAGAGTTTTTGCTTGTTTCCCTTTTCTGTGAGTCATTATTACTGGTTATTGAGTTTTATCAAATGCGTTTCATCTGTTGAAATTTTTTCTTTTATCTTTTCAATGTGGCTAAATATACCAATTTTAAAAACAAAATGTTAAACAAAGCCTACATCCCTGGAGTCATGGCCATTGGACCTCACTATGTTATTGTCTGTTTTTTAAAATTACATTATATCTATTTATTGTGAGTGCATGTTTTGTGGAAGCAAAGGGGCCATGGTGTGCCTGTGGAGGCAGGAGAACAACCTTATGGAAGTTGGTGGAATTAGTTGTCTCCTTCTACCATGTGGGTGCTGGAGATTAAACTCAGACCATCAGGCTTTGGGGGAAGCTTGGTTGATATTTTGTTAGGAATTTTTGCATCCATATTCATGAAAAATGATGATGAACTTTTCTTTTTATTTTTTCCTCTTCCTACTCTCTCTCTGTATATGTGTGTATGTGTATATGTATGTGTATGTATGTGTACATATCACATGTAATGAGTATTTTGCCTGCATGTATGTCTGGTGTCTCTAAAGGCCAGAGAGGGCATCAGATCCCCTGAAACTGGAGTTAGAGACCAACTGGATACTCTGGAAGACAAGCCAGTGCTGTTAACTCCTGAGCCATCTCTCCAGCCTCATCCTCTTTTATAATAATGCCTTATTACATTGTGGGTTTTAGGCTGTGGTGAATTCAAGCCTTGGTACTGGAGTGCTATTGCTTAATAAAACTCACCAATCGAGCCATTTGGGGATGACTATTTGAACCAAGGCTTTGATAAGGAATGTCTTTAAAGGGATGGAGTTAGTCATGCTTTCTATTTTGATCAATGTAGTCAGTCACTTGAACATTCAGAGACTTTGTCCAGTCCGATGCTGGACAGATGGATCTGGAAACAGCAGAAATGAGACAAGTCACATACTATAAATAAGTCAAACTTTTTCTATTGGGACATCAGCTTGAGCTGGTTGAATTGAGCCAAAAGGGTGAGCACTGACCAGAGGTGACCAGGCTCATAGCTCAGCACAGGAAGCAGCAAGCTTTGATTGATCTTCTGGAGTGGGCTCAAGTTTGGTAATTGTCTGTGGTGCGGTTTCAAATAAAACTTCCTACTGTGTGAAAACATCCTAGCTTCCCATTTGGAGAGCTCACAGGAGGCCCCTTGGTTTTGGAGAGAGCTGCAGGACTTCCAGCATTTGAGATGAACAAAGCATGTAGGTGCTGTAGACAGAATTCATATATTGTTCTGACAGTCAACAGACCAAGTTCACCCTTGTGTGATAGTCTTAGATAAAATATCACTCAAATGATTGACATGTCTAGTGTTGAGTTCAGAAGAGTCAGCCCTAAGGTTAAGGCAGCAGAAAAGAGCAAGCATGATGTGTAGATAGAGACATGGAGCTTCTCACTGTGTTCAGTCACCCACTGGGGCTAGAGGGTAGAGGCACTGATAAAGAGCCAACATTTTTGCTAAAAGCACACTTCAAATTTCCACAGTGACCTGGGCAACAGTTCTCAAGACCCACACATCAGAGGGGACGTCCTGCAGCAAATTTAGTGGGAAGCTAATTGCATGTTGCTCAGCCATGAGACTTCTGCAATTAGTGATTTTAAGTTAACAAGAACAAGCAAAACAGGAATGCTTGTTTGTTGTTGTTATTGTTTTCTGTAAAAAAAATCCTCCCTTATATTTGTCATTTGTAAATCCATTGTGACAGCCATTAATACGATTAGTCACCAGGAGCATCTTTTGTGCAAACATTCTCACTTCATGGTCTGACCTGGGGACCTGGGGCTTCACTGACAAAGCAGTTGAGAAGGCACAAGGACAGAAGAAGAAGAAGAAGAAGAAGAAGAAGAAGAAGAAGAAGAAGAAGAAGAAGAAGAAGAAGAAGAAGAAGAAGAAGAAGAAGAAGAAGAAGAAAGACTGTTACTTTTAACAGTGTCCAGCTTTTTGTCTACAGTGTTTCTCTGCAATGGTCCCTACTTCGTGCTCCACCAAAGCTAGTTTGCATGAAGTATTCCAAAGTACTTGCTGTCCTCACACCTTCCACTGCCAAAAGCCTTGGGGGCTAAACTGTTAGGGCCTGCACTGCCCCAAGCTGCTCCAGTCCATGGGTCGGGGTTCAGCAAGAGAGAGAGTGAGGATGGACTCGAGGAATGGAGACCAGACAGAGTGCGATTCAATCCCATTTATTCTTCAGTCTCTCTTCCTAGTCTAAGTCCCAAGTCTTGAGTTCCTAGTCCCTAGTTCCTAGTCCCTAGTGCCTCCAAGTTCCAAGTTACTTCTTCCAAGTGCCAAGTGCCTAATACCTAATAATCCTAATTCTCCTTCCGAGTTCTCTAGTTCAAGTGTCTTCTACCTCATGCCTAATAACTAACTTCAAGTTGTATTAATCTTCTGTCTGCCTCTCGCCTTTTATATGTCTCACTTCTGAGCCACGCCTTTAAGTCACGCCCTTAAGTCACACCCTTAGGTCTTATCTCTAAATCTGATCTCTAAGTCATGCCCTTAAGTCTCGGCTCTAAATCATAGCTTTAAGTCTCACATACCCAAGGGAAGATCCTGGGTATCTAAAACAAGATGTTATCAGCGTTTGCTCAGCTGTTGTAGGCTGATGTAATCAAGTCTCTTCTCAGGGTATATGGCTCAAGATGGCTGCAAGGATGACAGCCGCCTTCTGTCGGCTCCCCACAAGAAGGCATCTTCTATATGATTTTAATCTTTTTAACTGTGTTGTTGGGTTTTTAAAATAGGATCTTGCTACACAGTCCAGGCTAGTTTTAGTTTCTCAAGTACTGGCATTGCATGCATGCTCCCTGCCTGAATCAGTACCTTTAGCTCTATTAAAAATTGTTGACTGACCAAGGACATAAGGTCCAGTTGAGTGAGGAGACCATGTGTGTCTACAGGAGTTTAGGTCTGCCAGTATTGGCTAGCGAGTTTTCAAGAGCCAACTGGTCCAAGACAGTTGGCTGTGAAGGACAAACTATACTGGTTGTTTTGTCTAGTTCTGTCAATGGCTACCAAAGAAGCTTTCAAATCTTACAATGATGTAGAATAATGTTTTTCTCTTTGATTCTGTCAATTTTTGTTTCATGAATTCTGAAACCTATTTTATAACTATAAATGTTTATAACTATTATGTCTTTTAGATAAATTAACCAAAATTGATTATTTTGGAATGTCCTCTCTTACCTCAGTAACAGTCTTTGTAATGAAACATAATTTTTATGATGATACCAAATATGGTCCTCTTCATGTCCCTCCCACTTATTACCATCTGGGTGTCTATCTCTCCCCTTCGATTCTACTTGAAATGTTCTTCTTTTGTGGGATTCTGTCCTCCTGCAGGCATGACTTGGCTGCCACTGTCTTGAAATCAAAGCAGCTGCAGTTATCAGCAGACAAGAAGGAGCCTATGAACATTGCCTGGTGGTGGTGGTGGTAGTGATGGTGGTGGTGATGGTGGGGTGTGTGTGTGCATGTGTGTGTGCATGTGTGTGTGTGTGTGTGTGTGTGTGTGTGTGTGTGTGTGTGTGAGATTGGGGGTGAGGTGGCCAGAAACTCACCATAGGTTGCAGTCCCTCATTCTCTTCTGCACCCTCACCTAGTTGTGTTATTCTTCCCCAGGTCATAGTCCCCAGGGGTGCTAGAATATGGAGAAGGTGGAGTGTGAAATGACCAGGGCATCTATCTGCATAATTTTCATGACTCATTGCCCATGCTGGGGTGGGACTTTTCAGTTATACTGACAAATGCTTTCGTAAACCACCTCAGCGAGCTCTCTGGTTTACCAAGCTGGACGTTGGTGAGGTCTCCTGGATTTTGGTTTGCAGTCTCCCTCTCTATCTGAAAAACAGAGAAAAGTTGCACAGCAATCTCTTTGAAGATAACATATACCTAAATTGCTTCTGTTTGTTTAGTCTTTTATCCATTTTTATAATCCCTGCCTTTTTGATTGCCATATTTACTCCACTAACATTTAATATAGCAATTGATATGCTTGAACTCACTTTCTGTCATATCAGTTTCATATTATTTTAGAATTTATAAATCTAAATTCATAAATCCTTTTTTGGCCTTTTGACAAAATCTCTGCACTTTTTCTGTTATTTTAGCTCTTGCTTTAGGCATTGTTTTAGGCATTGTTTACTCTTGTTTTAGAAAATATTTACTCTTCACTATCTGGTCAACTTAAAAGAAAGTGTGGAAACATTGTAGCCATGTATGCCATGTTTCCTCTCTCACTGTCTTTGCTATTTGTTTCCTGCCCTGTAACTTTTTTAACACGGTAATTTTTTGTTTATACGAGTATATGTTTTTACAATTTTAAATTACATTTATTTGTATGTGCCAAGGTGGTGAGCATTTGGAGATCAAAGGACAACTTGCCAGAGTCAACTCTTTCTTTCCTTCATGTAGGTTCAGGCACTTAAACATAGGACATCAGACTGGATGCAAGGACTTTTTCTCACTAGGCCATCTTGCTGATGCCACGTTTACTTATATTTTAAGGAATTAAACCATAGATTGTTCATGCAAAGGTTGTCTTTTTTTAAAGAGTTCCTTTGAAGTGTCTGAGCATCAGATGCTTCCCTTTGAAACACTTTTCAGTGAGCTGGTGAGGAACTCTATTGCTTTCCACTTCTGTCTACTAAGACCTTCATTGCTAGTGAAAATTCTTGTCACGTACAGATTTCTGGACTAAGTATTACTTCTCTCCAGATTATATTCCATTTTTGTCAGGTGGTCAGTCTTGTCCCAAGGTTCCCTGCAACACTGTTCTTTACTCTCTCGTTTGTCATTTTCCTCATCTTTTCTATGGATTGGGTTTTTCTACTGACTTGTCAGGTTATAAGAGTCTTAGTGCAAATATAAAAATGTTAGTTTTCCAGTCTCTGTTTGTCAGTGTCATTGGTTTCCTGGCTGATAGTCCCCATTCTTGCATTCACTATGGGTAAACTACTTCCTTTGAGCTGTATCAAAGTCCTTTTCTGATTGCTGTCTTGGGGTCCTTTAGGGTCTCTCTGGTGTCTTGGAGGAATTTCCTGACTGCATACTGAGTGATCAGGATCATATTTGCAACATTGAGGTTTAAGTTGTGCAGTTTCTGGATCCAATCACATCCCCCAAAAGGTGGTGATGCTTTCATTTGCTGCAACTCCTAGGTCCATGCTTACACTGCAGATCCTGCATCCCTGAGGCAGTGGCTTCAGTCAGGTCGGACCTGTTGGTCCTTTTCTTCTTGGAAAGTTGAGATCAACCCAGAGACTAAGCCAATCCAAACACTGTCTCCCTCACCTCTGGCTCTTCCTCTTCTAAGATCTCTCTCCCACCTCTCTCTCACACACACAGTTAGGCAGCCTGAGTGTCCAGGGGCCTTTGACTGTTACCTCTGCCAAGGCAGAAATTTCCTGTCATCCTATGCACCCATGCTGTGTGGCTGTGACAATGCCCTAACACTCACAGGCGGGCCATTGCTGCCCGGGCTTAGACTTGGCCCTGAAGTCTGCCTCATGCTCTGGGGCTCTTGGGTGGCCACCTGTGCATTTCACCTGGTCTTACACTGACTGGGCTCTGGGAGTTCCGAATGTTAGTCCCTGGCTTCTCCACACCAGAAGCAGAACCCTTGGATTTTTGTACAGCATCTTCCTGCCAGCTGTGTTCATTTCCCACTGTGCTGCCTTTGTCCCCAGAGGCCTTAGATATAGAGTCCCAACACCGTAGATCCTTGTGTAAGGTCAGGAATGTGTGAGAGAAGACATAGGAAAGTGTGGCAGTTAGTTCTGGATCCAATCACATTCCCTAAAAGGTGGTGATGCTTTCTTTCATTTGCTGCAACTCCTAGGTGCCTCCTCTCCAGAGGCTACAGAGCACTGTACACCTTGACCTAGGCTCATTCATCTTGCCGCTCAAGGCCACCATGACCCCCTGCCCTAGACCCTGGCCTCCTCAGACCAGTGTGATCCTTTGTATCTACCATTTAGGAGACTGGGCCCCCCCGTGGCTACTTACTCACCTGCTCCTGTGATCCTAGTGGAGATGAGCAAATGACAAGAAGCACAGGTACAAGAAGAGTTGAGGGACCCCATGGGGACACCTTTGTCTGAGGAAAATTGAGAGAGGACAGGCAGAGCTTTAGATCATAGGGCAAGGAAATGGGGCTTTGTGAAAAATTTGGGGCACAACAGATCAGTCATTAGGAGAGCCTGCCTCGGATCTAAACCACCAGCCTGGGAGCACAAAGGGAGGCACCAATGACTTCAGCTGTATACTTAGGGGAGGAATGATGGCCTTGTCAGGTATGGGTGGGAGAGGAGATCCTTGGTCCCATGAAGGCTGAACACTGAGCAGGGAGGAATTCGAGTGTGGGGAGGGGGCATTGGGGGATAGGTGGGGGAACACCCTTGTGGAGGCAGGAGGGGGGATGGGATAGGGGGTTCCTGGGTGGTGGGGGGAATGGGGTGAAGGGATAAAATCTGAAATGTATTTTTTAAAAAAGGAGAGCCTGCCTCAGATGCAGGGGTCAGAGCCTTCAACTACATGGGAGCTTCGAGCTCACAGAGGACCAGAGCTCCCAGCTGCCCCTGCTGCTTCAGCTCCCCCAAGCCTAAAGTCCCCTAGCTTATGCAACCCACATTCCATTCTGTTGATGAAGACTATCCTCTGAGCATATTCTCTTAAATTATTCCAACCTTTAGAATTAGATGTGGAGGAAAACTTCGACAATTTCCCACCAGGCTAAATGTCAAAATATCAAATTGAATTGCTGCTAACGTATACACTGTAAACTAATCAGAACAAGAAATTAATTAAAAAACAAAGAGAGGTTACACACCTGCCCTGGCAAAAAGAAACATTTTTTTAAAAAAACCAAAAAACAGCTTTCTTGGGATCTTACTTAAAAAAAAAAAAAAACAAAAACAAAAACCAAACAACTCTCATCTTGTTTGACCTTCGATGGTGTCAGAGCAGAACAACTTTGAGATGCCCCTGACACATTGAGACTCTCAACACTTAGAGTATGGGAAACTGACTATCATAGCCACCTGTAGCCACACTGGGTTGGTTACTCTGTCAATGAGTTTTTAAATAAGCACCTTTATAAAAGGAACAGTGTATCATCCCATTGCAGTTAATATTTCTGCTACCATTCCCCCTACTAGGGAAAGTAGGAGCAAAGCCATTGTCTTAGTCAATGTTCTATTGCTGTGAAGAGACACCATGGCCGGGGCAACTCTTATAAGAGAAAGCATTTAACTGAGGGCTTGCTCAGTTTTAGAGTCCTTGATCAGGAGCCGTAGCTGAGAGCTCCTGATTTTCAGGCTTCAAGCAGGGAGAGATAGACAGAGACAGAGATAAAAAGAATGGGCTTAGCATGGACTTTTGAAATCTCAAGGCCTACTCCCTAGTGACACATCTTCAATAAGGACACACTTCCTAATCCTTCTCAAACAGTTCCACTCCCTGGTGACTAAGTATTCAAACACATGAGCTTATGTGGGTGGAGGATTTCCCATTGAAACCACTACACAGTTTTGGAACACTCAGTTCTAAATGGAATGTTTTCATCAAACCCTCTCCTCGGGGATCAGGGAGCTATGCAGAAGAGGAGGTGGAAAGATTCTAAGAATCAGAGGGGATGGATGACACCAAGGAAATGGTGTCATCCAGACACAGAAGGTCTGACTCACATATGAACTCATGGAGACTGTGGCAGCATGCAGAGGGCCTGCACAAGGTCAAGCCAGATGGGGGTACCAGCACTGAGAGGGGGAAATGGGCACAAGCTCCCACCTCTAGACAAGAAGCTATCTGCAACTGATACCTGCTTGCAAAGTAAAAAATAGTTTTCTCTGATGGTGTCTCATTAGGAATATAAACCACACTTAAGGGTAGGCTGCATGTCCAGCAGGCTGCATGTCAGTCCAGCAGTCGATGTCCAACACAAAATGAACTCAATAGTATTTTTGTAGACTTTTTGTCTCATATGTCTTTGTTTAGGCTTGCCTGCCTTTCTTTCTTTCTTTCTTTCTTTCTTTCTTTCTTTCTTTCTTTCTTTCTTTCCTTTCTTTCTTTCTTTCTTTCTTTCTTTCTTTCTTTCTTTCTTTCTTTCTCGTCTTACTGGTATCTTGCTTGTATATTATAGTTCTCCATTTTGTATTTTCATGAGTCATGTGTGTGTATGTGTGTGTCTGTGTGTATTTCCTTGTGTCTTTTTTCTTTTTAAGAATTCTGAGGTTTTGTGTGTTTATTTGCCCATTAGTTTTCCGAGGAGAGAGAGAGAGAAAGAAAGGATGTGGAAGAATCTGGCAGGAGTTGAGTGAGGAAAAACTGTGATCAGAATGCATTGTATGAAAATTTTAAAAAGATAAGAAAAGAATCCTCCCGGCTGTACGGGAGCCTGCCTTCCTTTCGGGATTTTTACCTGCATCAGGTCATCAGGCAGTGACTATGAGCTACAAACTCTAAAGGTCTGACTAGGCTGCCATGGATATGCTAGCTTGCAAACAGGGAAAGCAAGGTCCCTCTTCTTCCTTGAGCATGTGTGGGCCCCTCTGCACACATAGATTTCTCCATGCAGCATCCTCTTGGGGGAGGCAGGTCTGCAAACACATCCTGTGACACCACTTGGGATGAATGCGTTACTGTAATAAAGCCCTAAAATCCCGAGTCGAGGTCCCTCTGTGATCACAGTCTCGGATGTCCCCCTGCTTTCTTTTTTTTTTTTTTTTGTATTGTTCACGGGACTCCGAGACACATGGCAAACCTGCTTCTGTGATAAACTTGTGGACCCTAAGAACCCCATACCATCTGTAGAGGCCATCAGTGTTACTATCCCAACTGTTCATTCTTAAGCAAATCTCAGCAACAGAATTTTATGTATTACCATTTCAGTGTAGTTCACAAAGGGCATAGCCCCTTATTAGATCAATAACTTCAGTACCATTTCACATTTAATATGAGTGGCAGCCAGCCTTCTGCACCATCACATACCCAGTAGGAATCTGTCACACTGTGTAACTATTTGACTTTCCTTTCCTCTCTCAGAATATGGCCTTAAGACTCAAAATACTGGACATGGGCACTTGCCTGTTAGGTCTCTTCTGCACAGCAGTTCCCCCATCTATGCCTTTTCTGCAATGGTCCTCATTTTCTGAGCTGCATCCCTCCCACACTCTGCCTTTCTGAGTAGCACATTAGTGAGACAGGAGGATTGAGGCATAATCACAGGGTCTTTGGGTTTGGTTATAAACACCTACCTCCATCATAGGTGACATTTGCTTGTGTTTCTTTTGGGGAGGAGGCTGATGATCACTAAGTGCTTCAGCAGAGGACTTTCTGTGAATGGAGGGAGGGCAGAACAGATGGATGGGAAGGTGCGTGGGCGGGGGCATGGATGGATGGGAGGATGAATGAATATATGGGAGAGTGGAAAGGTAGATAAGTGGGTGGGTGGATGAATTGGTGGGCTTACAGAGCTCTTCCCCAAGGCAGACATATACACACCTTTCCTTTGGCCTCTGATTCTCTCATGCATAGCTTCTTCAGCTTATTTAAATTAGTAAAATGTATACAAAAGTTGCAGCAATAATATACAGACTCCTGTTCCCTGGAGACCTTCATCACTGACCCACGTGGGAACTCACTGCAGGCACTTAGTTCCCACTAAGTTACACATCTCAGTATGTTCTCCAAGAGCAGGCAGGGCACCATTGCCGCAGCACAGCCCTGGCCCTGCCCTGCCACCCACAGTCCCATTCAGCCAAGGGCCCCTTGCAAAGTCCAGGGCTGAGCCACAACTTCAGTCACCGGGGTAAGGGGGATGAAGTGATTCCTTTACTTCCCTTGAATTTAGAGCTCCCACAGACCAGCTGTCTTGTGCTATATGCTATGTCCTTCAGTTTGTACAGCAGAATGGCTTGTTTTTCCAGAACACAGATGCTATACTTGGTTGTTTAAAGGGAAGCATATCGGTGTCAGTCATTTGTCCCCTGCTGGTCACCTGGCTAACAGGATGGCTGCTGGGTTTCTCTGTTGTTACAGCAACTAAACAAGCATGACGTGCCTGGCAAGGCAACAGCCCCCAGCATGGCCCATGTCCTGATGCCCAGAATGTGGAATCTATAGAGCAAAAGGGTTCAAGACTACAGATAAAGAACGGGTGGCAGACAGCTGTCCTCCTTTTGTGGGTTCTGCAGATATGGAGTCCAAAGAGGAGACAGGCAGAAGCTGCAGGGCTAGGGAGAGAGCTAGAAACACACCTAAGCTTTGAAGGTGAAGGTGGTCTCTGATACAGGAGTACCATTACCCATACATCTAAGAATGTGGAACACTAGAAGGCCCAGGAGGGACAATGCTCAGAACATTAGACAATTGTGTTTAGGTTATTAAAAGCCACCATGTTTGGGTTAATTTTTTGTTGTTGTTGTTGTATTTGCAGCCACTGAAAATGAATACATGTGGCACACATTAATTAAAAAGCAATTAATTCTTATTTTCTGGGGAGATGCTTAGAGACCAGTTTAGTTTCCTGTACATCAGAACTCTGCCTGCCAAGTTAGCATCCTTGGAGGACTCCTGCCTGAATTAATGGCTGCTGACATACTGCTCATGGCAGTTTCCTGAGCCATGCTCAGCAGAGGCTTTTTCGTAAGGCAGAGCCTTTGAACTCTCCAGTGGCCGCAGTGCTCTGAGGCAGAGCCATCTGCCCTTTGAAAGCAGACCTCCATTACTCGAGCACATTCTTACAATGTAGACTAGAAGGCATCTTGCATTCACCATGTGCACTCTCTGTCATCATCCCAGAGTTGTTATCTAGATGTCTGTTTGCAGTATGTGCTTGCATGTTAGATGTGCATATAGACATGTGCATGCAGGCATGTGTGACGCTGTTTCATCTATGTATACAAGCAAGTATGCTTGTTCATGTGTTTGTACATTTGTGTGTATGTGTGCTATGCATATGCATGTATCTGTGTATACATGGGTATACCTGTATGTATGCCACATGTTTGTTGTTCTCTCTCTCTCTCTCTCTCTCTCTCTCTCTCTCTCTCTGTATGTGTGTATACTCCCATGTATATGCATTCCTTTGCTTGGTTATCCTAGTCACCTGACCACTTTCTCATCCAGGACAGGTAATTTTAATGGCTAGAGCCCCTAGATAATCTATAGGGCTTAGATGGCCTGTTCTCCATGGGACTCCTCTTCAGGGTTCTCCTGCTTCTACCTAGAGGGAATGCCTCCCTTGAGATGTTCACAGAGCCTGGCTGCCCAGACCTGGTAGTCCAGAGATGCTGTACTCATCTGGGGACAGTCTGGAAACAGCTCAGTACGGTTCCAGGATGCACAAGCCTGCCTGACACCTGAGGACATGAGATCAGAGTCAGGAGGCCCAGTGCCTCCAAGGGTGCTGATGCAGGGACAGTCTCCCCCACCAGAGAACTAGTAGCTGACACAGGTGGTCAGATGGCCTTGGCCTTGCCTACACGTGGAAGAAGCCTGTGGCTAGAAGGGCCCCTGTGCTGATCTGCTTTCTCATGGCCTCTGATCTCAAGACAGCAGGTCTTTGGGGAAAAACAAGTTGTGGATCTTCAAGCAGGAAGAGATCTAGGGATGGGAGTCTGGGGTCTGGGAAAAGCTCTGATGCTGTGGGTGAGAAGGGTATTGGGTTACTCTGTAAGGACATGAGACTGGGTCTCTCTCTCTCTCTCTCTCTCTCTCTCTCTCTCTCTCTCTCTCAATAACAGCTATAAAATATGAAACTATCTTACTGGTGTTTGGCTACAAGCCACAGCTCAGAAACCCTACCAGGCTGGCCATGAAAGGAGCCCAGTCAGCTCACAAATTGGGAGGGAGGGAAGGAAGGAGGAAAACAGACAGGGAGACCACGGCTTCTGTGGCATGATCTTTTCTCTTCCCTGGCCCAGTCCTGCTCCCAAGAGACATCTGGAGCCCCACCTACCCCCTGCCTTCCTTTGAGAGGCAGGTTCTAAGGTCATAAATAGGAGACTACAGAAAGTAGGGGGGCCCTCTGGACTCCTCTTAGCTAGTGGACTGCTACCCTAGAATGTCTCGACGTGAGTAAGCTTTTGGACAAGCATTCAGCAATCTTCCTCAGACTGCAGAACCTCTCGTGGTTCTGTAAGTGCCTTAGGATCCTGCCTAGGGCACTTGTGCTCTTCCCAAGGCAGTAAGCAGGCTGCAATCTGCAGGTGGCAGGGGGCAGAGGGTAAGCTGCACTTCAGGGTACTTTTGACAACCTACTTCAATCCAGCTACCCACCACACTGGCGATGGGTTCCTGTGCTGGTCTGCTTTTAGACCTGCTCGTTTCTGCTCCAGTTTCCAGATCTTTGCCATGGTCCTGTGCTTCTAATACTTGGCAGACATATACCTGCACTCAGCACTCATCCCCACCCCCAGCACCTCCACCAAGCTTGGTTCTTCTTGTCTCCCAGACTCATTGACATCCAGAGCATCCAAGCCTCCTTGTGTCTTGTCCAGCCTGAATCTAAACCCTCCTTTTTTTCCCAGGGCCTTGTTTCTGCATGGCAACCATAGACAGGTGACCAGGTGAAGATGTCCCTGGGCCCCTCTGCCCAAGTCCTTCTGAGGCCTCAAAACCTATGGGTAAAGAGCTGCCTCTTCCCTGGCTTTAAATAGCTCTGCAGGGAGGTGAGGCAACTCAGCTCAGAGGACAGGAAGGTAATCACGCCTGACAAGTGTTATTTTTACACAGATCTGTCCAGATGCGGGGGGTGGGGGCTTATGTAACTAAAAGCAGGATATTTGCTAAGTCTAAGTAAACCCTAAAAAATGGGAAGGGAGAAAGGGGGGTGGAGAAGGGAAGGAGAGAGGGAGAGAAAGAGAGAAGGAAGGGAGGGAGGGAAGAAGCAAGGAAAGGAAGGAGAAAGAGACAGAAACAGATAGAGATGAAGGGAGGGTGGGTGTAGAAAAGGAAAGAAAGAGAGAAGGAAGAAAGGAAGAGGAAGGGAGAAAATCGGCAGATGCCAGGGCAGCACAGACCAACTGATACTTTCTTTTGCTGCCACCTGGTGGTCACCAGTGTCTTCTATAGGTTACGGAGTCATCACCCACAGTGCCAGAACCCTGGAGTAACCTGAGACAAGTGTAGCTAACTTAAGTGGGGCACAAGGAAGAGGCCCACCCAGCCTGCGCTGAGGACTGAGCCTGATGCTCCTATGGGTCAGCACAGCTAATGGTGGTGTCTATCCTGACCACAAAGCTTTGAGGTGGAATTGAACCTCTACATCTGAAGATGGGGAAGCTGTCAGGAAGCAGTGTGCACCATGGCACTATCCTGTCCCAAGGAAGCCACATCGCATGCTGTCAGCTACCAGGATCCTGATTTGAGGATGCTAGACACTGTCTCATAGGCTGGCAATAGAGATGTCCAACATCTTGGGCTGGATCCAGGGACAGTGTATGCTTGAAGTCTACACAGCATGTGGAATAGTTCAAGGCTCCTGCCCCTTGGGATCCTGGAAGGGCTGAGAGGTCACAATGTATGCTTCTGCAACAGAGAGACTTGGCCTCAAGGGGAAGGGGAAATAGCTTCCCATAGTCCCCATGAGTGAGCCTGTCTGAAATGGGGCTCTGTCACCTCCATGAACATAACTCCGGCTCAGCCCCATCCACACCAGTAGTCCCAGCGACTTGCCAGCAGATTCAAATCTCTACACTGGAAAAAGAGAGAAAGTGTTTTGAAAGCCATGGAAAGGAGTATGCGGTATGATGCTGGTGCATATGGAGTCCCAGAAGGACATGAGGAAGACAATAGACAAAAACTTAAGGGAATATGGCCAAGAAGAAAACATGTTTAGGGACTCGAGAAGTTCAACAAGCCTAATGCAGAATAAACACAGAGAAGTCAGACCCAAACCCAGCACCAACAGCTAAACAACCACAGACCCGGAGAGAGTCGGTACAGTGGACAGGGTCAGGGGTGGGGAGGAAAATGACCAGAAAATGATGACACAGCTGCCAGCTGACTTACTTATCACTCACAGTTCTGTGTCTGTCCCATATGTGATTTTTATTTGCAAAATAGATGCATCTTCAGATAAAATATTCTTAAAAACAGAAAGTCAACCAGAAGCGTTCTAGAGGCACCATGTATATAATTAAACGTGAAGGACTATATTCTTTTACTGTCTGATTATTTTAAAATGTTATGAACAGTTTAACATAAAGAAGATAAATTGACATTTATTAAACGTGCAGATTTAGACTATGGGATGGTGGCATGCAGAGACTGCAGTGCCCGGGGCTGCACTGTGTTAGGTGAAAGTGGATCATTGTTTATACTAAATAACCGAGAAAAGCCAAAGTTGTACGTTTTAACTCTGAGATCAGGCATTAAAATAGCCATTCAAAGAGGCAGAGGAAAAGCGTCACCAGGAGAGTTAAAATATATTAACGGACTTTTAAAGAGGCAGAAGGAAGGGGCAGAAAAGCAAAAGAGGCAGAGAGAAAGAAGCCAGGTGACAGGCACGGGGCAAGCACAGCAGCAGTTACAGTAGTTATAGAGGGTCTGGCTCCTCTGCTAAAAGGCTGGGGTTGCCAGGATGGAGGGCTCCTGTGACTCAGGGTAGGATGCTTGCCTGGCATGCATGAGGATGTAGGCTCAATCCCCAGAGGTAGCAAAATAAGAAACAGACAGGTAAAAGTCTAAAGGCAATTACTGGCTTATAGTATAGGAGGCTATATTTTAAAGATGTCTTTTTATTATTTTCATTGAAGTGGGGAGGGCTGTGAGGAGGCATGCAGTGTGAGCATGTGTTCTCAGGGGACAGAAGAGGGCATTAGATCCCCTCGACTCCAGCTGGAATTTGAGGTTACTGTGAGCTCCCCAACACAGGCACTGGGAACAAACTCAGGTCTTCCGTAGGCTTTTTGCAGCTGAGTCATCTTTTCAACCCTCAGGCTATATTTTCAATACAGTTGGGGGGGGTGCGATAAGACAAAGACAAAAATGCCAAAAATGGGCAAAAAGTAATCTATAAAATATAATATTAATTACTCAATATAGGACAAAACAGATTTAAAACAGTATCACAGAGATAAAGGGTCAGTTTGTCATTAGACATACGAACCATAATGTGTATGCCTCTAACAGAAACACTTAAATATAAGTCCAAATGGGTTTTAGTTATAAAAAGTAAAACAATAACTGAGAGATAGAAAGAAAATAAGAATTTGCAATAATGGTGTGATATTCTAACAAGAGCTTGTACTGAAGGGTGGAGCAAGCAGCGGAAACAGGAGCAAGGAACCCACATCCTTATCCACACTGGCCTCGTGGCTCCCACAGGACACGCATGGTTACCTCAGATTACACCATCTCAGATACACATTGAACATTTGCCCACGCAGTTGGTATGGTCAGCCAAAACAAAATTTTAATAAATTTCAAGACATTGAAATTATATTGAATGTTCTGTAATCACAGTAAAATTAAATTAAAAATTGGTGCCAGGAAGAGATCTAGGAAATTCTTCTGCCTGCCAGACATTTGGCAATTAGGTGACACACTTCTCAATAGCCTGTGGGTAAAATAAAATAAAATTTAAAAAGTTATAAATATTTTAAATTGATAATGAACTTTCAAAGTTCTTTTATGTTTCATCTTACTTAGATAACTTTAAAAAATAAGAATTCAAAAGCAATTATTTAAGGCAAGGTACTCCAGAGAAACCTGACCACTGTACAAATGGATGTATAGATAGGTAAACGGGTAGAAGACAGATGCACAGATACATAGGTAATTGATAGATGATAGATAGATAGATAGGTAAATGGATAGATGTTTGATAGATGAATAAATGATATATGGCAGAAAGATATTAGGTAGGTAGGTAGGTAGGTAGGTAGGTAGGTAGGTAGGTAGGTAGACAGATATAGATAGATAGAAAGATAGACAGACAGACAGACAGACAGGCAGACAGACAGACAGATGAGACATAACAACAGGTAGATTGGGGCTATAGAGGATAGACGATTAAAGATAAGTAGAGCAAATGGTAGTTCAGTTCAAGTCCAAGGGGCTGAGAAACACAAAGTTTGACGTCTGAGGAAATGTGTTTTCCATTTCAAAGAAGGCCGTGTACTCCTTAACTTTGTTACTGTTCAGGTGCTCTGTGTCATGGGTGACGCCCACCTACACTAGTGACAGTGAGTCTCCACTCGGGTCACCCATTCAACTGCTGATCTCTTTCAGACGCACTCTCACAGACACCCAAGAGATCCTGTTGTTCTGGCCATCTGTGCAGCCTGTGGCCCTAACTGTTGCATCAGTAACCAAGACTCTGCAGCCACAGTTGTACCTTATGAGGAGAATTCAGGAATTACTGAAAATAAGAATAACACTCGACAATATAGGAGTCAGAAAAAAAGGGAAACTAGATCAATTCAAATGTAAATTATCTTTTAATTTCTATTTTTTCACATTTATGCTTATACATGTTAAGAAGTCAGAGGACAAACCTATGGGAATTGGTTCTCTTCTTCCATGTGTGGATTCCAGAGATCAAACTTAGATGGCTGGGCTTGACAACAAGTGCCCTTACCCACTGAGCTTTCCTCGAGCCCCCAAACTTATTAATTTGTTTGTTATTATTTTTATGCATGTGAGTATTTTGCCTGTATTTATGCCTGTGCACTGTGCACATGTCTGACGCCTGTGGAGACCAGAAAAAAAGAATTGGATTCCTGGGAACTGAAGTTACAGACAGTTGAGAGCAAATGTCTCAAACTCAGGACTTGAACTCAGGTCTTCTGGAAAAACAGTCAGTGATCTTAACTGCTGAGCCATCTGAACTAAATTTAATCATTTAAGAATATGAGTATAATCAAGGGAAATCAGAAAATATGATAATTACTTCATAGAAAAATTAAAAAATTTTAAACCATAAAATGAATTTGGAATATTTCTGAGAAGCAGAACTTAAACCAAACTATGATGGAATAAAATGGAAAATTTGAATGTCAGCTCAGATTAGGGATATGAAGATAAAACAGGTCACATGATCCTAGATGAGGCCCAGAATGTAGGGAAGAAGTGAAGGACATTCTGACAGCTGGTGGCAACTGAATGTCTTTGCATTAGTTATTTTCTCTCGATTTAACTTCCGATTTCGATAACTGTAATTTTGTTATAAAAATTATGTCATTTTTGGGGAATGCAGCAATAATGTATTTACAACAAATTAGGATATTGGTTTTTTTACCAGTCTGATCTCAAACACACACACACACACACACACACAGACACACAGACACACACACACACACACACACACACAGAGAGAGAGACAGACAGACAGACAGACAGACAGACAGACAGACAGACGCATTGCTGCTTACAGAACCTGAAGCTAGAACTCTTCCAGACTGATGTGAGGAATATCTTCAACATGGACACAGAGAGCAAAATAGTAATGGATGATTGGTTCCTGAGGCTGCATGGTCCTTTGAAGGCTGGGACAGGTTGTTCCTCTGCCTTCTGTCACCTGTGGCTCCAAGGCTAAATGTTTGTTTGTTTGTTTGTTTGTTTGAATGTCTCTGGGGACTTGTTCACACCAGCATCTTGGTTATGTTTCTGTCCTCTTACACTCAGGTCTCCTTTTTATCAGAATCATGAAATAAAGCCTAGATAATGCCCTTAGAAATCCACAAGCCCTCTTCTCCAAGCATGCGATTGCTGGGGCAGTGAACTGTACTCTGCTGCAGGAGGTGGATCTGAGGTTCTGGTTCCTGCCCTGCGCTGTGACCTATTCAGAAAGGGGCTCAGGCTAGGGCAGCTTGCATTTAGGGTTGGCCCTGGGTGGAATGGCCTGAGAGGCAAGTGAAACCCAGACAGACACACTGGAAGATGGAGCAAAGACTTCGGCATCCGGGGAGGGGCTGCCTTTCCTAGAGCATTGCAGCGATGTAGCTGCAATTTTAGGTTTTGGAAACCTGCACTGGAGGCAATAAATGTGTGCTGATTTCAACTCTGGCATTGTTGCCACAGCCCAGAGCCCATAGGTTCCCATGGCTGCTTCCTCCTGACGATGGAGTGTGTACCAGGAGTCTTGTTACCTATGCAGCTGGTTCAGATGGTTCAGTAAGGTCTTTGGTCAGCAGCCTTTGGACCATGTCCACCCATCTATGAAAGGCTTCCCTGTGTCCTCTGAAGGTGGCAGAGCAGTCTCTCCCTGCAATGCATCCCACCAGAGCAACAGAAAGAGATGAACAATTAGCAGGCTTTGGCTGTCCCCTGGGAAGTGAAGATAGACTCCCAGGTGCAAATCAACCCTGAGAGTTATCAGGATAAAATTTACATTCATGAAACGAGGAACCAGGAACTCTACTCCTTCCCACTCCCAACCCGGCTGCATCTGTAAACAGCTTTATTTCGTTTTCACTTTGGACAGGGAGATAATTTAAATTTTAATTTCAGAGGCTTGAGATACCAGGGCTGTTCTTCTTGCCCATTGTTTTCTTGGAAAAGATCAGGAGTGCCTCGCCAAAAGAAAAAATAAGCTTAATAAATAATGAATACTGAACAAATTACTAATGTTTAAAATTTCATGCTTCCATGAATATTTCAGCAAATAGTGAAAGGTTCCCCCAGATTGCGATAATAAGGCTGCCAGGGAGACACGTCTTCCCAAGACCCTCTTGATGTCATTGTTTAAAATTAACAGAGGAGCCACTTCCAGTTTCCAGTTCACTGGAGAGAGATTCACATTCACAGCAGACCTCCAGTACCGCCCAAGGTACTTTCCAGAGGACTGGTGTCGGCTTCTCAGAAGTCCCTTGCCAACACAATCTGTTCTCACCTGGCTTTGAAGTGGTGTGCCAGTCGCTTGTCTGTGACAGGGCCAACTCCAGTCACATTAACTAAAAAGGTGGGAATGAAGAGTATCTGCCTCGGCATGTGTATATAAAGAAGCAGAGGCCTCACATGTACGCAAACACACACATGCACACAAACATTCACATCTCACACACTCACACATGCTCAACAGTCAAACTCCCCCAACCCACCTTTATACACACACACTCATGTGCCCCAATGTGCATACACTCACTCATGCATGTGTTACACCCACATGCTTACATGCACTCCTTCAAACACTTATGCACACTAGTATATTCATACACATGCAGGTATGTACTTTCATACACTTGTGTGCGCTACATCCACGTTCACTTTCTTAGTTTCCTCTGCTGTTGACAAAGGCAACTCAAGGAAGAAAGAGTTTCTTTGTCTCAAGTTTCCAGGTTACAGTCTATCATTGCGGGGAAATCAAGGTGGTGGGAACTTGAAGCAGCTAGTCACTAGTCATGCCCCACTGATAGTCAAGAGCAGAAAGCAGTGGATTAACACACACATGCCGGTGCTCAGTTCACTTTCTCCAGTCTTTAATAGCTCGGGATCTCCTTTCTAGGGAATGGTGCCGTCCACAGTAGACAGCACACATGTGAATTCATATAATCGAGATATCCCACACACACATGCCTTAAAGCCAATCCAATCTAGACAATTCATCACTGAGAATCCCTTCCCTGGGGTTCTATATTGCATCAATGTGACAACTGAAACTTGTTGGGGAACCTTGCTATTAAGGTAGTAGTAGTCGGTCCCCATGACCTGTTGCGGTCAAAATGGGGGACTCCCTTTCTTAGTGAGGCTTCCCTGTCTCTGTCTGTCTCTGCCTGAGAGTATCCCTGAACACAGGTGGTTGGCCTTGGCTGGCTTTGTCTGAAAAATGACCTTGTATAGAGCTCTGTACAGAGCTGGATAACTCAGCACACACATCCCACTCTGGCTTCCTGCCCGCCTGATAATTAGGTGCTGTACTAAAACCAATCAGCCTTTCCTGCTCGCTTGCTGCCAGGACCAGTTAGCCCTTTCCACCTGCACCTCCCCCAAAGCCCTTATATACCCGATCCCTGAAACAATAAACTAGTTTTGCTGCAGCAGTCTACGGAGGCCATTCTATCCGAACCCTCTCTCCATCTCCGCTCCCTCACTCCCCTCAGGCTGGTGGCTAACGGCCCCTGGAGAAAAAAGGGATGGCACAGAAACTGACCATCACATTCACATACACAGTCACATACACGCCCAACACCCACACATTCACAAACTTGCGTGCTCATTCTCACAGGCTCAAATTTGTGCACACATGTTCATGTAATACATATACACCACATGCATATTCATACACAAAACTCACTCGTGAACCTACACTTGCATAGGCCTTCTTCTACATACTCTCTCGGATACATCCCAGCATACCCAGGAAATACATCCCGGCATACCCAGGAGAAGGGATAGTACAGTCTGGAAGGCATCTCAAACCATGGCCAAGCATGGGAGGACTTGGCCTGGAAACAGTTGCCAAGGCCTCGTATTTGGTTGGGCAGAGAGTGTGATGTTTCTGGCATGTTTTCATTTCATTCTTGCTCGAGCCCTTAGAAACATAACTAAAGGTACCCTCAGTCAAAACATTTTCAAATTTTCCAAGATGTTTTCTGATATCACTAACAAAGTCATCTTTCCTACCCTCTTAAAGGCCTAAACATAAAGATCCTAGATCCAAGCCACCGCCTGACCCCCGGCACTTGTCCCCATCTTCTGGGCAGTACAGGGTTCTGGCAGGCTTTGTTTTTTACTTGTAGGTACAGATAATGTCACTGGTAGACTCAAGCCTGAACTCATAACTCATGATTAAGGACTTTTAAGGGGCACTTGTGGTGTCTCAAGGAGTGTGGCTTAGGTTCTGGGCCTCCAGACTTATACAAGGAAGCAGACATCTTCCTGAGGACCAGGAGCACAGATCTGATTCTTCCCTACAGCAGGAGGCAGTGATTATTAACACTCATGATGTTAGTGATTCAGGGAGCAGAACTCCAGTGAGCTCCTGGAGGCCTTGCTGCCCATGAAAAAGGGCAGAGTCCCCGGGGTAGATAAGGGTATCCATGTGACAGGACCTGTGGGAACTGTGTGTCTGGAGGTCTGTCCCCATCTTCCACCTGACCCCACCTCCAACCCCCAGGTTGTGTTCTCTTCATCCCGTTTAGCAGTCCTGTGTGAGACCTGGATGCTGTGTGATTATAGCCTTGGGACATACATAGGCATTGAGGTTAAGTCAGATTGTGCAGAACCTGGTCCCTCCTGCGTTTGGCTCAGAACATGGCTTCACTTGACCACACAATCACTGAGCAGGGAGGCTCTGACTCAGACACTGTAACATTAGAATTACCTCCTTCACTTGGCCTGGTCTTGAAGGGACACAATGGTAGTACTCTAGACCCCACCAGAGGAACAAATTCTCCTGCCCTTCAGGAAGGGGATCTAATTGATTTACACTTAGGTAGACCTTGGAGATAACATGACCGTGAGATGCTTGAGTACGGAGGGGTGGGCAATGCTAGCAGACCTTTGTCAGATACCTGGAGGATTCAGAGGTATAAGATTTCTCTGAGAACTGAGGATCCAGGACACACAAAGAAGTGAGTGTCTTCTGAAATACCAATCGAGCAAGGGAAGTAAGGGGAGCAGTTAAGTCCAACTTGCACAGGGAGCTCCCCTGAAGGGATTAATTGCCCACCACTGTTAGAGCAGCTGTATATTTCCAGTCTCAGTTCCATGATGTCAGAGGCATAGCCAGAACAGCCTCTGGCTTAGGATACGTAAGCTCCAATATCAGCCTGTCCCTTCTCCAGGCTGTGTATTTAATAGCACCCTGGGCTAGACCTACTGGGACAGCTTAGTACCTCGCCCTCCTCCCCCTGTTCCCAGTTGTGGTTACCTCGCAGAAGGTACACAAAAGAAGCCCTTAAGGCCTCCATCTATAGTCTCTGGGGTTCAGGGGTGTGAATGCCACAGGATCTTCTCCATCACTTTCCAAGTGGCCCTGTTTGGCCTGATGGCAGCTAAGTGTCCAAGAGTCCCTGTCTTGAGTAGAAAAGCTCAACATGGTCTTTGCTTGCCTGTCACCAGACAATGAGGCTATGACCCACATCCCACTTAAGTCTCTTCCAGCTTGCAGGATGGAGGCGGGGTTAAAATTGTAACATGTTCCTCTCAGATCAGTGCTGCTTTCACAGCTGAGTCTGCCTTTAGCCAGGTGCCTTCTGTGCTTGATGTTAGAACAGGAAGTGCCCTCAGTTCCCAGGCTGTGTATGAGGGGAGAGGTCCCGTGCTGGCTGCACAAGAATAGCATAAGGTCCATGCCTCCCTGAATGGCCTGCAGAGGTGGATGTTAGTTGGTTAGGGTTCTTTCTTCTAAATTGTTAGTCACCAAGAACACCCTGAACATGGAGACAAGCCACTGGAGTCTCTGTGGTCAGAAGCCCAAGAGGCAAGGCCAGAGAGGCACCAAAACACCCTAAGTCACTGGGGTCTATTTTCTGAGTATCTGTTAGATATCAACCCATCTCCTATTCATGTTTCATAAGCCCTGCACATGCTTCATAAACCCAACCAGAGTGTTTTGTAGGGGAAAGAGACCCTGAAGGGATGACCCAGCTCCCTGCATTAATGAAAGCACCCCCCCCAAGCCCTGCTATTGGCTATTACCTCTTGGCCACAGCTGCATCCCACCCTTTCCCTGTAGCTTTCACACAGTCCCTTTTGATAGTGGAACCAAATTGGCTGGTTATAAGCACATGTATGTACGTTCCCTACAGGAAGCAGGCTACAGTAAAAAGCCAGGAGCCAGAGCGGAGCAAAGGGAGGTGGAACAGAGTTCCATTGGCACCACCCTTACTCCCCATGATGAGAGTTGGGTGCAGCTTCAAGGGATCGGCATAAACACTGCTTTGCTATCTTGCCTGCTTCCCCAGGGCAAAGGGACTACTTTGAAGATGGCCCTCGCAGCTCCAGCCACACACACACTCATGCTTACACACATAGATGTGCATGCTTCTGTGTATGTGCACACCCAAGCATACACATGTACACACACACACACACACACACACACACACACATCTGTACCACGTGAAACCGAAAAGCAGCAGCCCCATCTATTAGAATCCAGGAAACTTCCAGGAACACAGTCATGGCCTTTGAACCCAGCAGAGCAGCAAAGAGAGAAACAGCACATTTCAAAAGTGCTGAAATTTCAAAAGAGGAGAAATGGTGGAACAATCTTAAATATCAAATGAAGCCCCTGATTTCGTGTAAGAGCTTAACCAACTACATGGAAGGACAAACAGAACACCATGCAGTCCTGGATCCGGAATGCCCAAGCTAAGGGGTATCATTCAGCCTATACCAGAGTACCCGTGATCCTAAAGGAAATGCCATGGAGTGCTTTCAGTTCTATGTTTTCTATAGGTATATTTTAACTCGACCAGATGACTCAGCATTTACATAAACATGCAAATATGGGCTTGAAAGATGCTAAGAACAGAGACAGGACAAGCTCAGCCTGGCGCAGCAGATGCAGAAACATATTGGAGATGGGAACAACAAATCAGTGTGTGTGAGCCCCACACAGAGATGCAGGAAGAAACCAAACCAGAATACACAAGACAGGGTGTGTGGGCCCCACAGAAACCTGAGCAAAAAATCAGGGCACACTACAGCATAACAGGGTGTGTGAGCCTTACACAGAGACCCTGGAAGAAACCAGGGCAGGTATAGGGAAGAGGGCCTTGGATTGCTCCTCATCCTCAAGTCAACAGGTTTGTCAAAGACCTTAGAATTCCTGAGATATGAGAGGGCAGCAGGAGTTTGCCTGGAGGGTTGAAACCAGGCAGTTCTTCCTGGAGAGATAGAAACAGTCAGATGAACTCCATTTCAGTTTTAAAATTCTGGCTGACACAAATCCAAATAAGCAAAACAAACAAACAAACAAACAAATAACAACAAAGCGTGAGACACACTTTGAATTAATATCACAAAGTGGTGATTTCCTTAGCATCTAGTGTTCCTGACAGTCACCTAAACTTGCCAGGAACCTAATGGAAATAACTGTAGAACACAGTGACCAGCTGACAGAAAAAGGTAACAGCCAACACACACCAAGACACTGGGAATAGTTCAAACAAACGCAAGTCGAAACTCAGGGAGAAAAACACATTCCTCACCACACTAGTGAGACACAGCGAATTTGACAGCAACCTGTGTAGACTGGGTGCGAGGAAACAGCCACACTGTTCCTTGTCAGAGAAAACAGAAATCAATACATTATTGGGGAGGGCAGGTAAGCTATGTTGACAAATTTTTAGATGCTCAGGGGCTGGTGATACTACAACTCGGGTACAAACTCCTTGACAGACAGACAGACAGACAGACAGACAGACAGACAGACAAATAGACAAGATCAAACTACACCTCTTTGTCTAGAGGATTAAGGTGCACAAAAGGAACCCGGGGGAGTAGGTGTAGGGAAAGGCCCACCCACTCTTGCCTCGCCCTGGTGCATAGCAGACAGCTGACTGCAAACAATAAACTATTTGAAATAACCTTCTCCTTCTATGTACTTATCCCCAGGACCTCTTTCCTTAGATGTCTGTGTCATCTTGTGTTTCCTTTCCTTCTCTGGAGACCCTTACATACATACAGAAATTAAAATATTGACATCAAATAACATTTGTATCCTGCTACTGTGTTGTTTGCTGGCTTAATTCCAGGGCCCAAGATACGAATCCTCAGAGGGAAGGGGAAAAGATTTTACTCCCTGAAATAGATGGGAGACCAGGGGTGGAAAGAGAGGCCCTGTTACTGAAGACACCAAGCACTTCCAACACAGGGCCTGGAGGTCCTTGAGCTGCCCCCTCCCTGAGGACTGGCTCTCACAGTACCACAAGACATGTGTCTTAGTTAGGGTTTTATTACTGTGAACAGTCACCATGACTACGGCGACTTTTATAAGGGAGACCATTTAATTGAGGTTGGCTTACAGTTTCAGAGGTTCAGTCCATTACCATTGTGATAAGAAGCACAGCGGCTTGCAGGCAGACATGGTGCTGGAGAAGGAGCTGAGAGTTCTACATCTTGATCCACAAGTAACAGAAGGAGACCGAAGCCTCGCCTAAGCACATGAGACTTCAAAGCCTGCCTCCTCAGTGACACACTTCTTCCAACAAGGCCACACCTCCTAATAGTGAAATTCCTTCTGGGCCAAGCATTTAAACACATGAGTCTATGGGGGGCATACCTATTCAAACCACCACAACACACAGCATGCATGCTTCCAAAGGAGGGAAGCAGTAAAGGTCCTACCCAGCTATGATGTCTATGAACCACAATGACAACCAGCAGGCCATGATAACCCTAAGGGTGCAGTGGTGGCATGAATACCATTATCTCTGGTGGCAGCACTTGGGGGAGTGGGCCCTGTGCCTTGCCCAGGCAGCACAGTGGAACTGGGTGAATGGGGTGTGGGTGAGCCAGCCCCAAGGGCATGAGTGTGGGAGAGCTGACTCTGCCACTCATCTGCCATGGGGTGGCATGGCCACAGACGTGATGCCTCACCACCCCCTCACCACCTTAGACAGTCAGGAAAACTGCCCACAGAGTCATGAGCTCACCCTACCCCTCACCAGCTACAGCATTTTGGAGAGCAGGCCCTGCATGTCACCTGGACAACACAGCAGAGCTGACCATGGTGATGGGGGCACAGGTGAGCCAGATTTAAGGGCAAGAGCATGAAAGAGCAGCTCCATCATTTATCTTCCATGAGGTGGTATGGTAATGCTGCCCCCCCCATCACCACCTGCAGCATTTGTGAGAACTGGCCCTAAGGTCATGATAGTGAATGAGCTGTCCCTGTCCTTCTCTGAGTGGGCCCTGACTCTCATCTGGACAGCACTGGTCCTGGTGTGTGTATGGGCATGCAGGTGAACTACCCCAAGGGTGAGAGTGCAGGAAAGCTGGCCCTACCACTAGTCTGGAGTGAGGAATCATGAGTGCAGGGATAATGTCCACTCGCTACCTCCTCACCACCTGCAGCAGCTGGTAGAGCTGGCCCTGGGGTCATGAAAACGAGACCCCCAGCCCTGGGCAACACAGTGAAGTTGGCCCTGATGGCAAAGCCAACGGTGTGAGAGCGGGAGAGCTGGCCCAGCCCCTCACAGACTACAGCACTTGGGAGAGTAGGCCCTGACCCTTGCCTGGACAGCACAGTGGAGCTGGCTCTGGGGCATGGGTAGAGGTGTGTGTGTGTGGTGGTGGGGTTCTAATGGCATGAGAGCAGGACCCTGCCTCCTGCTGATGGTGGCATTAGAAGACAGAGCTGGAGCAGCGGAACAACATGATAACCAGAAGGAGTACTGTGAGGAACCAATATTGATGGTGTCACAGAAGCCAAAGATCTTGAATCAGACCAAGGACTCACTTCAATGAACATTTGCAAGTGGAGATCTATAAACAGAGGGCTATACTGTGGGACACACTGTGACACACTACTGTGGGGAGCGGAACTCAAGATGGCACCTGGCTGGGTGCCAGACGCCCCTGGCGTGTTGGCTCACCATTTCAGGAAGCCTGAGTGGCACGTAGGCTAGTCTTTACTGCGCATGCATTTTGCTTGTTCATCGTTATGTAAGATCGGGCCATGTGACATATGTGCTCAGCACCAATCGAGAATGACTTCGTGGCAGGTTCTGATTGGAGAGGACACAGAGATTTAAGGTCTGGGAGCTAGAGCTCGGGGGCTTTTTCGGTACTTCAAAGTTCCTGAATAAACCGTGTTGGGAAGAAGATCCCGTGTCCGTTGTCTTCTGTCTGCTGGTCGGTTCAGGAGGCGACACACTATAGCTTCCATGATGAGATATTTTCTATAATTTGTGTGTGTGTGTGTGTGTGTGTGTGTGTGTGTGTGTGTGTGTGTTTGGGTGGGTGGGTGGGAGCTGTAAAGGTGAAGGATGGATATGAGGGGACAGAGAGATAAGCCAGACTGGGTTGCATAAGGTAAAACTCTCAAAGAATCAATAAAATGTTTTTAAAAATAGATGAGAGATATAGAGACAAGCTGAGGGTCTCTGTTACAGTTCTGCCCCAAAGGATGCAAGTCTGCAAACATTTGAGGTTGCTATAACCCAGGTGGTAAGACAATGCTTCTGAAAACTAATTCCATTCTCCATCCTGAGATGCATATGGCCATTCCCCAAAGAGCTATGTTGCTCAGAGTGTCTTTATGCTGAGGCTCAGGAGCCCCAGGCTGCAGTGGCCATAGCTGCAGTAGTTGTAGCTGCCACATGGGCCCTTGGAAATGATGCTGAGTGAATGGATGGCACATAGACGGAAGAAAGTAAGGGAAACAGGTTGTGATGCACAGCCACTCCCATGAACAAGGACAAATTAGACGTGCACATGTCACCTGAGCCAGACTGTAGGGTACAGAGATGAGGCAAGAGGCACCAGATGACAGTTGCACGCTATCAAATGAAAACACAGGAAGCCAAGTAAAATCTAAATGTCAGCTATATAATGAACACACTTTTAAGCATCTCCATAAAATCTTTACATATGCTTGCACAGTACTAAAATGAATCATTATGTGATACCATGTTTAACTGGTGCCCCATATGTTACCTGGCTGACCAGGAGGGTGCTGGGCCCCACTGGAAAGGAGGAGTAGTAGACGTTTTTTGTGGCCTGTTTCAGCACATTGCTTTGTGAAGGGGAACAGATGAAGCAGGGATGAAAGGGACAAGTTTGATCAATGGAGAAAGACCCAGGTTGGAATACAGGAAGTGGCAGAAGTCATATGAATAATTTCCTGGTGATACTGAGAGGTTTGCAGTGGTAGAGGCACCCCAGGTACTAAGGATGCTGGGATGCCAGGTGTTGGGGATACTGGATGTCAGGGATGTTGTGTGCTGGGATTGTGTGGGAAGCCATGGCAAGGCCTTACTCTTGGCAAACACTCACCCTTGGCTCTCCTATCTACTATTCTTTCTGCTTACCTTCCATGATTCACTTGTCAGTTCTCAGAACTTCAAACAAGGCCTCATAGCAACCCACCTTCGTAACCCTTCCTCTTGATCTCTAGATTTAGACAACATCCTGCTAGATAGATGTTTTTAGAACCCCTGGTAATAGAAAGGCTTAGTGAGAATAACTTAGACCCCACAGCTTCAGCTAGCTTCCTCCACCTGCAAAGCCCTCTTTCCTTTCCTACCCTTCCCCATATCCTGTTTTCAGAGTATATAACCTGTGTGAACAATAAAAATTTTGCCAGCTTGATCAGACTTCTTGACTTGCTGTGCCTCCTTATTTTCTCGTGCATCTCAGTCTTCTCCACAGGGTCTAAGGGTCCCACTTGATTGTCCAGCTGGCCTGTACAGGATGGTGGATGTTAGGGATGCTGGAGACACTGGAATGCTGGGGATGTTGGCATTGGAAGAAGTTTGGGTTTCTGGATAGCAGGGTGTTGGTTTGCTAGGATGTTGTGATGCTTCACTCTGTTTGCAAGTGGGGTGCAGAGCCCCCACTATGCCCCACAGGGAATGCATCTGCCCAGGGAGGCAATGTCCTCTCTGTTCTGGGCTTGTTCCTTGAGAAAAGGGAAGATGAAGGATAAATGGGCATCATCCCCTCCTGCTCTCTGCTCCCCTTGCACTTCCAAAAGGCATCAGGCTCCTTCCCCTGGTGAGAGACTAAGCAGTATAGGCTTGGTCTGGGAGAGGGGCAGGCTTTCTGTACTGATTCTCTGCCTACCACCCAGAGCCTGGCCCTAGCTGAGGAGATAGAGATTGTACCCCTGCTTCCTGGGCCAGAAGAAGGTTGTATGCACACTCTCATAGTCACATTTGTGAACACTGCATACATTCACATACTTGTGTTCATACTCATTACTTGCTCAACATTCGTATACTTACACAATTCACACATTTACAGTCACACACACCAACACAACCACATTCAAACACATGGATAACTCACAGTCATAGGCCCACATTCTCACACAAGCACTGTCGATTCACACAGTCACATACACATGTGTACTCAACACACTCAGAAGAAGACATGAAGGTCCCACTGACCGGCTAAGCATCCCCTCCATGCCCATCATCTGGTGCAGGACACGGATCCTGCCTCCACATCTCAGATGGACTCTGATCAGACTGCCCCTGCAGCCCAACGTGCCACCCACATTCTATATTAGAATTCTTGTCCTATCATTAAAACAGACTCAGTGGTTCTCCGTGTGAATCCACAGCCATGGAAAGCTGACTGCGGCGTAAACCAGGGACACACTCACCACTCTACAGCCCACAACTGTTTCTTGCTAGCATGGAGGATGCAGACCAGCAGCAGACTGACTTCCTCCAGGGGACATCCAGCCAGTGATAGGCTCTAGCCCACCAGCAGTGATGTGTGGAGGAGGTGGTTAGCTGAGACTTAGGTGGTAAACCTTAGGCAGTTTGGATGGGCTGTATCAGGAGGAAGAGCCAATGCTTTAGATCAGGGTACCATCTTTGTGTCACCCTGAGGGAGCCAATTGTTAGTATAGATCTTCTGTCTCCAACTTTGGAAACCCCTTAGGTGATGGTGAGAGTGGCCAGTGTTCCTCCAGCCCTTTCTTAACAACGCTTTGGGTGTCCATCTTCTGGAGTTTTCCCCACCAGCTAGCATGGGTGGGAGAGTCTTAAATGTATTGAAACCTAGCAAAATACCGATCTTTCAATAAGCCAGGGAGCCATAACGACATAGGATAGACATGCAGAGACTCCTGGGGCTTTGTAACAGGTGCTTAAAGCGCAGTGCCTTGAGAGACTGCCATAGTCTGTGAACCCCCCATGCTGATGAAATACTGCCCGAGGTGAGTTAGTATTGAGGACATCGAGCTGTGTACAGAAAGGGTGGGAATGTCCCCTTGGTGGAAGAAAACTACATTTCGAATCAGAAAGGCTGGTGCCTAACTTCCTGTTTGATACTGAGCTCAGCTCTGCCTGGAAGGGTTTTAAGGACTTCCTGCTGTGGGTGGGTGCCAGTGGCACCAGTGCATCTGAGAGTCAGAAAGGAGTATGAAGAACAACTTGAATAAAAGCTAGCAAACCCCAATCTCAGGTGGCCTCACCTCAGAAGAGCCTGGCACCAGGATCTCTGCAGTCCGTCAGAAGACATGGCTCTGTCTTCAGCACTCCACAGACAAAAAACAGTGGGTGGCATCTGCTAGAAGGAGAAGTAAGTTTCAGGGATGACATAATGAATCCGACAGTATCACACTCTTGGAGTTGGGGACCTGAGTGGCCTAGACAAAATGAAACACATCTAGCAAGAAAAAAAATATTTTGTGTCACATTCTTCATATTTATAGCCACTACGTAACCAGAAAAACTGAGTTTAAATATTTAATGTGTTTGGATTTGGGAACAGAGAGCTCACTACATAATGTTTGAGCAATGTTTCCTTGGTGGAAGTAAATATCTTTATATTTACTGTTGTATACACACTATGGAGAATCTTTACAAATAAGCAAAGACCCACACCAGCATTGTCTTTGGAGTGGAGAGACTTAAGGCTGTTACTTCCAAGGTGGAATACTGCCCTGGGACCCTTGAAAAACATATATGACATTTACGTTTCAGAATTATATCAGGCATACTCAATTTTATTATACACCCCCACACAGATGGTTAGGATTTCCCACTTCATGAAAGTGCAAACGAGACCTATATTCAATAGAACCCACACTGCAGAATTGAATTCTAATATCCTCTCAGGTTGGCCATACGAAAGATAAAACTCCCATGATACAGGGCAGTAGCAGGAGCTATGACCTACCCCTCCCGCCCCCAGTAAACTCTATGGATGTGCCCTCCACTCTTCAGGGGCCAACAGACTCTTACCCTAGGCACCCTCAAGTTCTGGAAAGTAAGAAAGTATCTCAAAACTTCCCAGTGCAAAACTCACCCCTTGACCCCTGTAACCTGCCCAGGGACCAGGGGGAGCCCCAATTCCATTGCACCCTTTTCCAGGTGGAGTTCCTTACTGGAGCTCAGGGGCCTTGTGTTTGTTTACTTTGGTTCCATCATGGAAAAGAAATGAACATAAACCAAGACATCCCTGGCTAAAAGGCCGGGTGAACATGTACTACTTGTGTCCAGCACCAAGCCAGGGATGGAACTTCACCATCAATTCCTAACTGACAGTGGGTCTGAACATTACACCCCAGCCTCTCAGTGAGAAACCTTCATGGCTCTCCAGCGTTCTCACACAACATACACACACACACACACACACACACACACACATACACACCAGATGCTTACTGTTTCACATTGCTAGAACTCAGCATAGATTGCTGCCTGCAGGTTTATTCTTTATTGCTGAGCCACAGCCCCTTGTGTGACTGACCATCATTATTGAGATCTTTGTTGGCTATCTGGGTCACGGAGCCTTGGGCTATCGTGAACAAAGCAAATATATTCTCTCTCTCTCTCTCTCTCTCTCTCTCTCTCTCTCTCTCTCTCTCTCTCTCTCTCCTTTTTCCCTCCTCTTTTTGTCCCTGTCCCTCCCCCCTCCCTCCCTCCCTTCCCAGGACGTCAAAGGGTAGACTCATTCAAGAGGAGAATTTCTGGGTCATGAGTCAAGTATATGCCTCAGTTTACTTAGAGCTTCTAGTGTTCCGGTGATTGTCACTTTATCCCCACCAGCTGTGTGGCACATGCAGCTGCCTGTCCCCACCAGGCTGGCTATCATCTTGCTTCTTGATTTTAGCTGCACTAATGGGTTTGAATGTGGGAGGTGTTTGTGTTGTTTCTCTGATTACTGACAACGTCAGCACTCATTTCTTGCTCACTGGGTTGTCAAGTAGCTCACGTTGTCAAGTGTCTCTCCAAGTCTTTGGCATCCTCTAAACTTGTCTGTGATTTATCCATTGGACTCTTATATAATCTAGACACAGGTCTTGTATCAGATTTTATTATGAATGTTTTCTTCTAACCTGTAGTCTACTTTTTCATTTTCTTAACAGCTTCTTTCAAAAGATCAGAAGACTCTACTTCTGAGGAAAAATTTGTCTGTTTCTCCCTCTGTGGTTTTTCCTTTGCGCCTGCTAAGGTCTCACGGGCTCATGTGCTCACAGCCCCAGCAGGTGGCGTTATTTTGAGCGGTTCCGTATTCTTTAGGAGGTGGTGCCTGGCTAGAGGAAGTAGGTCACAGGGGGCGTGGCCTGGGGGACTGCGGGGGGGGGGGGGGTGTTCCTTCCTTAACTGTTGTATACACATGTGTCTTCTGCACTCCGTTCTAAACGCTCATTTAGGTTCCTAGAGTCAGCTTTGTCTTTGCCTATGTGCCTGCTAACCTGCTGCCCACTTGCTGCCCCAGGGGTCTCCAGCGCTGCCCACCGATCATTGCTTCTCAGCTGATGAAGTGCAGCCAGCTCGGAGCTCTGCCTCAGCTTGAACCTCCCTATGTCTTAATGAAAGTCATCTCTAAAAGTGGTCCTCGAACAAGGGACCTAGAGCGTGGAAGGCGTCCCTCCATCCTCCCTGACCCCAGAACTGCTCCAATTCCAAGGCTTCTGGTCCAGACAGCAGACGCAGGCGGGTCTACTCAGTCTTCACTCCTCAGATCCCTTAGATAATGTCACATGTAGACCTGCCACAGGTGGCCCTTGAAGAGAGAAAGGGAGACGCTTTCTCAGGCTGGTAACTTCCCTGTCTGGTTGGTACCCAGCCGCCCACCTTCCTGCTCTGTTAAGCATCTTCTGTGAGATCTTTTCCCGGCATCCGTCCAACCCGCGCTCACCCGGGGCAGGGAGGTTTTGTGGAGTTCTGTTGCCTTTCTCTGCCGCAACAGAGCAGGGCAGAGAAACATGGGTGGCTGGATGGGAGGTGAGCACAGCCTGACAAGGAAAGTGAAGAAAGCTTGGTGTGAGTGCCCTGGGTGCCAATTCAACACTCAAGAGTTCTTGACCTGGCCTCACTCCGCGTCCGCCAGTCCCGCTCCGCTAGCTTCTTGCCTACTTCTCCGCCCCCTTCCCCTCCCTACTCCCGACGTCACGGATCCCCCCAAGTGTCGCCCCGCCCCGCCCCGAGCTCCAGCGTCCTGGGCCCGTCTCTAGGCAACCGCTACTGGTCCAGCAGAGGAGCTGTCTAGCTGAGGACCTCCAGCGCCATGGACCTGATCATCACGCAGGAACTGGCCCGTGCCCGGAACCAACAAGGTGGGTCTCACCCTAGCTTTGCTGATGGGAACTCCTTGACCCCCAGTAGAGTGGCACAGAAATCCTATCGTGATGCGAAGCTGTAGATACAATTGTTGAGCCTGGCCTAGTTGCTGAGTGGAGAGGGCTGTAGGCAGCCTGGCCGGGAATTCAGATCCATGTTTCTGTGCCAGACAGGAAGGCTCTCCCGGGGACTGTGGACTGTGTCTCTCTGACACACCCATGCTGACCCCCCTCTGTTGATTCTCTGCCCGACAGATGCAGCTGCACTGCGAAGAGCTTATGAACTGATCAAGTCAGCAAACCTGGGAAAGTCGGAGCTTGACCCCACAGAGAGCTTCAGCCCGGACCTGTTTGTGCTGTGTGCAGAGCAGGCACTCAAGGTGAAACCCAAGGCCTGGCTGTCAGTGGCACACAATGAACCTGTCCCTACCTTCACATCTTTGGGTGTAAACGGCACAGAGGAGGGTGGGTGGGTCACTTGATGAATGTTGTGGGTATGGAAGTGACCAAGCTAGCCTCATCAGTGGCCTGAAGCTCCTTCAAACTGGTTATCTTCCTTCCTTTTCCTGGCTTCAATCCCCTACAGATGAAAGAGCCTGAGATGAGTGAAGACTGCATCCAGATGTACTTCAAAGTGAAGGCACCAGTCACTCAGTTTCTGGGCCGAGCTCACCTGTGCAGGGCCCAGCTTTGTGCCCCACAGTCAGAGGAAAACGTGGTAAGACCACCACCCTTCACTTCTCACCCTACCTCCAGGGATGGCAGGAAGGCAGGTCTTAGAGAAGCTGTAAAGCAAAATGGAGAGCCAGACTCTCATTGACAGTGATTGATGCAAAAAAAAAAAAAAAAAAAAACCAAAAAACCAAAACCAAAACAAACAAACAAACAAAAAAACCATTGACAGTTCCTGTTTGTGCTTTTTTCTCTGCTCAGTACTCACCAGGTTCCTGACATGAGTCCATAATGACCTTCCACCTCTGCAGGGGGTACTATGACCTTTCTGTCTTCTCTCCCTCAAAGCCCTCCCTGAGCTGGGCAGAGGGGGAGGTGGGAGAGTCTGGAACTCATGGGCAGAGCCAGCTGTGGTTGCTTGAGTCTCCACTATACCACGATCGTGCATAAGCTGGGGTGACAACCAGTTTGCAATGGATGACAGGATTGAAGATGAGCGGCTATGGGCTCACCCGGGCATTCTTTGTGCTGTCTTAGGAGGAATTTGAAAATTGCGTGACACAGTACATGAAGGCTATAAACTTTGCAAAAGGAGAGCCAAGGTAGGTATGCTGAACTGTCTGCTCCTACTTGATTGCATAAGACTCTGGTGCCCCACAGAACCAAGTGATGTTATTTATGTCCTTTTCATGTTACACAATGCATAGGCACAAGGGTCCAGGGTCCAGCCCCATAGGCCTTTCCTCCAGGAGTCAGGAGCCAATGCTACACCAGAGATCTTAGCACAATGAATGTTTCCAAATAGAGCCTTCCAGTTCCTGGCCATGTCCCACTGCAAGGGTCTTGGAGACAGTTATAAATGGGCCAGCTGACTGGGAATCACTGGTCTAGTTGTTGGCTACTTAGTTTCTCTCTCTCCTTCCTGGATAATGAATGGCAATGGCCTGTCCAGTGACTAACCAGTAATAGAATGTCAAGTCTGCCCACTACAGAAAGTGGCTTTATGGTAAGAAAGTGCCCTATGTGATTCCCTCAAATGATGACTTGCCACTCAGAGGAAGATGCTGAGAGGTAGCTCTCATACATCTTCAACACCCTTCTCAAGAGATTATGATCAGACATGGAGTTTGTCCTACAGTCCCTCACTTCCACCTCAACACACTCATCTGTCTGACCATCTTTTGCCCACTCAGCTCCTGGCTGATTCATGGCCACCTCCTCCAGGAAGCCTTCCATGGCCTTTCCTTTATTGCTTCTGACTGAATTTTCATAGAGTCTGGTTAGTTTGGGGAATTACTGAACATAGTCCAGACAGGTACCATGTCATTACCACTGTGAGTGAGACAGCCACTGCGCATGTGGGAAAGAGCTGTCAGGGCGGCTCTGCATCCTGGTGCTGATGCAGATTGGAGCGGAGTACTCTGAATGAGGTGCCTGTGTCTGATGGTGATTGGACACACCTTCACTTCCCTCCTAATGGGTTCAGGGATCAGAATCCCTCAGCTCTGTGCCTCTAGCATTCTGACTTCTACTCCTTACCCAGGTATTACTTCTTGGTGTTCAATGCTTCTGTTCTCTACTGGCGCATGGTGCGGCCATTCCTCAAGCCTGGATATCACCACCTCGTGATTCCCAGCCTCTCCCAAATTGTCAGCGTGTTAAATCAGACAGAAGAGGAAGACAAGGAGTGGCGGGCAGAGTTGATGATGTGAGTTGGGGTGGTAGGCCTAACAGCCTTGACAAGTCCCTTGTTATGATTCACATAGACCTCTCTTTCCCTTCCAAGGTAAGGGTTGGGTTTCTGTCTTGTCAGCAGGTTCTTCCTAGAAATCTATGGATATTGCAACAGGCCTTAAAGACACACCAGGATTCAAAGCGAAGGAAATATGACACAGCCCTTACTCCTGGCCCATGCTTCTAACATTATTGTAGTGGGGCTTTGTTGTGGGTTTGGTTGGGTAGGCACTTTGGCAAATAGCTATGACAATATGGGCATCACATTCGGGTTCCCAGGTGCCTGTGCATGGGAACTCGGGGGTGGCTGCTTGAAAGCCACAGACTATCAGCAAATGCCCGGCCACTGTGCCTAGAGGGGGTCTTTCACAGGTGTTGTGAGTATCTTGCTACAAGCATGAGACCAGGTGGATTTTCACAATGTGAATTCCAGCACCAATGACGCCAGCTCAAGTCCAGACCACAGTCTCCAGGCTTGGGGTACCTGCTTGTGGCCGTTTGGAAAACCTCTAAGAGGAAGTTGATGTGAATGAGATGTTTCCTCAAACTGTCGGCTGGAAATGTTCTTAATTAAAGTGCCCATAGCTGTCTGTGCCATCTGCAGGAGTCTCTCCTACTCCTGCTGGCTTTGCACTGAGCAGCGGATCCTGGAGTATGCCCTGAGCTTCCCTGGGAAGCTTTTGAGAGTTTGTGAAACGCAGAGTTTGCAAAACCCTGAGAATCTGGCTACTGGAGATTTGAAACAAGAGAGAGCTCTGAGAAGGCTAATGTCTGTTGTTTTCTGATGTCCAGAGAACTTCTTGAATGTTACCTGCAAGCAGGAAGAAATGAGGATGCTACCAAGTTCTGCTTGACAGCAGCGCCATTTGTCAAAAACCACGTGCCACAGAAGTACCGGCAGATGTTCTCAATCATGGTAAATGGACACTCTGAAAAGAGAGGCAATCACTAGCATTGTTAAAAAGTCATTGTCCAGAAACTATGCACAAAACAATAATAAGCCCACTTATTGAGGAAGATAGAGACATACAGATATGTGAACAAAGCAAAAACAGTGAAAAGAATGGGCAATCCCTCCTGTGTGAAAAAGCAATGTCCATTCATTACTATGCTTAAATATTCCTTTTGTAACAGCGTCAACTTTTTAAAAGACTAACAGAGAATTTGTGAAACTAAGTACTTACTATAGCACCCTATCCCAAGTGTCTACAACCCAGTGATTTGGATGTATAAGAATCAACTGAGGTTACATATAAAAATGTATAGAACTTAATTAGTGAGAGTTTGTCTTAGTTACAAATACTAATTTTACAGGAGGGATTAAATAATATCTAGACACAAAATCTGAGTCCTCCTTTGGATGCAGAATGACATTCTGTTGCATTCCCGGCAGGTTCGTTATGAGGTACTGGATGATGAAGTGTTGAGGGAAGAGAAGAAGCATTCTGTTACTCTGTCCGTCACTTACCACATCAATTCGCTGAAAGCGTAAGTGGGTTTGGGAAGGCTGAGCTTCTCCTCAGCTGGGATCAAGACACTGTCTGCCCCCCTAGGATTGCCCTTTGTCAGTAAGAGCTCTAGGTCATAGGACTGCAGGGACTTCCCTAGAGGAGGTGTTACTGGGGTTTTGTTGGGGAGAATCTAAAGTAAGCCCCATTTGCCACACCCCTCTAGTGGGAAGTGGGGTGCAATGAAGCCACCAACGAAGTAGTCAGAGTCCCCGCTAGGGAAGAGAGTCCTGGCAGATGAGGCATGAGGTAGACCATGAGGAAGGAGATCATGGTGTGTTTGAATCTGAGGAGAATGGGGAGAACAGTATGCTTGGTCCCAAGGCGAGCGAGGTGACCACAGGATGTCCAGTCCTAAGGTGAGTGAGGAGACTGCAGCATTTTGAGGTTGAGGGGGACTGCTTACCTCAGGGTGTTTTTGATCTTTTGGCAATAATGCTGAGATATCGAAAGACTTTTGGTCTCAGGTCTTATAGCAAAGTGAAGATAAGGGTCAAAGCAGCCAAGGGCAGGGGATCCTAGGGGCAGTAGTGGCTCCACAGAGGGCCCTTGTACACTCTCCTGGAGTTTCCCTGCAGTGATATAAGAAAAGGAGCTGCCGAGAGGGATTATAGGGAGGTAGGAAAATTTGTCTGGGAAATGAGACACGAAGAAAGGAGAAGGGATATTTTAAGACCTCCATTAAGAAGCATGGGTTGGTTCATTGATTTCAGTTTTCCTGAGAATCATTTTTAACAAATATGGCAGGATGCTTTGTTAACTTGGCGTTTACATCAATTCCAGGAAATTGGATAAAAATAATTTGCCAGAAAACATGGAGCAAATCCTGAGGAAAATGTATACAAATTTAAGTCAGTACCATCACCAGCGCAGTCCTGCCGTCAGAGAAGAAAAGTAAGTGTGACTCTCCTCTATCTGTACACACAGAGATACCTACATGGTCACCATACAGCATTCAGAAAGTATCCAAACATGTGGAAAGATATGAAAACAAGCAACTAGAACCTAGCAAGGACCAGCCCCACACCAGGGGAGGATCTGGTACAGCCTCCCTGGTGATACTGTCCTGGGGTTTGTACTGTCTGTTAGTGCACTAGGATATGGACTTCCATATCTGACCTTGGAAAATCAAATTTACCTTCTAAGCACAGTCATTTCAGTTTGTGCCTTATGTACTTCTTGGTAGCCACACAGGAATACATTGATATTTCCAGGAGCTCACTTTTACTCTTAGATCTCTGGCCTTACTGAACACTGATGGAGTTGGGAGGGGTTCTGGGCTGGCTCCTTGAATGAAAGGTGCTGAAGCAGAGGTGAGGTTCTGGAATGTTCTCTCACGGAGGTGGCGAGAATTTGTTTCTCACCCCAGTGGCTGTCTGTCTGTCACACCACTGTGAGAACTTTGTATTCATTTGAGATGACGGAATTGCAGTTGCCCCCACGTGTTGGTTTTGATTTCTGCGTCTCTCATCACCAGTGAGATTCAACCTTCACCAGAGTTTGGGGTTTGGGGGCTACCTCCTCTGAGAATTTATCTTCTGAATTCTGAATAATTTTCTCACTAACTTCTGTTTCCTTCTAATGTATGAAAACTGTCCATCCCTTGACAGGGATAATTGTTGTATTCACAGGCCCTCTCAATATGATGGCCGTTGTTACCAGAGACAGCCAGGAAGAGCACCCACTGTACTCGATGGTCATCTGGCCATTGACTCAGGCTGCAGTGTGTAGTTTTAGAGACAAGGGGAGGTACTATTGGTGGGAGTGGTGTCTGTGTCAGATTGCAAGTGTGACATGGAAGCACAGCCATTGTAGTTGTAAGTTCAGGCGACTCTCACTGAAGGAAGGCGGACTCTGACTCCCAGGACAGGCATCTTGTTAAGAAAAGGGAAATTCTGGCACAGAGACACACATGGTGAAGCCCATGTAGCAGTGGAAGCAGAAGGTACCAACATCTGCTGGCCACAACCTGGAAAGGCAAGGAGCAAGCCTCCACTGCCTTCAGATGGAATGTAGCTTGGAGAAACACCTCGATCTGAGGTCTGGCATGAGGACACTGAGACAACCTTACCTGCTTTTCGTGCTACTCTGGACTGTAGTAACCAGAAAAATGGATGGAGGGCATGTGCTCTCTGTGATGGTGTGACAAACAACCACAAAATCGAAGCTTAAAACAAGGCACATTTGTATGTATCTGGTTGTGTCTGTGGGTAGGACTCCAGTTCATCTAACCGGCAAGATGTCTGTTGCCTTCTCAGGTCTCTCTGGCAGCTAAGCTTGGCAAGAGCTTCCCCCTCACGTGGCTGTTGGCATGATTAGTTCCTTATGACCTACAGACCATAGGATATCTCTGTGGCACAGTTTGCTTTATCAGGCACAGCCAGGAAGAGAACCAGCTGCCTATAGGCAAGGCTATGTGTGTGTGGCTCAGGGCTGGGGTAGACTCAGCTTGTACACGGTGGCTGTGTAATGCTTGACACACATATTCCCTGGGGAGAGGAGCATGCAAGGAACCACAGTTGGAGTCCCAAGGCTCCTAAAGCCTGAGTAAGAGCCAGAGGAGAGGGATCAAGACCCTCTGTGTTCTGGGCTCCTCGAACTGGCTTCCAGATCCTCTGTCAGGCTAATAAGAGCTCAGAGGCATAAATGCTCGCATACACTTGACCTGATGAGGAGCTAATCTCCGAGGCTCTGCTTCTGTGTACACAGGGACGCCCCCTCCAGGGCCCATTGTGTACAGAAGGACCCCAGAACTGTTTCATCTCTTTATACAATCCATACTCTACTACTGCCCCTAGGGTGCTGCCATACAGCCCCAACTTGCCCAGGAGACCACATAAGCAACCTAAGCTGCCTTTAAGGAGTATAGAAACCTTCCCCACAACCCGAAGAGCCTCGGAGCCTCCTGTCACTACAGGATCATACTGCAATATCTTTGTTTGGGCTTCCATGTCTGAAATTCTGACTGGTGGGGGCTGGGGGGAACTGTAATATTTGTTTAAAACCAAAATGGTTCCAGGACCAGCTATTTACTCCTTCCAGAGTTCCTTCTTCTTAACTGGCAGGCCCAGAGCTCAGGCGAAGCAAGGAGGCCAAAGTCCTGAGGCCATGCCTTGGCTATACAGAGCCTGAGGAAAGAAGGGTGGGCAGACAAAAGCTCCTCTCTTACTGAAGCTGCCCCTCATCTGGAACAGCTCAAGCTCAAAGAAAGGGATGATGGTGACTGGATGTGTCTCTAACATTACAAAGTTAGAGAGATGCTGGGCCTGTTCCCCCAGGATGGCTGCCAGTATCTGGAGACACTTAGTGATCACTGCTAGGGATGTTACTGGAGCCTAGAGGGAGGAAATCAGGGATACAGAAGGAGGAGAGGATGATGGGATGCAGAAGGAAGAGAAGATGATGGGATGCAGAAGGAGAGGATGATGGGATGCAGGAGGAGAAGATGATGAGATGCAGGAGGAGGAGAGGATGGTGGGATGCAGAAGGCCCAAGGTTGAGGCCAGGAAGCTCCAGCCAGTTTCTTGGAGTATAGCCTAGCATAAGTCTTAAAAATGGACAGTTTCCTCTATCAATTTGTTCTTTGTCAACGTTGTTTGTCTATCACAGGCCCCTGCATTTTAATACATGTTTAGCATCACCCACTAAAACTCAGACTAGTGACAGTGAATGTATTGATGACATCCCATAGGCCTGTCACAGGGAGGAAGAACCTGTGCCATGTCTTCTGTGCAGGGCAACTTTGTAGGGAGTTTGTGGTGACCTAGTGTCGCCATGGCCTGGAGACCTGGATGGGGACAGTGTATCCAGTAGGGACAGATGTAGCATTGTGGAGAGCTCTGGGTCCTACAACAGCTAGGGGTCAGGGCCAGCACAACAGGTCTGTAGCTCCTGCCACTGTCACAGTGGCACAAGGCTGACATTGCCTCTGCCAAACAAGTGAACACCTTCCCCCCCCAACCCCCCCGGGCTGAGCAGGGCCTGTTTCTTTCCTTCCAGGATCCTTTTGCTTTTTGAACTGGGCCGCCTGTGTCTGACCCTGAAAAATGAGGCAATAACCAGTGACTGCCTCTTATACCTGAAGAAAATGGAAATCACAGTGAGTTGACGCTGGCTGGTGGCTACAGGGGGCAGCTCATAGGACTATGGTCCCAGAGCTAAAAGTGTTGGTGGGAAAGGGCCTTGTATCTTCTGCCTGTGCCTCCTGCAGAAGTGTGCCAGCCATTGCTGCTGATCTGCACCTGTGTCTTTTCTTCCACCTTTGTCACTGGCTCTGGCTTGTGTAGCTACCACTGTCTCTCCAGTTCAGGGAAGGGCTGAGTAATACTCACAGTAGTAATGATAGACCCCCATGCCCTCCTGAGCCTGGGTATTTAAATCATACTTAATTTTTCTTATTTCACAAAGGACTACCATAGAGATTCTATGTCTAAACCAATTCATTAGCAACCAGGGCTTCTTCAGTAACCCAGATTACCAAGGAACTGTCACTGCAAAGTATTTTCATGCTTATGACAATATTGACATCCAGGGGAAGGTTGGGAACACATACACTGACAGGGGCAAGCGACTACCCATCCACAAGCCTCTCCACCGCCTGCTGAAGCATCACCCCACCAACATCCCAAGGAGGCTTGTGGTCTTCCCGGCTCCGCCTCGCCTCGCGGTGGTCTTTTGGTAGTGAGCCATGGCTGCTCACTCTGGGTATCTTTAATTCAGAGGCAGAGGAGGGTTGAGGGTACTGTGCCTCTGAGTCCACACACCTCCTCTTCTCCTCAGTGATCTGTGCGAGGCCTCTACCTCCATGAGTCTAAGGAGTGTCATTGTACATGCATACTTGAAAGAGATATATTTGTATTTTTAGCTAAGCACATTGGTGTCAGTAAGTTCTCCAACTTTTCACATTGTGTTTTCTGTTTGCTCTGTTTTTATTTCCTGTGGGAAAACACCTCTATTCTTTACCTATGAGGATGGATGTCTCAATTTGGCAAAGAACATCTGTCCTTTGTTATATTCCTTGGTACGAGTTCAGGGAAGACTGGCTGTTCTTTGCTAGTCATGTGACTCAGGTCTTCCTTAGAAGTGTGCTTCACCATGCGTTCCTTGTCCATCTTCCCTGATGGGATGCAGACTTCTGGAAAATGAGACACTTTGGCTTCTTCCCCACTACACCCCTACTTCATGGTATACAGTCTGCTGCCTAAGAGGTGGTCAGAAAATGTCTCTATCTTGCTGAAGATGGCCAGCTGTCAGGGCCTGCAGCTCCTTGTGTGGCCTGCAGGAACCTGAGACTGGGAGACAAAGAATCAGGCCATTTTTAAGGTCATCATAAAGACACACCCCAGGAGGAAGATGCACTGAGACAAAACATCTGGCCACTTACGCAAAACTAAAGTAAAAACATAATTCTGTCCAAATTGTCCAGAAGCAAGTGAGCTTTTCAACGCATAAAGCAGTGAAGGGAGGTGGCGATGGAATCTCCCTTGTGGCCCAAGCAACAGAGATGCAGGAAAGTTGTCCTCAACTTTAGAGGCACCTAAGAACCAAACAACATACAAGAAACTACAACCTTCAAGACATTGGACAGCAGATAAGGAGGGAAAGTCTTGTACCATTTCACTACCAGTGAGAGAGACCTCAGGCGAAGCCTGGTGCATCAACCTGGTGGTGGCAGTGCAGTGGGATGAGTCAACTGCAGGTCACAGGACAGAGGAGTAGGAGGAGTGACAGGCATGCAGGAAAGCTGCCGTGATCCCTTAGCTGAGCATTGTACATTCACTCTAGGGCAGCATTCATGTTGGGGAAACAGTTTACCTGGAAAAGTAAGGCAGTAGAGATCTCTTCAGAAAAGCCTGGGTAGGAATAGCTCCTGCCCTCTTCAGCCAGAGAAACAAACTCTGGATCCTCTGGTTGAAAGCTCAGGAGCATAGCACGGGGTCCTCCCCACTGTACCACGCTCTGATTGTATGTGATGATGCTTAAGAACAGGAACAAAGAACTGAGCTATGATGAGACAATGCAGGTGTGAACAACTCACAGTGGCAGGTGTGAGCTCACAGTGGCAGGTGTGAACTCACAGTGGCAGATGTGATCTCACAGTGGCAGATATGAACTCACAATGGCAGGTGTGAACTCACAGTGGCAGGTGTGATCTCACAGTGGCAGATATGAACTCACAGTGGCAGGTGTGAACTCAAAGTGGCAGGTGTGAACTCAAAGTGGCAGGTGTGAACTCACAGTGGCAGGTGTGAACTCACAGTGGCAGATGTGAACTCACAGTGGCAGGTGTGAACTCACAGTAGGAGGTATGAACTCACAGTGGCAGGTGTGAACTCACAATGGCTATAACTGCACAAAACCTGCACAAGATCAAGCCAGACAAAACTCCCTGTGTAGATGCTGGAGGGGTTCATGAGGCCCACCCTAGCTGGGGAACCATTGGCACTTGATGTCTGTTGGGAAGAGAGTCAGTTTTCTTCAGGGATGCAGTCCCTAGTGTCTTACTCATACTCCAGTAGATTGTCCTGCACACACACACATACCAGAGAACCAAGTAAACTCAGGAGAGAGAGAGAGAGAGAGAGAGAGAGAGAGAGAGAGAGAGAGAGAGGGAGAGAGAGAGAGAGGCTGTATGCTGGGAGGAAACAGTAGTGTGAGGGAGACAGAAGGAGTTGGAATGGAAAGAATGGGAGGTAGATCATAATACATCATATGCCTTGTAAAGTTCTAAAACATTAAAAAAAAATCTGCCTTGTCCAACAAAGTAGAATTATCAGTGTGTGTTACCTGGCAAAAAAAATTGCCAGGCATGCAAAAAAAGAGAGAAAGATACGACTCGTGGGGGGGAAATGAAAAAATAAAACCAATCCAAATCAACCAATACATGATATAAATACCATGACATGGTGCTATAATATCTAATTTATTCCAAACATTTAAAAAGGTAGAAAAATATTGAACATCCATGTGAAAAAGAAGTGAACTCATGAAACACTGAAGTGTAACTTGAGGGCATATAGTTGAAAACTATACTGGCTCAGAAGATAATTCTGGATAGACTTCAAAGCAGGTTAGACACCAGTTGAAACTCAGAGAAGAAGCTCTGTGTGGAGGTTCATAGTGTCTGCAAGCCTGGGGTGGCTCCCAGGAGAGCAACAGATATGCTAACAGCTCTGAGGACAGACAAGAAGAGACAGACACTGGAAGACATAATGAAATGCTACATCAACAACCTTGAAGGAGAAACAAGGGATGCTGGGTACTTAAACACTATAATTAGGGGTGGCAGTAGCCTTCTTGCTAGAGACAGCTAAAGCAAAAGGACAAAGATGGTCATTAAAATGCTAACATCTAGTCAGCCTAAAACTACATCCTGAGACATCCCTGTGGTGGTTTGAATATGCTTGGCCCAGAGAGTGGCACTAGTGGGAGGTGTAGCCTTGTTGGAGAGAGTAAGTCACTGTGGGGGTGGGCTTTGAAACATTTCTCCTACCTTCCTGGAAGTCAATCTTCTCCTAGCTGCCTTCAGAACCTCCAGCACCATCCCTGCTTGGTGCTGCCATGCTTCCTACTATAATGATAATGAACTGAACCTCTGAACCTGTAAGCCAGCTCCAAATTAAATGGTGTCCATGGCCGTGGACATGGTGTCTCTTCACAGCAATGAACCCTAACTAAGACGATACCTTTTAAAACCAAATAGGCTTTATTTGACCTCCTCCACTTCCCAAGAGCATAAAGAAAACTGGATGAGAAAAAAATGGTGCTTGACAGGGAACTAGAGCCACACTGGACATCGATAGCAGCTGAGGTAACCAAGGTATGCTGTGGGGATTTTGCGAAGTAGATCAAGGTGTGACAGCACAGCAGACCAGCAGGAGAGAAGTGATATGTGCGCTGCTGGGACATTACCAATATGGAGTTACCATGGGGAGAAGGCTGCAGGAGGCACAGTCTGAGAAACACGTGACACCAACCATATGACCCATGAAGGAAGCACCAAACAGACAAGTGACTAGTGGACACTCAAAGGACACAGAGGGGCTGAGGATGCAGCTCAGTGGGTAGAGGGCTTGCCTAATGGGTATGAACCCTAGATTCCATCCCTAGGACTGAGGGAGAGGAAAAGGGAGACAGGGGAGGAGAGGGAGGGGTGAGTGAGAAAGGGAAAAGAGTAGATTGTCCAAAGTAAAACCAAAGAAACCAAACAGAATAAGAAAACGATGTGGCAGATAGGAATAAAGGGTGAGGTGATTAAATAGATCCAATCTATTGTGCTGTGATCACAGTCGATCTGACCTATTGTGCTGTGATCACAGTCGATCTGACCTATTGTGCTGTGATCACAGTGGATCTGACCTGTTGTGCTGTGATCACAGTGGATCTGACCTATTGTGCTGTGATCACAGTCGATCTGATCTGTTGTGCTGTGATCACAGTCGATCTGACCTATTGTGCTGTGATCACAGTGGATCTGACCTATTGTGCTGTGATCACAGTGGATCTGATCTATTGTGCTGTGATCACAGTGGATCTGATCTGTTGTGCTGTGATCACAGTGGATCTGATCTATTGTGCTGTGATCACAGTGGATCTGATCTGTTGTGCTGTGATCACAGTGGATCTGATTTATTGTGCTGTGATCACAGTGGATCTGATCTATTGTGCTGTGATCACAGTGGATCTGATCTATTGTGCTGTGATCACAGTGGATCTGATCTATTGTGCTGTGATCACAGTGGATCTGATTTATTGTGCTGTGATCACAGTGGGAGGAGACACGGGCACAGGAAACCAGAGTGTTGCCATGTCTTCAGCTGGTGAAACTTTCCTGTGTTTTAAAAAGGAATTATTAAGAAAATCAACAAATTAAAGTTGCTGTGAAACACAGAGATAGTTTCATCCATGCAGGAGCCTCCTCCACGTCCACAAGCCTGTGCCTGGGGCAACTGGGAGCCTCATGTGTTCTCCGTAAGTGCTTTGACATGAAGACTTGAACAGTGGCTCCCATGTAACTCTGAGAAGTTCAGAAATTCTGGCTGTGCTCCTCCCACAAGCTCCCTCTTTAAACTTCAGACATCCACCAGTGGGATTTCAAGACTGGGATGAGGTCTCTGAACGGGGTTCACTCAAGGAACCCTGCAGTGGTCATAGTGATGGCAGGGCCGGGGTTTTCATCACATTCTTCTGCAAGAGTATGGAGCCACTGCACCTGCTCACACCAACACTATGAGCTTTTGCTGCTGGAACCCCAGGCAGAAATGAAATAAAAACGCATTTGCTAAATTTTATAGATGTTTGTTGGAAACTAGTTTTATTCTTTAAAATCTTGAGCCAGTGTCTCACAGACTGACCCCCACAACATTACAGAACATTGGCTCTGATCTTGGTTGCCCCCCTGCCCCATTCTTGATGGTAAGACACTGTTCCTGAAGACATCCCATAGTTTAGTCATAGCATGAAGAGAACTCGAGCTGCTGTGTGGGCACTCCATCCCTACTGTCTGGCTTTCAGAGTGCTGGCTCTAAACACCTCCAAGACAGAAAAGCTGTCATGAGTCTCACCCAGCTGCAAGTCCTATGAAGTATAGTAATAACAGGCCTGACAAGATATGCCCACTGGTACAACAACAGCACAAAGGTTATGGGAGAAACCAATCACCTTCTGATCACATTTAAAGCTGCTCCACATGGCAGAACTCATGCCTGACACTGTTAACAAGGTCAAGAATCCAAGGCTAGGTGGCTAGTAGCTCTAAGAGAAAACCTACAGTTGCTATTCTTCTGAACAGAGATAGCAATAAACTGATGCCTAAAGATTTAGCATCCTGGCAGACAAGTGCATCTCTAAATCTTATGAGCGAGATGTCTTGAGGTAGATGACTAACACAGAGTCCCACAACTGTTCAACCTGCAGAGAACAAGAAACTGCCGAGTACTCAACCCTAAATGAGATATCTGCATCAGATCCCATCTTCCAATGTTCAGGAGATGGGAATGGAAAGAGTGTAAGAACCAGAGACAGTAGGTGACTACAAGAACCAGTGTCGTACATATGAACTGACTGTGGTTCAGCAGTTCATATGTGTCAGCATGCACCAGACCCATACAAGATCAAGCCAGACACAAATCTCAATGTGAAGTGGGGAGATCAGAAGGTCCTACACCTAGATGAGAAGATATTGGCAACTGATGGCTTTTGGGAGAAGGAGGAAGTTTTCTTCAGGGCTGCCACCCCTGGAAGGCTACCCATACTCTGGTAGATGGTTCTACATCAATGCATGTGTTAAGAGCAATAAGTGGACTCTGTGGGTTAAAAAAAAAAAGGGTAAACACCAGAGGGCTAGTATTCAAAATAAAGAACTCAAAAAATAGACTTCAACAAACCAAATAATACAATGGGGTACAGATCTAAACAGAGAATTCTCAACAGAAGAATCTCAAATGGACAAGAAACATTTAAAGGAAGGTTCAACATCCTTAAGCCATCAGGGAAATTCAAATTAAGATGACTCTGAAATTCCATCTTACACCTGTCAGAATGGCTAAGATCAAAAATACAAGTGACAGCAGATGCTGGTGAAGGTGTGGAACAAGAGGAACATTCCCACATTGCTGGTGGGAGTGCAAACTTGTACAGCCACTTTGGAAATCAATACAGTGGCTTCTTAGAAAGTTTGGAATCTATCTACCTCAAGACCCAGCTATGCCATTCCTAAGCATATATCCAAAGGACACTCCATCCCACCACAAGGACACTTGCTCAACTATGTTCATACAAGCTTTATTTGTAATAGCCAGAAACCAGAAACAACTTAGATGTCCTTCTACCAAAGAATGGATAAAGATAATATGGTACATGTGTACAATGGAGTATTATTCAGCTGTTAAAAAAAAAATTAACAACATGAAATTTGCAGGCAAATGGATGGAACTAGAAAAAAATTCATCCTAAGTGAGGTAATCTGAACCCTATATATAAATATAGTATTGCTCACTTATAAGTGGATATTGGCTGTAAAGTAAGGAGTAACCATGCTCTTATCCACAGACCCAGAGAGGCTAAGTAACAAGGAGGGATCAAGTGGGAAATAGAATACATATCTTGGGTGGATGGAGTGGGGGAAGGGGAAGTAGGGACAGAAACAGGAAGGATTAGGTTTAGGCAGGATGGAGGGAGAGAGTACTGGGAGAGATGACAGCAATGGGGGTCATCTCTGGGGTGAGGTAGAAAACTAGTGCAATGGAAACTACCAGAAATCTATGAGGGTGACTCTAGCTCATGGGATACAGATCCTGAACTGACCATCTCCTGTAACCAGGCAAGACTTCCAGCGGAGGGGTTGGGACAACAGCCCAGCCTTAAAACCTCTGACCTACAATTTGGTCTACCTACAGATGTGCAGGGGTAAAGGTAGTGTAGAAATTATGGGAGTGGCCAAGCAATGACTGGTCCAGCTTGAGACCCATGCCACGAGAGGGGTCCCACCCTTGACACTGCCTAGATATCCAGAGGCTGGATATCCCAGAGACCTAGGAGAAAACCAAACACGACTAAAAATAAAAAAATTAAAAAAAAGTCAATGAAATGATTCCAAATGATATTCTGCTATCCTTGCAGACTAGAGCTTAGCATAACCGTCATCAGAGAGGCTTCATCCAGCAACTGATAAGAGCAGATACAGAGACTCACAGCTAAACCCTAGGTGGAGCTCAGGGAATCTGGCGGAAGAAAGGGAGGAAGGATTGTAGGAGTGAGAGGGGTCAAGGACACCTCAAGAAAACCCGAAAAACCCACTAAGCTGGGCTCATAGGGGCTCACAGAGACAAAAACAACAATCATGGGACCTTCAGGGGTCTAACCTGTGCTCATTTCAGTTGTGTAGTTTGGTCTTCTTGTGGGATGCCTAACACTGGGAGCAGGGGCTGTCTCTGACCCTTTGCCTGCTTTGGGGACCCTTTTCCTCCAGCTGGCTTGCCTTGTCCAGCCTTCATATGAGGGGAGGTGCCTCATCTTATTGCAACATGATATGCCATGTTTGGCTGATGTCCCTGAGAGGGCTGCTCTTTTCTGAAGGAAAATGGAAGAGGAGTGGATCTGAGGGAGAAGAGAGGTGTAGGGGAGGGACTGGGAGGAGAGGAGAAAGGGAAGACTGAAGTCGGGATGTAATATATGACAGAAGTAGTTTTTTAGAAGTCAATACATGAAATTTGAAGTGAATAGAGGTGGAGATAGGAGATGAGTTAGAGGAGAAGACATAGAGGTGAATTTGATTAAAATGTGTTATATGCACTATGAATTTCTCAATAGTAAAACGAGAAAAAAATTAAACCTGAGGCTGGTGAGATGACTCAGTGTGCAAAGGTGCCTGCCACCAAACCTGATGATCCGAGTTTGGTCCCTAGGATCCACATCATGAGAGGAGAGAGCCAGCTCTTGCAAGGTGTCTTCTGGTTTCCACACTCACACACATGCATGCACGCATCATGTGTGGTGGCTCACTTCTCTAATCCCAACACTTGGGAAACTGAGGCAGAACTGTTGTGAACTCAAGGCTTCCTATCCTAAAGAGTGAGCTCATTTTTTTAAAAAAAGAGAAAAAAAAATTTAAAAGAAAAGAAAAATTCCAGGTCTTCTGAAATCAGTGAGGCACCCCACCCCTTCCCCCTAAAAAGGTTTCAAAAAGTCTTTCTCCCTTTGTATCTTTTGAGACTTGTTACACTTTTCTCCTAATTTGTGCTGTTCTCTGTCCGTTTTCTGGTTTCAGTTTCTGCTGGGATTCAAGGCTTTTTAAGGGTCTTTAAGGCTGATGAATGTGCATGATTGCTGTCATTAATGTCTTTGTGTTCAAAACTCCATCTGCATCTCCAGGATCCTAGCAAGCTGCTAGAAATTGAAGGTCTGGAGTGTGAATTAGACGCTTTAAGATTGGAAAGCAAGCTCAAAATGTACCTTCGAGGAGCCGTCGAGGTAAAGCCTTAAGCCCAGGTTAGAGGTCCCCTGGACCGCAGCATCACTGAGGTCTGACCAGGTTTGAGGCCCTGGGGTGCAGCAAGCCAGAGGCCATCAGGGGAGGTGGCTGAGAACAGGATAGGTGTGGGTTTGAGGAAAGGCTTAGAGTGTGAGTGTGTCACACAGCTCCTGAAAGTCCAGCCTTGAGCCTTTCTGCTGGAAAGGACCCATAACACAAACCAGAGGTGGTGATTCTTGGGTAGTGAATGAAAGATGTAAGCCTTAGCCAGTAGGCTCCAGTTAGAAATAAATGGACTCTGACTCCACTCATGCAAGAAACACGATGAGTTGCAGCCACATCTAAGCCTTTCACCTGAATGTCTTAGAAGGAGCCTGCTACAGGATAGGAAGGATCACTGTGGCATCCCTTAGAGGGATCAGGACCCTGGTCTGATGACCTGGGGATGGCTTACATCTGACCCCATAATCTGCCACTTCCCCTGACTGCTGTCACCAGCACTGGCTCTTCCAGATGGTGACCATGGCTGGCTTCCCATCCTAGCCTCACACCCCTCAGCCAGCCATTCAATGTGCCCTTTACAGGAACAGCTACACATCATAAAGAGACTGGACAACATACTACAGCGGGCTATTCGTCTGGGTAACCCCACAACCATCCATGTGCTGTGTACTACACAATGGAACACCTGCCTGCCCCTGCTGCAGCACAACCTGCGACACCACCTCCGGAAGCCACTGACCAACATTGCTGAGATTCTGGAAAAGGTTGATAGGTGGGTACCATTTATTCTGTGTATGGGGAGAACTGGGATAGAGATTTTCAGTACTATAAATAGAGCCCAGGATGTATGCACCCTGTTTTCACCATCACCTGTGGGGTAGACTGGTACAAGAGCCCAGTTTCACTTGTTCAGATGATGCCTTACAGTTACCTAGGCAACCTAGATGTAGAATCCTCACAGCATAAACAGTCCTCACTCTATCCATTCGTATGGTAATAGGATTATCTAGAGACTTGTAAATGCATTCTCAATGGCCAATGCAGATATGTGGTGGATGGGCTATCATAAGCCAGAGACCGCCTTCTTCTAAGTGCACCTCCCTTTGCTCACACCGTACTGCAGGGTCTCTGTCATTCCACACAAATACATGGTTTTACAGATCCCTTGACTTCATTTGTACTGTGGATGAGTATTTGTATTCAACAGTAGGTGTTCTTCATTTCCCTTTGTGAGCAAGCATCTTTCCTGTGCTTTTGATGTTCATCTCTCTGTTTTGTGGCCTGCCTGCTCAGATCTTATATCTCTGCTGGTTTGACACTGATGTCTGTAGGCATAAATTTTTTGCAACCTACTTTTAATAAGGGTTCAACCTCTCCTCTAGCCCACCACCCAGCAGAGGTAGTGGAAGAGAAAAGTTATTAGGGTGGGGGAAGTGGACCTGTTCAGCAATAGTTCTCTGGGGGTGAGCCTGATCTCTGGCGGCAGTTCAGTCCTGTAGCAAACACCAAATACAACTCAGCAGCTGCAGAGCAGTCCCTTAGGCAGGCAGACCCCGGGCATGAACCAGCAGCTACAGTCCAGTCCTTTCAGCAGGCAAACACCAGGCATCAACACCAACCAGCCTGAGGTGAGGCCATGGAAATTCCACAGGAACCTCACATCAGTTCTTGGGCTAGTTTCCCTCAATGGCGGTGTTACCACAAGTTGAGTTCAACAACGCTACGTAAGACAAACCAATACATGTATGTGTTAGTGAAGAATGGTGAGGCGGAGCAAACCAAACCAAGACTCAGTGCTCATCTGCCACTGTCTGTGGATTCATATATACACCCCTTCATCAAAGGTCCTTTCACGTGTTTGCTATATCGAAACATCCTTTCAACTGTGTCTGCTTCAGGAAAACTTTCTTTCCTGTGTCTGCTTTAGCAAGATACCCTTTCACCTGTATGCCCCAGCAAAACATCATTTGACATAACTGACTTTCCAAAGAACTAGAAGTTTCCACTTCAGAGGTCATACTGGCTTTATGAGTTAGCTGTGAGGTGTCTTTCTAAAGTCCTTTCCAGCGTTGCTGATACAGCGATACAGATACTTGTCTTGGTTCCCATAATCAACAGTGAGATCATCCAGGCCCTGAGGGGTGGCGGGGGGGGGGGAGGTGCTTGTCTAGTTGTCTATATCCTGGGAAGATCTTCAATCTGAGACAGTCCCTACATCTGGACTGAATGAGCAAGCCCTTCCCTAGAGCACAGTGTCACCATGCTTGTCACCATGCTCAGGTGGCCATGGAGCTCATGCTATACATCCTGGGTTGTGTCAATTGTAAAGATCCCAGGGAGAGGAGCTGCATGTCCCAGCCAGGGTGTGAGGCTGGCTCATTCCCTCTACCCTGGCAGACGGACTCTCCACTAAGGCTGTGTGCATGCCTAGCCTGGCAGTCTGTGTTGTTTGATGCAGACCCCAACATGCCTGCTCCCCGTGCCACTGGTAGACAACATGTCTACCAGTCCTCTCTCAATGTGGCCACTGCTCTATCCCCAGGAGGTAACTGGATATTCTAGAATCCTCTCTTCCTTCTGTTAGCTTTCTTACTCCAATGTATCTCTTGGGAGAAGGGCTCCTCTAAGGCTACTACGGGGGCCTCTGTTACCTCACACAGCCTGCATGGGGCACTTAATTCCCACCATCCCTCCCTCCACCCATGGAGATGCCAGCCTTATGTCACCATGGTCCTGCCCCACAGCTAGCCTATGCCTATTGCTGGCAACCTTTTCATTCTAGGAAAACCATGGTCTCTTATGTTCACTTCATTTTTGCAAATTTCAGGATCATCTCCTCCTTCCACAGCTGGGGGGCAGGGGTGGGGTGGCCATCCTGGAGAACAGAACATGGCTGGTGGACACCTTCAGCTCTGCTGATCTGAGCTTGTTCCACACCACCCCAGCTTCAGAGAATGTATTTGTTACTGGATGAAGAATTGGCAGGTGTGGCATTCTTTAAATACCCGGAAGGGCTCCTTTCTTCTGGTCTCTGTGATCTCTGATGAGAAGTCCAGTACAGTGTGGGTCTCTTTGTGCATCTTTTTCCTATTCCCAAGCATGTCTCTTTAATTTTTTAGCATTTTGGTTATAATATCTCAGGAGCCTTTTAAAATTTTCATATAATTCAAGAATGTTAAATGACACTTTCATCAGATTTGAGAAATTTTTAGCTATTGTTTCTTTGAATACATTCCTCTGTCTGGGATGCTAGCTACACACATGCAGAATATGGGGTGCTTCTTGAAGCTCCTGGGGACTGTTCAGTTTTTTTAATTCTTTTTGTCTTGGTTCTTCCGATCAGCCCGTTTCTGTTTCCGGACTCGTGATCTTCCTGGCTGTCCTCTCTGCAGCTGGCCTTGTTTTGCTTCTGACCTCGGGGTGTCCGTGCACTGGGTGGGGCCAGAACGGAAGGAACAAAGCTTATCTGGGCAAGTTTGCAGGAACTGGCAGGAACTGGCTTGAGTGCTGGGGAGAAATAGCCTACGGCTCTCATTATTTGGAATAATAAGGGCTATATAAATAAACCTTGGGGAGTGGGTAGGAGTTTTCGGGGTGAGTTTACATTATTGGGTAGTACCTAGGTGCTGGGAATGCTCCATTTACATGAAGAGGAATTTCAGGTGCTTGCTGGACATGTCCTTATAGGGAGAGATGAAGCTAAGCCTGTAATATGGCCACCAGGCTATGTGACTACCTCAACGGTGGAGGAGGCTGGGGTTGCAAGGCTATGTGCACTGGCACATGCAGGCACACACACAGACATGCTTACTCCTGCTGTCAAGATGAGATTTGGGGGATTTGGACATGTTTGGCCCTCACTCTCGATCCAGGCCCATTCCCCAAGTCACACTGCTCACTTGTCCCCTCTTCTGCCATCATATGTGGCTGGGCTGTCCCTCTTCTCATTCACCACAGCTTTTAGGTCAGTGTTTACTTGTATGAAAGTAGTTTGTGGCATGTATATCTATTTGAAAAGGTTAATCTGCAAACCCCCAAAGCCAGCCTATCTGGGTCCTGACCTTGTGCTGTCTTCTTCCATCTCTTGGCAGGACAGTGACTGATGACTCTATATTAAGCATTGCAGATGGGATCCTATGAAGTCTTTGTGTTGTTTGTTTGTTTGTTTGTTTAACACAGGGTTCTATGTAGCTTGTAGACAATGAAGCCATGACCAGCCTTGAACTTGTTATATAAATCAGGTTAACCTCCAATTTGCAGTGATCCTCCTGCCTCTGATTCCCAAGTACTATGATTACAGGCATGCACCATGACTTGCCATTTTAAAAGAAGTGTTGTTCTGTTTCAGTGGCCAGTTCAATGTTGACTGATGGCCTTAAAATCACACTGACTGGTCCACCTCTGCTCTAGCCTATATCTGGAGGTCCAAGAGCTTCCCACACTCATCCCAGAGAAAATCTTCCTGTGAAGCAGGCTCCCTTCAGGCTGAGCTCTGTGTTTTGCTGCAACAGAGGCACAAAGATTTCAGCAAGCCCATGCTCTCTGCCTGCTGCCTGCTCTACTCAGGAAAGACTTTGCCCACCTGCTTTGCCTTTCAGGGGCTCATGGTCACTTCCCTGGTGAGTTCCCTTACAGGGGACCCAGATTTCATGCTATCCAGCATCAGTACCTAGGAGCAGGTGCCCTCTTGTTAGATAGTTTTTCAGATGTTGTGGCTGACTTTATCATACTTGAAAGCAGAGGCAACTTTAGCCTTGGGCCAGCTCTCTGGTTTGTTTTCAGGTCATGGACTCAGGTGTTATACCTGTTGGTTGTGGTATAATTTCATTTCTGCCCCCCTGTGGACTTTTCTCTATGAATGACCTCTGCTGTCTGTTCCCAGCAAGATTTCATGTGGACCCCTCTTGCTCCATCCACAGTAGGCACCATGGTACACCAGGTTCCTGTTCCTTTGGGTAGCAGAGCTCCAACACCTCAGACCACAGGCTCTCTCTGCTTCTCTACACAGCCTCATAGTATGTATGTTCCCCCTGAGGTAGTGGGAATGTTGCAATCACTTTTATTTCTCCACCTTGTCAGAAAGTCAGTGAGCCATGGGCCACTGGCCCATCTCCATCCAGCAGTCTGTAGATTGTTAGCTCCTGTGTCCCACAGGAGTGATGGAGGTAGCCCCTCCATCACTACTTTACAAAGCTTTTGTTCAGATGCAGGGGCTTCTCCAACCCTCGCTATAGTTAGCCATACTGTGGCTAAGTTTCCTGGGTAAATGTCCAGTGTATCCATCAGGCAAAGACAATGGACCACAGCTTTGACACCAAGTATATTCCAGGAGACAGAGGTCCACTGCAGTGGACAGCAGGGTAGCTGTGGCCTCTCGGTGACAACGGGAAGGCTCAGCATGCCCTGTGCTCACCTCATAGTGGGAAGTACTACATGAACCCTTTTCTGTCTGCTTCTTCTCAGCCTGGACCAAAGGCTTGGTGAGCTTATCTCCAGTGGTCTACAGCAACCATTCCAATTTTTCTCTCCCTTTGTGAGATTTCAAGACAGGATAGGAAAGAGGCTGGAAAGTGGGGTTCTGGACAGTCCTATCATTCTGTACCTCTTGCTGGTGACTGGACATGAGTCCCACAGGCTCACTAGCAGCCCACCATAGCTCCCTCTCATGTGCTGTTACCTCCAGTCTCATGATCCTGATGCGCTGCCAAGTCCACATGGAGATGGCATACATCGAGCAGGATGATGACCGGGTGGAGCCTGCCATTGAGCATATGCAGAAGGCCATGCGCCTGGACAGCCTAGGTCTCTACAAGGACAAGATCAAGATAACTTTCCGCCGGCTGCAGCTGGGTACCATGCTGTACCAGTCTCCTGATCGTCCTGAAGACAAAGCCACTATGGCCATTGAACAGGTACAGACCTAACCATTGTGGGATGGACCTTCTAATGAAAAGACCAAGGGGTAATCTTGGGTCAGAGAGAGCCTAAGGGATCATTTAGACCCAAGCATGATGCCCAGGCTCAGCTATGGCATCCAGAAAGCCTGTGGGAACTTTGTTGCCTGAGGGTGAAACCATAGATGCCTTGAGAGTCTCAGCTGTCCCAAGGGAGGAATGCCTCAGGTATCATGCACATCATCCTGTCTGTAGGCAAAGAAAGCCACCCTGAAAGACAGTGCCCGGAAGAAGCGTGCAATCCTGGTGAACGCAGGCCTGGCTCTTGCCCCCGACACCTTCCAGATTGTGCTGGACAGTGAGAATGAAGCCAAAGGTAAGTGCTGCCCTCGGAACTAGCTGCCGCTGACCTTGCTGTGACATGTCTCATTAGTCACTGGAAGCACTAGAGAGGGGTTGTGTCTGCAAGTGGCTGTAAGTTGCAGCACTACACCCAGCACTTAACCTTGTTGCTCTAGAGGCTGGACATCCTTGATGGCGATGTGGTGGGCTAGTCTCTCTTGATACCACCGTCCTTGGCTTATAGATGGTCATCTTTTCCTTGTGTCCTCACTGGCTGTCCTACATGTCAACCTCAATATTCTCTTTATATAAGGATTCAGTCAGACTGAACAAGGATTCAGTCAGACTGAACAGGACCCCCTCCCCCATGGTCTCTTCAACCTTATCACCTATTCAGACCCCATCTTTTGAAAACAAGGCTTTATTCTGACTTGTAAACAGCCTATCTGGGGACCCAATTCAGCCTATAATGCCATCCGAGGAACAAGGACAGCGGTCCTGGGGTGCTCTTTGGATCAAAGCTAAGTAGATTTCACTTACCCGCCCCATTTACTTTGTTTCCAGTGTAGAAAAAGGTGGTGTTCTACCCTAGTGGTGGCCGCTGAGCCCAGCTCTTGGGGACAAGCCAGCAACTCTGGCTAGATATTGACAGTACCGCTGTTGCTAGAGCAGCAGGCAGGTCTTAGTTGGTGGGGGCAGTCTCCTGGAGCTCCCTCCAGTACGGCACAGGTCTGGTGCAAGCATTATAGGGACTGGAGTTTCAGGGGTGACAGACTGAAGTTGAGTTGGCTGTAGCCCATGTTGTGGATCCAAGGCAAGGGACAAGATGGGGAGGATGGAGTCACGGCCCTGTGCTAGGATGACTGAAGCCTCTGAGATAGCCCTTCAGGCCCAGCGGTTGTCTTATGCCACCATCTGCTTTGGCATTTGTATTGCTCTGGGTTCATTCTGACCCCGTGAGTCTGAGAAGCCACTGGTTTGCTGACATCGCACAGGTGGGTCTGTCTTATTTGGTTGGTTCATTTTATTAGATGAACGTAAACAACTGTCCACACACCTGCATTTTCACCCGAGAGCATAGTGCCAAGCTGGTACCTGTAGGAGATTCTGAGACTTACTAAGGTAGGGGCACCAGTAAGGAGGGTACCCCAGCAAGCGGACACCTGTGTTATATAGGGAAGCACAGAGGAGGCAGGGCACCACCTGAAAGGCAGTGCACACAGGCCCAAGCTCCACCCTCCTATCTGGTGTCTCCTGTGCCTGACTCTGCCCTGGGTAGCTGGGCTTTGAATAGGTATTCATCTTAGATCTGCAAAGGGATTCAAAGCCTCCACATGAAAGAGATGGGACTGCTGGGCTCGGAAATGGACAGTAGGTGCTGCCTGAGAGGACAGGATGTGGGCACAGGTCAGAGACCTGGTGCTACTGAGCCCACATAAGCTCTCTGTATGTGTACATTTTTTGCAGCCTATTTTTAATAACCATTTTCTTGCCCACCACCCACCAGAGGCCATGGAAGAGAAAAGTCATTAGGATATGGGGGAAGTGCTCCTGCTTAGCAGTAGTTCTTTGGGGGTAAGTTCAGTCTTCTTTGCCAGCAGTTTAGTCCCATGGCAAATGCCTTAGCAGCTGCAGACCAGTCCTCTAGACAGGCAGACACCAGGCACAAATCGGCAGCTACAGTCCAGTCCTTTCAGCAAGCAGACATCAGGCAGCTGTAGTTCAAACCTGAAGAAACTACTATGCTCACCAAACGGCCCAAGGCAAGGCTGCAGAAGTGGTAGGCTGCTGCAGGAACCTCTCTGTGGGGTCATGTTTATATTCCTTCATCACATGTCCTTTCACGTGTCCACTATAGCAAAGCATCCTTTTGTCTGTGTCTGCTCAGGAAAACACTCTTTCACGTGTCTGCCCCAGCAAAACATCATTTGCCTTAAACCAGAAGTTTCCCTATCTCTGATAACTGAAGACTCCACACACTCAATAGCAGCTCAATGTCATTGCTGGTCCAGAAGTACTAGTGATGCACTGGTGATAATGCAGTGGTGGTGATGCCCTGGTGATGATGCACTGGTGGTGATGCACTGGTGGTGATGCACTGGTGGAGATGCACTGGTGGTGATGCCCTGGTGGTGATGCCCTGGTGGTGATGCACTGGTGATAATGCCCTGGTGATAATGCACTGGTGGTGATACACTGGTGGAGATGCACTGGTGATAATGCACTGGTGGTGATGCACTGGTGGAGATGCCCTGGTGGTGATGCCCTGGTGATGATGCACTGGTGGTGATGCCCTAGTGGTGATGCACTGGTGGTGATGCCCTAGTGGTGATGCACTGGTGGTGATGCACTGGTGATAATGCCCTGGTGATAATGCACTGGTGGTGATACACTGGTGGAGATGCACTGGTGATGATGCACTGGTGGTGATGCACTGGTGATAATGCCCTGGTGGTGATGAACTGGTGGTGATACACTGGTGAGGGAGCCTCTTCACATTCATAGATGAACTCAGCTGCCCAACTTCATTTGTAGACTATGGGCCTGTTTGCCTGGCTCAGCAGTGCTATTCTATACCCAACGGTGGCACACCTTTTCATCTTGGCTGTCTTCTGCTTTCAGTTTCCATTGGGAAAATCAAGGGCCGATTCACCTACCTCTGTGCAAAAGCTCGACATCACATGCTCTGTGTGGACAAAGCTGCTGGGCACCTGCGGCGTCTAGGATATGAGAATGATAAAGAGAGGTGGGCCAGCAAGGAGGGTCTGCCAGCTGAGACCTTCATCTAGGCACCAAGTTCATGGCTGCCTGGGACCACATGACAGATGGCACAAGCCACAGATGCTCCACATGCAGCCCCTGAGCTGAGGGTGTGGCTTCCTCCTGTGGGACAACTTATTAAGTCATGCTGGCTAAGGCCACCACAGGAATCCCCAACCCAGGGATACCCACCCACACCAAATGCAGGGAAATGAGTTATGTGGGAGCATTCCTCATTGTTATATGACCAGAAGTGCCACTGGGTACAGGCCTATCTCTGGCCTCTAGTTCTTACCCCAGGAATTATTTCAGCCCTGACACCTTAGTTCTGACCCCCTGCCTCACCCCACTGTCCAGGACTGTCTCCCCATTCACACCCTCAGCCAGTTGCACGTCCATGTCTCAAGGTGTCACTGCTTGACAACTGGATGCTGCATGGTGGCTTACCCCTCGACCAGTCCTTGTGGGTGTTCCTAATTTCACTTGTGTTTCCTTTTCTCGGGATCCTGATGAGCAGAATTGTGATTTGGGCTGAGTTGGCCAAGGTTGCCTGGCAGCAAGACGTGTGGGATGTCTGTCGCACGGCAGCCCGCTTCTGCCTCCTGTACGACAGTGTCAAGACAAAGAAGTCCACAAAGATAAAGCGAGGTGCACATCCTTACCATGTGTCCCTGGCATGAGCCTCTGGTGGCTGTGGCACCACCAGCAGGTCCCACCAAGGGACACCAAGTAACACAGAGAGAATAGCCACCTCTTGGAAGGGCCCTGGTCATGTGTTTGGGTTTAGAAGAGCCTTTTCACAGATAGAAACATGTCTGAGTATGTATTCAGTCAGGCCTCTATCTGTGAGCTTCATAGCTGCAAGGTCAACCACCAAGGCCTGGAAATATCTGCAACAAGAAACAAGCATCTGTGCTCAGCACATACAGCCTGCTTTCTGACTTGTATCCCCTTTATCAGTGATCCCCATGGTGCACACACAGCAGTCACTGTCACAGTCAACGACAGCTGACTTAAAGCTCAGGGGAGGACTGTACAGATCCACGTGTGCATGGCACCGTTTCCTAAAAGGGGTCTCAGCAACACCAAGTGGCGGCTTTGCCTACAGCAGACCAGTAGTGTCAATGATCCGAAGGATACAGGTTTATACCCGCCCATCAGTCCTTCTCGAAGGGCTTGTCTCACAAAGAGCTGGGTAGGAACCGCTGTGGTTTTGATGGCTCAAAAACACATGAGTCTCCCTTTCCCCGTTGCTGTTCCCTCAGGGAGGAAGAAAAAAGGCATCGAGGGCTCCATGCATGACTGGGGGGGTCCCTCTGAGGTGGTCCTGCATAAGCAGATAGCCCCTGACCTGCTGAGGAAGATCGCAGAGGTTTCGTTCATCAGCGCTGAGGTATGTCAGGAAGGTCTTGGCCATGTAGCTGCCAGTGATGATGTGGCCATTAACACACCAGAGAGACTTGTTGTAAGGCCCCCCCCCTGTGACACATGCATGCGTGTACACACACACACACACACACACACACACACACACAAGCCCAAACCAAAATCTCATGATAAAGAGAGAAAACTAATTCAGTTCTTGAGGACTGTATAAGAAAAGTGTGACTTGAGATGCATTGTGGTGTGTGTTAGTGCACTTTTTTTTTTTTTGTGGGAAATAATTTCTGAATTCTGGGTGTGAAGTCACATTTGACGATTGAACTTGGAGTTGGCTTAGGAAGCTTTTGAAGGAGATGAGATATCTTCCCTATAACCCTATAGACCCAGCAGAGGCTTGGACTGGATCTTGGTTCCCAGCAGACCTGCTCCCTTACAGACAAGGATACTGAGACCCAGTGCTGGCCCTGCCCAAAGCTAACTGCATGTATTGTGACTGACCTGCATCCAAAGCCCTTGAGTGTGAGCTGAGTGTGTCTGCCTCTATGCCTGGACCAGTGCCAGAGACACTGTTTCACCCCCCACAATGGCTACAACAATTTCTTTGGTCTTACTCAGTGGACACAAGGAAGAAGCTGAGGCACACACCTGTTTCTTCCATTAAAGTCTTGGGACACAACATGACCGAAGATAAAACTGCCAGATGGCAGAGCCGAGAGTTGATATGCAGGAGACCAGTGGCTGAGACTGACTAACTGGTTTACTAGCGAGGGGCTGGCCTGACCCGTTTCCTCCCACCCTCCCCCTGTCAAGTAGGCTTTGTGACCTTCCATGTGGCAGAGCAAGTTTAAGAGGCTTCCAGGAGATGAGCAGTGAGCTAGCTGCCATGGAAGAACATGAAGACTGTTCTGCCCTCCCTCCCTCGGAAGTGTGATAATGGGCATGAGCCGTGCTTTTGAAATAAGCTCCTCTCTTGTTAAGACTCTCAAATTGACAGGGTGCTGAGGCAGGTGGGATGTGCAAACCCAGCATGATGCACTCCTTCTAACTTGTGTTTGGCCTTTTCCAAAGCAGAGTTTCAGGAAGGAGGCTTTGCTCCGTGTTCCCCACAGTGCTGGGGTCTGCCTAGCTGTGACTTCTCTGACTGTGGTCTTCCTCACAGGCCACGGTCCACTTCCTGCGCTTGGAAGGTGTACAGCTGAACAACCAGGCCATTCCTCCTGAGGACTTGAGCCAACACCCAGCTGGCTATGTGCCTGAACCACCAGAGACCAATTCAGAGTGGATCACATACAGGTGGGGGGCGGGGGGAGTCCTAGCCACCCTGGAGACCAATGGCTCTCAACCTACAGGTCATGACCCCCTTGGGGGGGGCACATATCAGATGATTCATAACAGTAGCAAAATTAGTTATGAAGTAACAATGAAAATAATGTTATGGTTGGGGGAGGGTCACCACAACAGGAGGAGCTGTGTTAAACGGCCATGGCATTAGGAGGTTAAGAACCACTTGTGTACACTAGTGTTTAAGAATCTGCCTCCTTTGCCCAGGCCTAGTTGTAGATGAAGAAGTATATACATGTTCTAGCCCAGGATGTTTGTATGCAGCCAGAGCTGAGGGTGGCTTGGACAAATCAAACAATTGTAAACACAAAGAGAAGACTAGAGACTTCAGCAACCCACTAAAATGCCCACTTGGCCCCTGATGGGGGCTGATGGGAGAGAAGCCCTTGCACTGTGTGCGCCGTGGTGAGCGGCTTCATTGCCCTGATGTAGGCACCACCGCCCAGCAAGCGATGTGCACCGGAGGCTCTCACAACTACAGGATGTCTAGGAGCCGGGAGGTGAAGGTGGATGGTGCAGGCATGGCAGGAGGCGGCCTGGGCAAGCGCTTAAGTCAGCGCTCCTCCTCAAACCAGGGAGCAATTAGAAGGGCCTGTAAGGCTAACAGCATGAGAGGAGCTGCCAGCATCTGGATAGGACGGAAAGACAGGGTATAGCAATGGCTCGCCGGGCCCAGGTGTGATGAGGGGCATTTGGGGACAGCCGCATGAGCAGCGCCAGGACAGTCCCTCTAGATCTCGACTCCCTGACTAGACTGAGATACCTTGAAAACTGCAGTGGGGATGACCAGGAGAGCCCACATTCACATCAGCGGTGGTGAATAGGATAGGGAAGGCGGAGGCTGGGCATTGAGCTGACCACTGCACGGTATGTTGTTTCAGAACCTGGATAGAAAACTTGTCACAGTACGCCATGAACAACTGGATGCGTGCTGCAGAAATCGGGCAGGAGATAGGGGAGTCCTGGATCGTGCAGAACGCCGTGGTCTATGTTTTGAACCACAACCGGCATCTCATCTTGGCCGGGAGGCAGAAAGAGCTGGTGGAGCCCCTGTTCCACTTCCTGAACATCATCAAGGTCACTGGATACACGGAGTGAGCGAGTGTGCGCACTCACGAGTGTTTGTGTTCAGGAGTCACGGCTGCGGGGGTCAGGCCTGTGTATGCGTGGGGGACACGGTCAGCCTGTACAGGCCCTCTGTGAAGTAGCTTCCTTGACGTCACACCTTGGGCTAAGGGTGGGGAGAGGGTGGGATTTCATGACTACATGGTTTTTTGTTGTTGTTGTTTTATTTAGATGAATGGGAAGTTAGAAATCTGAAAGCATTTGTGTTGGGGTGGGTTTGAGGCTAGCCTGGTCTCCAAAGTGAGTTCCAGGCCAGCCAGGGCAACATAATGAGAACCATCCAAGAAGGAAAGGGAGGGAGGGAGGGAGGGAGGGAGAAAGGGAGGGAATGAACTTCAGCTGGTGCTTGGCAGCACTCAGCTATGGTCTATGTTCTAAAGCAGGCCCACCACCTCATCCTGGCCTGGAGGCTGGGGTACTGTGAAATTCTGCATGGGCTAAGCCCTGTCCTGCTCTTGTGTCGCCCTCCAGGGACTCAGTCCTGCTGGTCATGCTCTGTAATGCCCTTGCTCGAGGCCTGATCATGAGTTGGATTCCCACCCAGACACCTGAAAAGTTGAAAAAGAATGTGCGCCCTACCTTGGTTCATGGCCCGCTGGAGTCTTCCGCTTTATCAGACATCAGAACAGCTGTTGAGGTAACTACACCCTTGCAGCCCAGGGTGCAGCCACAGGAGAACTTGATGCCTCGATGCAGGGAGCCAGGAAGGCCGGAGGAGGAAGGAGGGCTCACGATCTCCTCTTTGATTTGCCTTGTGGTTAAGATGCACTTGTTTTAGGTCTGTGAATTTGCACTGAACCTCACTAATGGGAACGTGCCGGAAGACATTGTCCCCACCAACGTAAGGCAGCACCTCATCTCCACCTGGGTGAAGGCCAAGCAGCTATTGCAGCAGCAGATTGGTCAGCGGCTAGGCATCGATGAACAGGTAGGTGCTGAGGACATTAGGACCCACAGACTGCCTTCCCCAGTGTTCTCATTATGGTCTTAGATATGGTCGCAGTTGCTGGGAAGGGACTATTTCCACCCAGTGAGGTCTGAGGTTGCTCTCCACCATCACCAAAATTACTGCTCTTGCGAGTTAAGGCAAAAAGTCTCACCAGATATGAGCCCTGGGCCTCTGGGGGGGAGGGGGTGCTGCCCACTCTCATTGTCAATCACAAAGGACTATGGGAGCAAGGTCTAGGAAGAAGGGAACTCAGGTATCCCCACCATGTCCCCGACTCTGCGGCAAGTAAATCACTATGAATAGTGGTGGGGGTGGGGAGAGAGGGGGAGGGGTCAGAAGGGACATTTATGCTGGGGCCAGGCAGAAGTGGTTGATGAGACATCCAGCAACCAGGAGTCAGCAGCTTTCTCCCCATCGAAAGCCCTCTTCAGTAGCCAGACAACACTGTCTTCAAGGCCCAGGAGTGTACAGACTTCAGACCTTGCTGCTTAAGAGAATAATGTAGAGGTTAACTTTACCAAAAAGTTTAGGAGATCACCATTCCAAATCCCGTGGTCTGGCTGTTCCCTGAGACCAGTGCTGTACAGGGTTATCTCAAAAGTGGCTCAGGTCTCCACCGCTTTCCTCCCCTGGTCCCTGGGCAGCTAAACACTCGAGCCCATCTATCCTTCCAGAGTACCAATGAAGACATCAGCTCCGTGACCAGAGTCCTAGTTGCCCTTGAGATGTACTCCTGCAACGGGTTGGGCCTCATGGATTTCACTGTGCCCCCACTCGTACAGGTGGGTCTCCTCAGGTATCCCAGGAGGGAACTCAACAACCCCCATCTAAGGAAAGATGAGGAGGCTTAGGCTTGCGATCCTGCCTGAGGCAGTCAGAACTCAAACCCACATCCACATCCGCACTACAGATCCTGCTGTATCCAGACAGCCGCCTTCTCTCAAAGCACACATGTCTGGCCTTTGTATGGGACCATCCTTTATACTAGTGTGAAGAGGATGCTTCTCTGAGTGGCTTGTCTGTGGTCCTCTTCATCCCAAGACCTCAGCATGGACAGAGGCATATGAGAGATTAGGTATACCTTGTCCTTGGTCTAGAGGTGGCCTGGAAGCATGGGAAATCGGGAGAGATGAAGCAGCTGGGATCAGCAGCAAATCTTACATTGCAGCTAGGCTTCGCAGATGGGTGGTCTATCTAGAACTGCACATGCTTAGTGATCCATGTCTGCATGCATGCGGAGCCATGTTCAGATAACACAGGATTGATGGAGCTCACCGGGCCGGCAGCATGGTCATTGTTGAGGGCCACAGACCACTAGGCAGTCATTGTCACTAACATGATGTCTTCTCCTGCTTCACGCGCTGATAAGGTGGTGAAAATGGCCTCCGAGTGCAACTGGTCAGACCACCTGGTGGAGCTGCAGACCCTGACGCGCCTCACCCATTTTGCCTATATGGCTCACGACCATGAGGTCACCATGGCATGTTCTCAGAATGCCACACAGATGGGCCTCAAGCACCTGAGGTTGTTTGAACCGTAAGTGACTCCCACAATGATGTCCTAGAGGCATGCAGTAACATCCCCAGAGAAGCAGAGGGAAGAGTGTGTCCCCTACCAGAGCAGGAGCCAGAGGCTCAGCTCGGCTGATGGACCAAGGGATGGCTTGTAGGATCCTGGTGGTTCTTCATCTGCTTCTGGCAGTGTGCTCTAGAACAACACAGTGAACAGGGCCCATGAAACTCTGTCACTGAGGACTGAGAGCCACATAGGCCTCAGATGGGAGGTCTGTACAACAGATGTCTGTGTATGACCGCTAGCTAAGAATGGATGGTTCTCTTAGTTGAAGCTGCTGTGATAAAATACCATAGCCAAGAGACCTAAGAAAGAGATTTCTTGTTCATGGTGTAGAAGCTGGTGTTCAAGTTCAGTTGGTATCTAATGAGTGTCGCTGCCTAGTTCAAAGATCACCACTTCATGATAGAAGAGGCAAGAAGCTCCTTTATATTTCTTTGTGGGACAGAATTCCCATCCTGAGGCTCCAACACTACACTGTACTGTGTCATTTCCCAGCAGCCCTTCTACTAATAACCATCACCCAGGGAGTTCGATTTCAGTATATGACCTTAGGGGACATATGTGGTTCTCAGTTCAGCCGCACTCCAAAGTGATTTTGGAAGGAACAAGATGCATTACACTGAAGTATAATGTCACTGGAACACATGCCCCTGAACAGGCCATCACCCCATTTGTTGGACAGGAGACAGCATCTCTTTCAGGTCAGCATCTGTTGTCAGCCAACTGTTGGAAGTTCCAACTGGTGGTGTTAGTTGTTTTTCTCATTGCTGTGGACTGATTAGAAGCAACTCAGGTTAATTTTGGCTCATGATTTCAGGGTGCAGTCCACTTATCACAGCTCTGCAGGGAAGATGGACAAGGGGAGGTACATGAGGGAACTACAGACTTAGAAGTCACACCCCCTACGGTCAGACCAGATCTGGGGAAAGTGGTCATGTTCAACCCTGCAAGCAAGATGCGCTAATATAACTCAGAAGTCGTCCTTAGGAGAAAAAGGATTGAGCCTCCCTGCAGAAAGGGCTGCAGTATGCTGTTTGTGCTACTGCACACAGCCACTGCCTGTTTGGGCACAGGAGGAGAGCTGGGCGTAGCACCAGGCCAGGCTAGCACACGCCCATCAATAATACTAAATCAAATCTAATTTATAAAGGAAATCCCTGTAATAAATAAGGCAAAGACGCCCACGAATACAAACACAACAAGAAACCTGGAGGGGGCAATGCTGAGTTCCTAAGGCTTCTAAGAATCTTTTATAGACCACTATTGCCCCCTATTGGTGATTGTTGTTGTTGCAGCCTGCTAGCTGAAGCGCACCTCTTTTTTGAGTTGTACAGACCTGTGTAACAAAGATCAAAATTTCCACCTGTTACTCCCCAGGCTAGGCTCTCAATCTTCTTTACACCAACCTACCACATATGAAAGGGATTTTAATTACCACACAGCCTCAGTTTATCTTAAGACCACAAATACTCACCATGCAGCAGGTCCTTGCAGGCTAAGGTCAGATGCACCTTCCTCTACTGGCTCCTCAGAGCTTATGTGGTTGTTTGCTTCAGGAAGCAGGTGCCTGTCTCCCAGAGCCCCTGAGCCCAAAAGAAATGTTCTCAGAACAAGTTTATCACTCACAGGATAAAATCTGTGTGGCTGAGCTAAGCAGCTGGAACACACCCTCTACCCCCCCCCATCCCCACCCCCACCCCCATGATGAACGTACCCAGACCACAGCTCCACTGGATTTGGGAAACAGGAGAGTGTCTGAGGAGCTGTGGCGCTCTGAGATGGTACTGCAGGCCCGTGTGCCTCTCTAAGTGCAGAGCACAGATCACTTGGGACAAGACTTTCTTTTGAGCCCAGGAAACAGCCTGGCTGAGCTCAACAGATGGTTCTGCTGGCCCACTGATGCATGGAATGCCACCAGAAACTAGCAGCTAAAAGCCAGTTAAGTAGTCTGTCTCATGGTTCTGTGGGTTCACTGGACTCTGTCAGTTAGGTCTGATTTGGGGTCTCTCATAAGAGTAATTGAGAATCCATCAGCCAGGCACCCACAGAGCTGATACCTCCATCCCCATAAGTCCTCTGTGCATGGGCATCTCTAGGAACCACCATAAGCCTTGCTGTGTAGTATCTCTGTGGATGGAAGACAACCCCTTCAGTGAGTGTCCCAAACACCCAGGCCAGATGCAGGCATCTCAGTTCACTGGTAAGGACGGCCTCAGAAGGCCAGAGGAAGAAGCACGTGCCCTGCATGATCATCAGGTGGGCGAGTCCATAAAGCACAGACCAATCAGCTGGGTGAGTCCATAAAGCACAGAATAAGGTAGAAAGGCACCTCTGTCTTTGGATGCCTTTGCAGGGCAATGGGTGAACAGACAGCGTTTGCAGCATGTGGAGCTCAGTATGTATCACTTCCCACCTCTCCCCTAAATCGCTCTTTGTCCCCTCCAGGACCAATGCCAAGCTTGCAGCAGAAATGCTGTGTATGGTGTCCTGCATCCAGGGCCGTAGCATCATGGAAAACTTGAAAGGCAGGAAGCAGCTACGGCTAGCAGCAGCCAAGGCCTTTGTAGAAAGTGCCAGGTATGCATCCGGGGAATGGGCTGGCTTGGCGGAGTGTAGGGGGAAGCTGCCGGTGTAGTGCCATCCATAATGGTGCTATGGGACATTACTGAATCCCGAGGAAGGAATCATGTCGTACCAGTCAGCCTCTGCCTACACCCTGTCACTCAGCTGAGCTCATAGACACCAGGGCATCCATGGGAAGTACAGGGAGAAACTCAATAGAGCTGTGAGCCGAGTGGGTGAGAAGGATGTCTGGAGGGGCCCCAAGCATCCAGGGGCTTAAGAAGCAGGGGACAGATGGACACCACAAGGGCTAGGTTAGGAGAGCCCATCATTGCCCTGTGATGTGGTCAGCACCTGAGGAGCTAGGGAGATAGCACATGAGGCTTGCACTACCATGGTGCCTGCCATACAGTGCCAGAGCTGGGACAGCCTGATTCTGCTCCTCCCCTACAAGGCACAGAAACTCCTGGGAAAGGATGTACCAGGTGAAAGTTGTGTGGGTGTGGCTGAGCAGCCCAAGCGGCCTGTGGGGTTTTTCAGATGAGGCATACCATTTCAGGTTTGGGGGCCTGGCAAAGAGCAATTCCCTGGTGATGATGGCTGCCCGGCACTACTGGAACACATGGCTCCCACTTCTGTCCTCGCCGGCCAATAGGAAGAAGGCCAAGGCATCCCTCCAGAGAATCATCAGCATCATCAACAAGACAGAGAGAAAGAAGCAGGTGCCACAGGGACACAAATTAGGTTCCTTAGAGGCCTTTCCCCTTAGGCCTGGCCAGATTCACAGAAAGACAGCCTCACAGCGGCACAGGGAGACAGCGTCTCCCACAGAATATGGCTGCCTTGGGGCATGTCTTGACTGGGACACAACTGTCACCAAGCACAGGCCCCATGGGACACGGCTCCCGCAGGAGATGACCCTCCACCAGACATGGCCCACACTGGGTGCCTCCTCTTACAGATGCCTCTTACACAGCTTCTCCTGATGGATAACACTGCATTCTCCAGGTCCCAGAGAGGCATGAGGTTCCTGGCCAACTGCAGTGGTAGCCTCTGACCGCCCCTCCCCCTAATCCAGAAGTCTCTCCCATTTCCTCCTCTTTTTAAACAACTTTGAACCAGCAGCTTCCCCTATTTGCAGTTTTGTATATCTCTTTCCCTCTGCTGTTTCAAAATTAGTTTAATCTTTTACTGATACCTGGAGAATTAAAGGTAGGTTATTGATTTGAGGTCGATTATTGTATTTGCAGGGTATTCACAGCTGTTAGCTTGACTCTGAACATTGCTTCCACTGCATCCCATAAGACTTTTTTTTCTAAATGTTTTATTGCATTGATTTAACATGTTTCACATCATTGGAAACAACTAGCTTATGTTAGGGGAGTAGTCTGTGTACTATATATGTGTGTATAATGTGGGGTGTGCAGTATCTGTGGGATATGTGATGTGTGTATGTTGTGCTGTGATATGCAGATGGTATATGTTGTATGGTATGTGGTATGTATTGTATGAAGTGTGGGAGATATATATATGTATATATACACATATATATGTATATATACATATATACATATATACATATATATACACACACATATATATACACATATGTATGTGTGTGTGTGTGTGTGTGTGTGTGTGTTTGGTGTATGGTGTATACCTGATATGGTATAGTAGTGTGGTATGGTGTGGTGTGTTGGTTACAATTTGTTATGTGTGGTGCAGTATATGTGTGATATGATATGTGTATGATTGTGCATTTGCTACGGTGTGCATGGAATGTTGTATGTACTATGATGTGTGCACATTGTGGTGTGTTGTATATGGTATGAGAGTATGTGGTACAGTATATTATGATATGGCATTGTTTATGTTTGGCACAGGAGGTTCTGGCATGTACAGTATGGTCTATGTGTAGTATGGTGTGTTATGACAGGGTACATGTTGTGGTATGCATGTATGATGTTGTACACATGTGGCATGAATGGTGCATGTGCTCAGCTTTGTGACTTGATAGTTCTGAAATTTTGTGGCAATTTCTGGTTTTTCTTTTCTCTTTGGTTATTTGTTTTATTTTGTTTTCTTTTTGTTTTTGACTGACACTAATAAGGACCAAGATGGAGGAACACATCAATGCCCTCCAACTGGCACCATGGCTGTTTCACTGAAGGAGATGGAGAAAACACTGCCTCTGCACCAGTGGCCGACAGCTGACTTCCAGACTGGAGGGACAGCACCCGAAATCCAGTTCCTCCCAGGTTGGTAGCCGTAGAACCGGTGAGAAAGGAGAACTCTGAGAGCCTGCGCGTCCCATGTTTCATAGCCTGTGTCCTTACACAAGCCACCTTAATTGGGGGCCATGCCAACGAACATGTCTGCTTCTCACTTGATGTGTTCCCCTTAGCTCCTGTGAAAACCTATTCTGTACAGAGAACGCCCATCCTGGGTCCTCCATCCAACCGACCGGAGTGGAGAGCGCTCACCTAAGACCCTGCCTATGCTGATAGATGCGTATTGTCTTCCCCCTGATCATGTTCCTACCATTGAAAAAATGTGAAGGTGCACTTCTCGGCAAAACAGGGACAGGAAAACACCACTCTGACCTCAGAACAACAGAGATACATCCAGCACCATTTCAATTTTTCAAAAAGAATACATTTTCTTCTCATGATAAGATTCCCTGGCAATCAAGAGCCCTGTGTGTATTTGGCACTGACAAACAGATTAGTGGACCCTGCCTTGAGCATGTTAATCTATTCATAGATAAAACTGTTTTAAAATTAAGAACGAATGCATGGCCATGTGAAAGGAAAAAGCATACTGAACCTCCAGAGTTTCGAATATTGACAGACATTGAAAGAAAAACAATACAGATAACACAGGAGTCTGAGAGGCAGCTCTGGCTCAGACTCCAAGAGATTTGGTGGCCAGTTGAGTCAGCTTGTTAAATATGGAGCCAGACAGAAGCTGGAAGTCAAACTGCACTCACCCCTAGAAGCCATTATTAGATAGGTCAGGAAGTCCATGGCTTCAAAAATGCCCATTCTTGCTGGAGGGGTAACTGAGCTGTCGAGAACACTTGATGTCTTCCAGAGAAGCCAGGCTCGATTTCCAGCAGCCACACAGTTGTTGACAACCATCTGTAACTCCATTTCCAGGGGTATCTGATAACCTCTTCTGGCCTCTATGGGCATGGTCACACATGTAGTACCCAGACATAAATCTTTAAAATAAAAAGAAACTAAACCAAACACAAACAAACAAACAAACACCTCATACACATAAAAAAAAACCAAACAAACAAAACCTCCCACTCTGCGCCAGATGTGGTATCGCAGACCTTCAATCCCAGCACTTAGGAAATAGAAGCAAACAGGTTGCCGTGAGTCAGAGGCCAGCCTGGTCTACATGGCTCCAGGATAGCCAGAGCTACATAGTAAAACTATCTCTCAAACATACAAACAGCCACAACGAAGCCATCTTCCATTCCAGATGAAAAGCATCAGAAGATAAAGTCAGGCAAGCAGAAGTTCTGTAAAAGGAGGCACACTTTCAAACAGACCAAAAAAAAAAAAAAAAAAAAAAAAAAAATCCAACTGATGGGAAAGGCAGAGAATGATGGAGTAACAATGTAGGAAATCCTCATGTCCAATGTGGGGAGGAGCTAGAGCTAGTCAGATGAGGATGGCCCTCTGGCTCAGGGCTCGGCTCTTCCAAACCTTGGCCCCTCTCCCCAGCATGCACCCTCAGGCCTGGATCTGAGTCTTTGTATGTAAGGACAGTGGTGAAAAGAAGTCCATTGTCCCTGATGCAGGATGGCAGAGATGTTTGACAAGCAGGGTCTCTGCTCTAAGTCTCTTACCCACTGATAGGTGAAATACCTCAGTGGACCCGGGATATCTCAATGCACCACATGAGAAACCAAGAACAAAAAGTGGAGGCTAGGCTACATAGAATTATGAATGAACATGCACAGAGCACCCCCCCACACACACACACATACACATTCCAGTGAGCTGACAGGTTCAGATAATAAATTCAAATACTGAAGGAACTATGAGGTCCTCAAGTACCCAAAGTTAGCTAGTTTTTCAAGCCTATCTTGAAGTAGAAGAAAGCAGGCAAAGCCACCAACCTGAGCAGTACCTCATGGTGTCATCTCTCAGCCAACATGTGTCAAGGGCCGTGGGTGTGTTCAGTCCTCAATCAGCATCCCCTATGCTAGAACAGTCGGTTCAGTCCCTGACCCAGAATCCCCTATGCTAGAATAGTCGGCTCAGTCCCCAACCCAGAATCCCCTATGCTAGAACAGTCGGTTCAGTCCCTGACCCAGCATCCCCTATGCTAGGACAGTTAGCATTAGAACAACAGCAAAAAGAAAAGCAGGGCCCCTGCCAACCACAGCCAGCAAGACTCGCCTTCATGCTCAGTGCCAGGGTTGGCGCTGGAGATAAGTAACAAGTTTGGTGGCAAGGCCTGCAGCCTTCCCTGAATGTTACTGGGATGAGCAGGGGGAAGAATGGATTTCTGTTTCCTCGTGGCCATATTGTTTATTTTTAGATTAAATAAAAGTAACCGGCTTTCTAAGAAGAGAGGGCTCACAGGGGATTGGGGACTCCAATCTAGCCCTCTGACCCTCAGACCATGTGCTAGGTAACCAAGAGACTCCACAAGAGTTGGAGGTCCTCAAAGCCAGTATACAGAGAGTGGTGGTGACCAGGAGGGGCACTTGGAGCTGGTTCCCTCAGAGAGAGGAGTGCCTAAGCCATGGAGGGCTGTGGGCAGGAGCCACACTGATCTACCACCAGCCCTAAATGGCAACTTCTGATGCCTGTGTATGAATGGAAAACTATGACTTGGTTGTGAGGAAGTAAGTGGTATGGAGTCAGAGGGCACCAAGTCGGTTGGCAGGGAGCTGGCTGCCCAGCCCCCTTGAGACCCCATCTCTTCTTTACCCCAGGGGCCGAGGACGACCTCACACTCCGTGCTGCACTCTATACTCTGCTCTTCAACAGCCATGCTGACCGGAACGACTGGGAAATGGGTCTTAAGGTGCTAGACGAGGCTGTGCAAGTACTGCCAAGGACAGCCCACCGCCTGTGAGTGCCCTCGCCATGAGCACCCCGGGGATGCTCTCCACACAGCCTTAGCTGGGCTTCCCCATTGTTCCTATCCACTGAAAGACTTCACCTCCCCAATAAGAACCAGATATATAGCACAAAAAAAAAACCCAAGCCAGTCCCTCTCTGGTCCCATCCCTTCCAACAGTAATGTAGGCGTGGCCGTTCTATATGTCCTGTGTATGCTTAGTGTTTTAGCGTCCCAGTGTTGACCCATCCTTTCCTGTTCTTCAGCTTGATTTTCAAACATATGGTGATTGTGAAGGCCAAACTTGGGCAGAACTTCACCATGGAAATTCAGAAGTTCAAGGATGAGAAAGAAGGCTATTTGGCAAACATGTGGTACCGCCTGGCCCAGAACTCGAGAAACATCTGTGGAGAGTTGACCTGCTATCAAAATGCTATCCAGGCACTGCAGGTCTGTGTGGTGTCCATGGTGGTGATGGTGGGTGGATTTGAGTCTTAGTTACAGAGATAATCACGCAAAAGGTCTAAGAATAGGGGTCTTAGTGGGTCAGCTCAGAGGATGTCACTGTGTAGTAAGCCCTGGTTGAGGCTGGAGACTCCCTTGTGCTGATTTGCCCTTTGGTCACCGTTGGAGAGCGTGGGGAGAGTCTCAAGGTAAATGTCTGGGCTTTCTGGAGCCTGTGGCCGCAGAGCAAGCAGGGCTCTGCATGCAACAGGCTGGAACAAGTAGGTCTTGTTGTCCCCACTACCCAAAGGCCAAAATGGACATTCCATTCCATGCACTTGGGTGGGAGAGGCTCTGGTTTCTGACTTGATGACAGTGGCTGTTGTGAGGGAGACCCACAGAGGCCTCCCTGAAGTCCTGAGTGTGGGACCAGTAGTGTCCTGGGCCTCTGAATTGAAAGGTCTGAACTGTGAGGAGACACCTCGGAAGGCTGGTCTGTCTCACAAGCCATAAGCACATCCCTGCTTGTGAGGTCCCAGATGCTGCAAGGACCAGGGCAGCTCTCGGCAAAGGTACAAGGCTTATTCAGGGCACTGGCTGTGGCTTCAGAGACCTGACACTAGTGTATGTGATTAAACGGAGCCCCTGGACTTTGCTCTTGTAGACCAACTAACTGATCATTCTCGGTTTTCCTGCTGGATTAGGATCAGGCAGTAAGTCACTCCCTGCCTTGCAGGGTACCCTGCCCAGCATCCTTTTTCATAATGGAGGTTTGGAGTAGTGTTAGAAAATACAGGGGCCAGTGGGACAGGTAGGATACAAAAGGTACAGAGGACCTGGGGGACCTTAATAAAGCTCTTGTTTTCCTGCTTCCACTGAGAAAGCTGGGAGGGAAAGCTACCCTGAGAAGGAGAGGCCACCAGGCTGTGCTAGAGGAAGGGCAGAGAACTCAATATATCCAGCAGCTGCACACTGAAAGCATGTTGCTCGTCAGTGACCTCGAGTCTCATCCCTGAATTTTGTTTCTATTTACTTATTATTTATTTTTTTTGTTTTTTTAAGAGTTAAAAATAGCCCCACAATTTATTTGCATATGATGAACATATTTTTAATAGGACATTTAGATTTTTAAAAATAAAAATATATCTTTTTAATGGAATAGACATTTTTCATTCACAAAGAACTGTATGTAGAGTAAGTATGTTACTTAGAAATCTTGTCCAAGCATCATTTTTATACTGATGAGAAAGTAACTTGGGTCATTGAAAATTTAGTGGCCAATAACTAAGTAATAGGGAAAAAAAACCTTAAGCCAGATAGAGTCTCAGTTCAAGGTTCTAGTATCCTGGCTTTTTTTTTTTTTTTTTTTTTTGGTTACTATTTTTTTTCTTTTATTTAATATTTTATTTACATTTAAGATGCCATCCCCTTTCCCCATTTCCCCTCCCTAGAAAACCCCTGTCCCATGCCCCCCCTTTCCTTTTTGCTTTTACACAATTTTTTAAAAATGTTAATCAAGGATTTATAAGTTTGGTAATGCTCAATCAGAAGCGTAACCCAATACCCAACCTAGATATAAAAACCATCTTTGACTGGTGGAGACCTGTGAACATCTGCCTCCATGCCCCCTCTCTCTTTCTCTCTCTCATCACCTAGCTTCTCCTCTCCTTCAACTTCTCTCCTTACTCCATCTCTTCCTCTCAGTACTCCTTCCCACTTAGCTCCTCCTACATATCACTCTTCCTGTTAAAGTAAAACTTTTCTCTCAAAATACAATTAGAGCATACTTATTCCTAATTGTACCAGTGAGGTACAAGATAGTCCTAATACCCAGTCCATCATTTTGTTGACTAACCAGAACCTCTGTCATCTCTTCTAACTAAAACACTTACTTTTGATCCTGGCTTTTTTGGCTTTAGAATGAATGTCAGCTGAAAACCATCTACTCAGATCTTTTCTCTCAAAGTAAATAGCCAGGATTGGCTATGAAACTATAGGTCTTCAACCCCGTCAGAAATCCAGAATGACTGAGTTAACTGAAATTTTGGGAAGCACTAAACATAGCTTCTAAAACTTAGCCAATTTATAGAGACCTCTGAACACCTGAACAGCCCCTATACTACCGAACGTTGGAGCATCAAATCTTCAGCCTTCTGGCCCAGAGTCATCTGATAGACCTTAGTGATGCAGGATTATTAAGGGCTGATTACTCTGTCTAGGCAGATATAATCAGTCGACTATTCTGCATGTGTGTCCTTTTCTGGACAGTAATTTGTCTGTAGATGGAAAGAGGCAATTCTTGCCTAGTGGCTGTCACCACACAACTGGAGTAACTCCAAGGATGCTCAATTTCTTCTTAGAATCCATGACAGGAAGCTGTCAGGAGCAGACAGGTCTCTAATCAGAATGGACATTAATATATAAATATTTGTAGCGTCAATTCTATGGACTTTTGACGTTTTGAAAACCAACTATCCATGTAAGGTAACCTGGACTGTTGTCTGTTCACTCCTCTCAGCTATTTCTAAATAAAATATGGGAAACCCCCTAACAATAAACTCAAAGCCATGAATTTGCTATAGTCCCTTAACTCATAGGTTAACCGTCCCAAATCAGTTAAAAAAGTTAAAGAAGGACTGGGTCTAGGCCTTGTATTCCTAAATGTGTTATACAGGCACAATGCCCATGAGAGTATCAATATTCATCTCACTTTTATATTAATAAGAAGCTCATACCAATGAAAACCTTAAATTTGAAATCAAAGTAAATTTTGTACCATTTAAGGAATTATAACTTCATCTTGATAATAATTATACAGATTTCTACCAATAGGTTATGGCTATGTAATAAGTCCTACCTAATCCTCCCTGTTCCAACAAAACCACTACTTTTCCCTAGAAAGACAGACCATTATTAACCACATTAGTCCCTAAGCCCAGGAAATAGGGGTGCTGACTCTTCTTTAACTTCTTCAAGCTGATTAAGGGCGTTGAGATATTAGAAAAGGGGTGGGGGGGAAGAGTAAGTTGATAAGCCTCTGATGCTGTGTCTTCACTGAATCCAGATGGAATTCCAGGACATTGGAGGTTTGGGCAGGTCTGCTCAGTATGCTTGATGAGTAGATACACCAAGGCTGTGTATTCTGCAATATACAATTCTCAGAACAAGTTTTAGTATCAAGAAAAAAAAATTTTCCCCCGAGGGGGCTGACATTTTTTTTAGAGATGTTGGTTCTAACAACTTTTCTTTTTTTTTTTTCTTTTTAAAATTGGTTGTAATATTTACATTTCAGATTTTATCCCCTTACCCCACTTCCTCCCACCACGCAGAAACCTCCTATCCCATCCCCCTCCTCATGCTTCTATGAGGCAGTGACCGCACCCCCCATTATCCCCTCCCCACCCTCATATTCCCCCCCACTCTGTGTTTATTTTATTATGGGACCAAGAAATTCCTCTCCGGCCTATGCCCGACAAGGCCATCCGCTGGCCATATACCGCTGGAGTCTTGGGTCCCTCCCTATGTGTTCCCAGGCTGGTGGTTTAGACCCTGGGGGGCTCTGGTTGTTTGGTATTGTTGCTTTCCTCCTGGGGTCACAAACCCTTTCTGCTCCTTCAGTCCTCTCTCTAAGTTCTCCATTGGGAAACCCCTGATCATATCAGTGGTTAACTGTGAGCATCGTCCTCTGAGTGTGTTAGTCTTTGGCAGACCTCTAAAAAGATAGCTATATCATGTTCCTCAGATTATGCACATCCAGCCATCCACAACAGTGGATGTACAGCTTAGGTGGCTGTACATGGGATGAATACCCAGGTGGAATGGTCTCCTGATGGCCCCTCCTTCAGTTTCTGTCCCATGTTTTGTTTCCGTATTTGCTCCCTTGAGCATTTTTGTTACTCGTTCTAAGTAGAACTGAGTCATCCCCTCTTGGTCTTCCTTCATGAGCTTCATGTGGTCTACGGGTTGAGTCTTCGCTAATCCTAGCTTTTGGGCTAACATCCGCTTAACAGTGAGTAAATACCATGTGTGTTCTTTTGGGATTGGGTTAACTCACTCAAGATGATAGTTTCTAGATCCATCCATTTACCTAAAAATTTCTCGAATTCATTATTTTTAATAGCTGAGTAATACTCCTTTGTGTAGATGTACCACATTTTTTGTATCCATTCCTCTGTTGAGGGACATCTTGGTTCTTTCCAGCTTCTGGCTATTATAAATAAGGCTGCTATGAACATAGTGGAGCATATGTCTTTATTACATGTTGGAGCATCTTCTGGGTATATGCCCAGGAGTGCTATAGCTGGATCCTCAGGTAATGCTATGTCCAGTTTTCTGAGGAACCACCAGACTGATTTTCCAGAGTGGTTGTACCAGCTTGCAATCCCACCAGCAATGGAGGAGTGTTCCTCTTTCTCCTCGCCAGCATCTACTATCACCTGAGTTTTTGATCTTAGCCATTCTGACTGGTGTGAGGTGGAATCTCAGGGTTGTTTTGATTTACATTTCCCTGATGACTAAGGATGTGGAGCATTTCTTAAGGTGCTTCTCAGCCATTCGAGTTTCCTCAGTTGAGAATTCTTTGTTTAGCTCTGTACCCCATTTTTGATAGGGTTATATTGTTGTCTGGAGTATAACTTCTTGAGTTCTTTGTATATCTTGGATATTAGCCCTCTATCGGATGTAGGATTGGTTAGGATTTTTTCCCAATATGTTGGTTGCTGATTTGTCTTATTGACAATGTCCTTTGCCTTACAGAAGCTTTGCAATTTTATGAGGTCCCATTTGTCAATTCTTGATCTTAGAGCATAAGCCATTGATGTTCTGTTCAGGAACTTTTTCCCTGTGCCTAAGTATTCAAGGGTCTTTCCCACCTTCTCTTCTATTAGTTTCAGTGTATCTGGTTTTAAGTTAAGCTCTTTTATCCACTTGGATTTGAGCTTTGTACAAGGAGATATGAATGGATTGATTTGCATCCTTCTACATGTTGACCTCCAGTTGAACCAACACCATTTGCTGAAAATGCTGTCCTTTTTCCACTGGATGGTTTTAGCTCCTTTGTCAAAGATCAAATGACCATAGGTATGTGGGCTCATTTCTGGATCTTCAGTTCTATTCCATTGATCTTCATGCCTGTCTCTGTACCAATACCATGCAGTTTTTATTACTATTGCCCTGTAGTATAGGTTGAGGTCAGGGATGGTGATTCCCCAGAAGTTCTTTTGTTGTTGAGAATAGTTCTCGCTATCCTGGGTTTTTTGTTGTTCCAAATAAATTTGCAAATTGCTCTTTCTATCTCTATGAAGAATTGATTTGGAATTTTGATGGGGATTGCATTGATTCTATAGATTGCTTTTGGCAAGATGGCCATTTTTACTATATTAATCCTGCCAATCCAGGAGCATGGGAGATCTTTCCATCTTCTGAGATCTTCTTCGATTTCTTTCTTCAGAGACTTGAAGTTCTTGTCATACAGATCTTTCACTTGCTTGGTTAGATTCACTCCAAGATATTTTATATTATTTGTAACTATTGTGAAGGGTGTCATTTCCATAATTTCTTTCTCAGCCTGTTTATCTTTTGAGTAGAGGAAGGCTACTGATTTGTTTGAGTTGATTTTATATCCAGCCACTTTACTGAAGTTGTTTATCAGGTTTAGGAGTTCTCTGGTGGAAGTTTGGGGGTCACTTAAGTATACTATCATATCATCTGCAAATAGTGAAATTTTGACTTCTTCCTTTCCTATTTGTATCCCTTTGACTTCCTGTTGTTGTCTAATTGCTCTAGCTAGGACTTCCAGTACTATATTGAATAGGTAGGGTGAGAGTGGGCAGCCTTGTCTGGTCCCTGGTCTTAGTGGGATTGCTTCAAGTTTCTCTCCATTTAGTTTGATGTTGGCTACTGACTTGCTGTATATTGCTTTTACTATGTTTAGGTATGGACCTTGAATTCCTAATCTTTCCAAGACTTTTAACATGAAGGGATGTTGTATTTTGTCAAATGCTTTCTCAGCATCTAGTGAGATGATCATGTGGTTTTTTTTCTTTGAGTTTATTTATGTAGTAGATTACATTGATGGATTTCCGAATATTGAACCATCCCTGCATTCCTGGGATAAAGCCTACTTGATCATGATGGATGATTGCTTTGATGTGTTGTTGGATTCAGTTTGCGAGAATTTTATTGAGTATTTTTGCATCAATATTCATAAGAGAGATTGGTCTGTAGTTCTCCTTCTTTGTTGGGTCTTTGTGAGGCTTAGGTATGAGAGTAATTGTAGCTTCATAGAACGAATTGGGTATTGTTCCTTCTGTTTCTATTCTGTGGAATAATTTGAAGAGATTTGGTATTAGGTCTTCCTGGAAGGTCTGATAGAATTCGGCACTAAAACCATCTGGTCCCGGACTTCTTTTGGTGGGGAGGTTTTTAATGACTGCTTCTATTTCTTTAGGGGTTATGCGACTGTTTAGATGATTTATCTGCTCCTCGTTTAATTTTGGTACCTTGTATCTATCTAGAAAAATGTCCATTTCAACCAGATTTTCCAATTTTGTAGTAGGATCTGACGATTTTTTTAATTTCCTCTGTTTCTGTTGTTATGTCTCCCTTTTCAGTTCTGATTTTATTAATTTGAGTACTGTCCCTGTGCCCTTTGGTTAGTCTGGCTAAGGGTTTGTCTATCTTGTTGATTTTCTCAAAGAACCAGCTCCTGGTTTTGTTGATATTTTGTATAGTTCTTTTTGTTTCAACTTGGTTGATTTCAGCCCCGAGTTTGATTATTTCCTGCCGTCTACTCCTCTTGGGTATATTAGCTTCTTTTTGTTCTAACGCTTTCAGGTGTGCTGTCAATTTATTAATGTACGTTCTTTCCATTTTCTTTATGTGGGCACTTAGAGCTATGATTTTTCCTCTTAGTACTGCTTACATGGAGTCCCACAAATTTTGATATGATGTGTCCTCATTTTCATTTAAATCTAAAAAGTCTTTAATTTCTTTCTTTATTTCTTTCTTGACCAAGTTATCATTGAGTAGAGCATTGTTCAGTTTCCACGTGTATGTGGGCTTTCCGTTGTTTTTGTCCAAGTCAAAGACAAGTCTTATTCCATGGTGGTCTGATAGGGTACAAGGGATTATTTCAATCTTTTTGTATCTGTTGAGGCCTGTTTTGTGACCAATTATATGGTCTATTTTGGAGTAGGTGCCATGAGGTGCTGAGAAAAAGGTATATTCTTTTGTTTTAGGATGGAATGTTCTATAGATGTCAGTTAAGTCCAATTGGTTCATAACTTCTGTTAGTTTCGTTGTGTCTCGGTTTAGTTTCTGTTTCCATGATCTGTCCATAGCTGAGAGTGGGGTGTTGAAATCTCCCACTATTATTGTGTGAGGTGCGATGTATGCTTTAAGCTTTAGTAAAGTTTCTTTTATGTATGTGGGTGCCCTTGCCTTTGGAGCATAGATGTTCAGAATTACAAATTCCTCTTGGCACATTTTTCCTTTGATGAATATGAAGTGTCCTTCCTTATCTTTTTTGATTACTTTTGGTTGAAAAACGATTTTATTTGATACTAGAATTGCTACTCCAGCTTGTTTCTTGGGGCCATTTGCTTGGAAGATTGTTTTCCAACCTTTTACTCTGAGGTAGTGTCTGTCTTTTTCACAAAGGTGTGTTTCCTGTATGCAGCAGAATGTTGGGTCATGTTTGTGTATCCAATCTGAGAGTCTATGTCTTTTTATTGGAGAATTGAGTCCATTGATATTAAGAGATATTAAGGAAAAATGAATGTTGTTTCCTGTTATTTTTGTTATTGGCAGTGGTATTATATTTGTATAGCTACCTTCTTTTAGGGTTGTTAGAAGATTACTTTCTTGCTTTTTCTAGGTTGTAGTTTCCCTCCTTGTGTTGGAGTTTTCCACCAATTATCCTTTGAAGGGCTGGATTTGTGGTAAGATATTGTGTAAATTTGGATTTGTCATGGAATATTTTGGTTTCTCCATCAATATTGATTGAGAGTTTTGCTGGGTAAAGTAGTCTGGGCTGGCTTTTGTGTTCTCTTAGGGCCTGTATGATATCAGTCCAGGATCTTCTGGCTTTTATAGTCTCTGGTGAGAAGTCTGGTGTAATTCTTATGTTACTTTATCTTTTTCCCTTACTGCTTTTAGTATTTTTTCTTTGTTTTGTATATTTGATGTTTTGATTATTATGTGACGAGAGGTATTTCTTTTCTGGTCTAGTCTATTTGAGGTTCTGTAGGCTTCTTGTATATTTAAGGACATCTCTTTCTTTAGGTTAGGGAAATTTTCCTCTATAATTTTGTTGAAGATATTTACTGGCCCTTTAAGTTGGGAGTCTTCACCCTCATCTATACCTATTATCCTTAGGTTTGGTCTTCTCATTGTGTCCTGGATTTCCTGGATGTTTTGGGTTAGGAGCTTTTTGCATTTTGCATTTTCTTTGACAGTTGTGTCAATGTTTTTCCATGGTGTCTTCTGCACATGAGATTCTCTCATCTATCTCTAGTATTCTGTTGGTAATGCTTGCATCTATGACCTCTGGTCTTTCTTTTAGGTTTTCTATCTCCAGAGTAGTCTCCTTTTGAGATTTCTTTATTGCTTCTACTTCCATTTTTAGATCCTGGACAGTTTTGTTTAATTCCTTCATCTGTTTGGTTGTGTTTTCTTGCATTTCTTTAAGGGCTTCTACCTGTTTACCTGTGTTCTCCTCAAATTCTTTGAGAGTGTTATTTATGACCTTCTTAAAGTCCTCTAACATCATCATGAGAAGTGATTTTAATTCTGGGTCCTGCTTTTCTGGTGTGATGTGGTGTTCAGGACTTGTTATGGTGGGGGAACTGGGTTCTGGTGGTGCCAAGTAACTTTGGTTTCTGTTGTTTACATTCCTGCCCTTGCCTTTCCCCATTTGGTTAGCTGTAGTTCTACTCACACTCACTGGTTCTGACTGGAGTCTGCCTTTCCATTTATCTTGGTTGTATCAGAACTCCTCGGGGTACGGATGACTGTATGATCCTGAGCTCCAAGTGCTCTGGGTTCAGTGGCTCTTCTAGGATATTTCAGGATATGGAGTCTCCACAGTGGTTGACCAGCTAGGTGTTTGCTGTTCTGAATGTAGTTGCTCCTCTAGGATGCTTCGGGATATGGTGTCCCCTGCTCTGCTGCTCTGCGGGCCATGTCCTCACTAGGATGCCTGCAGCTCTATGGTCCTTGACCTCTCTTGGGTGCTTCTGCAGCTCTGCGGTCTGTGACCTGTGAACTCCCTAGGGTGCCTCTGGACTCAGTTTCCAGAGGGGAGCAGATCAGCTGGGAGACTGCTCGAGTCACTGATATCCGGGCCAGAGGCGGAAGGGGCGTGGTTCTCCGCAGGGGCAGGGTCTGGCTGCCAGGTGCCCTCTGGAAGGCTCTCTACTGCCAGTTGTGCTTCTAAGGCCTAGGGCTGTGGGCGGGTTCTCCTACCTTCTGCTCTGTGATCCGTGCCCTCCCTAGGGTGCCTCGGAACTCAGTTTCCAGAGGGGAGCAGATCAGCTGGGAGGCTGCTCAAGCCACTGGTATCCAGGCCAGAGCTTACTTATTATTTAAATGTCCTTCTGTATGTGATATGCGCGTGATGTATAAATGTGTGTATGCGTGTTTATGTGTGCGGATATGAGCGTGCACATGCCACAACATGCCTGTGGAGGTCAGAGGACAGCCTCATGTGTCAGTGCTCATCTTGTACCTTGTTTGAGGCCATCTACTGTGTATAACCAGGGTCGCTGACCCCCAAGCTTCCAGGCATTCTCCTGTCTTAGCCGCTCATCTTGCTGTAGGCGTGCTAGCATTATGGAGGTGAAAGGGCCATGATTCTAGGTCCCGAAAAGTGTGGGGGTAACACCTTGGGGCTAGGCCAAGGAGGAGTCCCGGGAAGGGAGCATGCAGCAGCAGGTCAGCATGCTAAAGCTCTGGCTTGCCTGAGCCTCTCATCTTTGAGGCTGGCCTGCATTTTCCAATGGTCATAGGCCACGTGTATACCGTGCCACATCTTTGGCTGTCATTTCCCTGACACCCGCCTCCCACAGGCCTACAGTGAGCCATAGAAGCTGTTGATAGTTTAGACACAAGCTGTGCATGCATGGGGAGGGAGTTATGGGACCCTTAATACAGGGCTTAACCATAGAGCCTCCCATTCAAGGCCTCAGACTGGCCAGACAGCCTTGCAGGGATCCCTGCTCAGCAGAGACTTGGAGTAGTGTTAAGAAATGCAGGGGCCAGTGGGACAGGTAGAATGCTCTTGCAAAGGGTGTGGAGGACCTGGGGGACTTTACCAAACTCCTGTTTTCCTGCCATACTTCAGTCCACAGCTGGAGCCCTCAGGGAGTCTTGCTGGACTCATAACACACACCATCAAGTCTTGCTGCTATAGGGCCTCCCCATGCTAATTCATGGCATGTTGACCTGATTAGTGTCATACATCACAATGCTTTTCTGTTTTGTCCCAAAGAATCCAGAGAACAACTGGCAGAAGGTAGACTACATCTTGGAGTTCTGTGAGTGGATGTATTATAAGCAGTTCCCTCTGGACGACGTGTTTGACCACCTGGGTTGGGCAATCGAGATTCTGCTATCCATGAAACCCACTGAAGACTCCCTCGAGCCAGAGCCCAAGAAGGAAGGTGAAGGTGACCATGATAACTTCCCCTGACCTACTATACCGTAGGCCCTACATGGCCTTACAGCAGGACATAGTAGTATTGTTGTTGAGCCACCAATGTCCTCTGATGCAGACATACCTTCATTTTGGCTCACAGCAGTTAGGAGTGGGGAAAGGGACAGAGTAGACAGTGCCAGCACTTGTGTGCCTGCTCAGCATTTAACCCATGAGATAAATGTAGCACATTAAGCTAGCTAGGAAGAAAACAGTAAGCCAGCCTATGGTCTACCATTCTGATTGGTGTGAGGTGGTGGACACTAGCTCGGCACTGAATGGGTACCAAGTCCAAGACCATCAGCCATTTGCTTCCCAGAAAATGAGCCTCCTTGACTCCCAGACTCAGAGAGAGAAGTCTGGGACACAGGAAAGACTGTGTGGAAGGTAGCCCTGCTGCACAAACTCCAGCCCAGGGTAGGCAGCAGTACATCACTAGGTGTCTCATGATGGACAGGGGGCTGGGTCAGAGTTGTAGGTCAGGAAGGCAGCTATCCCTGGGCCTGCAGGAGCCTAATTCAGTTTATGGTCCCAGACTCACTCCCACCATGCTGTACAGGGCAGACCTCCCCTGCCCAGTCTCCCACAGAGAGTACAATGTCTTCAAATCTGGAGACAGTCTCCTTGGACCAGCTTCGAAGTGTGACGCAGTTGGAGGCCCTGGCCCGTGTGCACATCCTGAGGGCCTTGATGGCATCCCCAAGCTCCTCTTCCTATGAAGATGACTGCTTGATGGCCTACGGCTTCTTCAAGCAGATCTTGCAGGTAAGGGAAGGCTGGAGATATGGTGCTAAGCCGGGAAGATCCCTACCACACCTGATCTCCAACCCCTGGGAGCAGACTCTGAAACGCTTGTTGCTGCCGCCTCCTTTGGGAAATCATAATAGCATTTTTTTTTCAAAGAAGTCAGAGCCTTACCAGGTCCTCTGTAAAAAGCCTTTGAGACGCATACAGACAGGTTTTTTCTGCATCATCCACTTCTCTCCCTATGCTGAAAGCCCTGTTGCATCTCTCTGGGCCCTACCACACTCGAGTTCTTGAGACTCCTTGAAGAGAACGTTCGCTAAACCCACCCTACCCACCACAAAAACCTGTACCGACTGACCAGGCTTGCTCCATGCTGGGGGAGCTCCCAGGTTTGACCCTGCCTGAGCAGCACCCTCAGACCTAAGAGCTATCTCCAATTAGGTGCAGAAAGTGGGGGGATACAGGTTCTATTTTCAATGTTCCCAATTTATAATTTCTTCTCCCTCCCCCAACCCCCAGATTTCCTTGACAGAAGGAGTAAAACTAATTCCAGAAAAGAATGTACAAGTAGCTAATTCACAATTGTTATTGACCAAAAGGGAGAAAGAGAAGGAGAAGGAGAAGGAAAAAGAGAAGGTCAAAGAAATGAAGCAGGTGAGTGGTCCTTGTGGTATGTTCCTCACTTGAGGTAGGAGGTGGAGGGTAACGGTCCTGGAGCCTGAACCCCAGGTCCACCACATTCACCTGGGGGGGGGGGGGTCTTAGGATTTCCCCGTTCCTCTGTTTCCCCTTCTGTGAGGCATGCTAACTCCACCCTAGGGCCACAACCTCCAGACTCCATGCTAGAGGCTGGCAGCCTGTCCTCTCCGTGTTGGTCCACAGAGGCATCCATCTCAGGACTCCGTGGTTTACTTTTTTTCCCCTGCAGACTCCAACCCCAGCTTCCAACAAGCCACCTGATGATATCCCCACCAGCATAGGCGAGTGGGCATCCTACTCCTGCTCTGAGGAGCTGCTGTATGTGTTCAAGCAAGACAAGAGCGACTGCACCATTAACTCGTCAAGTTTCCAGAAGCCCGTGAGTAGATCTGAGCAGCCAGGTGCTGGGTCTCTGCCACAGGGATGACAAGCTCAACCTCCCCCCCACCCCTTAGAGCTACAGCTGGCATTTCTCATGCAGATGTCACCACAGAGGGACCCAGGAGACAGGTAGGAGTTTCATAGTGAGTGTGAGAAGGGAGCAGCTTTCCACCTTTCGCACCCACAGCTACAAAGCCCCCCTCTCATCTACATCCCCCCACTGCATCCGTACCCAGGTACCCGTGCTCCAACTTGATACTGCTTCTGCCTGCTAGCATAGCCCCGGTGAACAAGTCTTCACAAACTAGGCAGCCATGACCATAAGAATCACAGTATCAGTAGATACTCTGGATACTTCATGACACCCCATCTCTGGCACCAAGTCCACACGGTCCTCTCTAGCAAGCCCAGCTCTTGTGGATATCTCCAAGATTACACACTTTGGCTATCCCCTGGGCAGAGCCTCAATCTGGTCCCTTTTGACACAAAGTCACATGCAAAAGTTCCATGTATTAAGACCCCATGTCCTTAGGAGTCCATAGTTCTGCCCACTTTCTTCTGCCTGGTTGGGGCTTCATGAGATTGGAACTGTTTGGCCTATTTCTCCTGGTCAGTGGGTTGGTGGGCTTTGCCCATGTTGTTTGGGGACAGCTATGTTAGACCCTTCCAATGCTGCAATGTCTACTAAAGTAATCAGGCCTTGGTGTGCTTGTGCACACCTGCTAATGGACATAGTGTTTGTGGCTTTTGCAAAGGAACCATCCGTGAACACTGGTGTCCACATTTCTGGACCACGATGCAGGGAACTTTCCAGTGATGGTGAACATTGCCAGTTGGCAAATCGCATCCCAGGGATGCTGTGCTGACTTCCATCCCTGTCCCTGGTGAGAGAGCTCCTGCTGTCCACATCCTTGCCACCCAGTGCTAGTATGCATGCGATAGCACCTCCCACATTGGGTGTCCTGTTAGCATGCCCTCTGCCAGCACACTACTGTAATTTAGCACATTTTCTGTTTTTCTTATGGAATTGAAGAAACACACAGGCCTGTTCTGAGAGGGACGCTCTGCCAGGTCTGTAAACAGCTGGTCACTTTGTGAACCCTTTCCTCCCGTGATGGGGTTTTCCGTGTAGAAATGTTAACGTTAGTGTTATGAAAATTAGAAATCTTTTCCTCCATGACCAGTGCTTTCTCGTGTCCTTTTTTTAAAAGATGGTTTCTTTTTCTGAGGTCTTAGATAGTACTCTCCAGTAGTCCCACACAAGGTACAAATAATCTCCACCTGTATAGCCTACCCAGATTTAGATCTAGTGCGTCTCACATGATCTGTGTGTACAGGGGTTAGGAGCCACCAAGCCTTGACACTAAGCCTAGGCAGTGTGGCCATGAGCCAGGCCACCATCGTCCTCCAGATCTCAGTCCTGTGTTTTTCTGCATCCTGTTTGCTATCCAAGCACCAGCACAACTCACAATCAACATAGTTCATGTAACGTCTCCAACATCCCAACACCAAGCCCAACGCCACTGGGGGTATTAGCTGGGTTTTTTTTTTTCTAGACACCCAGTTGTATGCATACACAAAAATCATCAGTTTTAATTAGAAAAAATTAAACAGAATATGAAATTAATGAATTAATGGACGTGTCTCTTGTGTGGATCTTTAACCATCCTCTGGTGCTGACAACCGAAGCAAACCTTGTAATGATAGATAGGGAAGAGAGCATTCCACAAATGTGTTGAAGACCGGCTGAGTGCTGGGCACTGTGCCAGGCAAAGTGGAGCGTATTTGTTAACCTTTCTTGCCACTGTGACCAAAATGCCTGAGAAAAGCAACTTAAAGGAGAAAGCATTTATTTTGGCTCACAGTTTGGGAGGTGTGGTCTATCCTGGTGGGGAAGTCACATCAGCAGGAACCTGAGGCAGCTCTTCACAATCCACTGGCATTCAGGAAGCAAAGAGCGATGAATGGTCATGCCAACCGAGCCTTCTCTTCATTATGCGGTTCAGGGCCCTAGTCCACATTTAGTGTGGGTCTTCTCACCTCTATTAACCTCGTCAAGATAACCCTTTACAAAAGAAACCCAGAGTCTCTAAACTAGTCTAGTCTCTCATAAGCAATGCCCAGAGACTTGTCTCTTAGGCGATCCTAGATTGAATCAAGTTGACAGTCACTATTAACCATCATACTAGGGGACTAGTGTGCAACCCCTGCCTGTGACCACACCTGTTTGCCATGTGCTTACACAGACGTACAGTTTGTACTACATAGACCATTTGGCCAAAGCCCTGCAGAAGATGTTCCTTCATGAGCTCAGCATCCCGATCCTGCAGCTGGGTGTGCTCATTGCAGATGCTGTGGTGGAGAGCAAGAGCCTTGCAGACCTCTACCACTTGCGGTCGGTATACCTCCTTTCCCTGCAGTGGTGAACGTAGCAGCTATGTCTAAAAATCTAAAAACAAACAGAACCTTAGATTTTAATTCTGTAGCTGATTGTGTAAATAGTAAATCCCTAAGACACCCAAACATTGGAATGGTATCTTTATTTTAAAATTGTACCTGATCCTGTAACCCTGATCCTTAGAGGACACCTTGTCTTAAGGAAATGAACACCGAGGTATTTAAGGACCAAGGGACATTGTACTTCTCACCAAGGGTCTAGGAAAAGGAGAAATGGAGGAGAGAGTGGTAAAGAGGACAGGGCTCTCTCTGGGGAGGAGAAACACACAGATAATGCTTGAGCATGTTTGCATGACTATGTCCAAAGGAAGTGCTTTAAACAAAACCTGCATGTCCTGTTCGAAGCTATGGCAGAGGTTGGCAGAGCCCAGCAGGGCACCTGACTATTACCTCTGACAGTGCCCCAAAATGTACACATAGTGCATAAAACATGTGAGTGAATGCCAGAGAAAATTGTCACCTGAAGTTATATAGAACCCCCGAGCAGGTTTAGCTTTAAAAAGAAAAAAGAAAAATCTAAAAAACCCTGCAACACTGAAGTGCACATTTTTAGTTTAGCCACTCCGATCAAACGCAACAAATCCTGCCCCGCTTCCTTTGGGCAGCATCCTCTGAGACAGCTCCTCCTCTCCCGCTCCCCACCCCCAACCCTTCAGACTTTTACAGGTGTGCTCTGATCTGAGGCTGCACTACGCAGCAACTCATCATGAAGAGGTGATTGGACAGGCGTACTTCGGGGACATGGAGCAGGCCAGGTGTGTGCAGCACTTGCTCCTGGGTGTGAGACCCCACCCCCCTTCCAGCAAGGTACAATCCAGAGGTTGTAAAGGACAGCTCTGAGGAAACCCTCGGTTGGCTGTGTCTCTCCTCTCAGTTCCAGGACCATTGTGGCTACTGGCTCCTCAATCTGGTGCCTGGAGGTGCCCGGGGGCAATTTCTACTGAGCAACATCTAGGAGGGCAGTGCATAGAGAAACGTGTGGGTCTCCTGCATGGTTTTCATGACAGGTTTGGGGCCTGCAGGTGGGCAGCCCTGCAGGTGGGCAGCCCTGCAGGCATGTGGCTCTGCAGGTGGAGACTCTGAAGGTGGGTGGCTCTGCAGGTGGGCTCTGGAGGAAGAAGGATGACTCAGACTGACAAAGAAGGGTTTGTGCCAATGATGATACCAGGGTTGGGGATCCAGAGAAGCTTCAGTTCCAAGTGCCTGTAGTCAGAGAGTTCTGGGCAGTTGGTGTGAGCAAGATCTATGAAGTGTCAGCACTGGGGTAGAAATGTTGGATGCCCTGACAGCAAGAACATTAGTGTGACCAAGAATTTGTCCAGACTGGGCTAAACACTGTGGTGCCCTGGCCCACTTCCCAGTGGACTACTCTGGATGTGGTTTGGTGGTTGACTCGGGTCTGTCTGGGGTAGGTGGTGAGGGAGAAGGAGGGCCCATGGGTGGAGGAGCCACCCTGTACACTAAGCAGTTTTCCCTTTCTGAAGAGGTTGCCAGAGGCAGGTCTGCTCTACACAAATTAAGCTTGAGAAGCTCGTTAAATGACATAGCAGCTTGTCAGACAGTCACAGAGAGAACAGGCTGCAGGGTTCAGTTCTGGGAACCAGACTGCTGCCCAGCTAGAGACTGGTTTGGTTTGTATAGACATGTGTGAAACATGGCTTCTCTTGGCTGGGTTAACTTATATTTCTTTGCCCATAAGTGAGACTGCCCATTGTTACCAGCCACTGTAAATCTTCTGTTACATGATGCTGTTTCACTTCAACTAGCTGCAGAAAAGAGATTGCATTTAAAAAAGAGAAGACCAAGGAACCTGTGGTGGAAGACAGTCTGCCAGCCCTGCATGAGCAGCTGGCCCCATCACACTCCGAAGAGGTGAAGCCACTGATAGCACAAGACAAGGTAGGCTAACACTGCTTCGTGGGATCCGTTTAGCCCAGAGGTGACACTGACTCAGCCCAGCACTGCCCCGGGGGATCCATAGACTAGAGGTGGTATTGACTTAGCCTGGCATTGCCATGGTGGAATCCATGATCCAGAGGTGACACTGACCCAGCATGGCTCTGCCACAGCAGGATCTGAAACCCAGAGATGACATAAACTTGGCTTTCATGTAGGATTGCCCCAAGAGTCAGCAAGCCAGAGTAGATTTGTGAAGTGCTTACTGCATACACTTAAGTATGGGAGACTCAGAGACCAGTTCATGTCTGTCCCTCCCTGAACCCCTGGATTTTCTCAGGGGAGGCAAAAGTATATGTAAAACAGGTCACCTGGGGCCTGAGTATCAACTTAAAGAATCAGCTGGCTAGAGAGGAGTGTAGCTAGTGTTTACCAGTGATTCGGGGCCTGGGTTCAGGCAAGAGGTGCTAAAAGGAGAGAGGCTCTCTGTGGAGGAGAGTCCATCTAAGAGGGTCTGGCTTGACTCTTGAAGCCCCTGCTGTCTCCTCACCAACTGAATGTCCCCTTCAGCCTGTGAACAGGGGAGATCGTAGCCATCACAGAGAACCTTGGTTCCTCAGAGTGCTGGCTCTGTTTGTGAGCCCATTAAAGTCAGCACCTGGAGTGTGGTGAAATGTGCTTGACGTGGGGTTTGTTAATGGGACCTGAACGCTGAACAGCCAAGGATCGATCCTGCACTTTGTTCAGCTTCGAGGACCCAGTGACCCATCCACAATGGAGGTGGGGTATGCTGATGGGCACACTGGGAAAGGAGAAAAAAAGCACAGCTGTACACAAAGGCAGGCCTGCCAGCCTCACAACGCTTCCCAGCTCAGTTCACAGAGGGGATGCTGGTCTGCCAAGCCAGGTAGCTCAGCAGCTGCTATAACCAGTAGTGGGAGAGTTGGAGTAAGTAAAGAGACACCAAAGGTCCCAAAGGCTTGGGGTGTGTCATAAGCTAGACAAGCAGAGGCTGAAGGCATGCTAGGGACATCCCTGTGGCCATGTACCCTGTGGGACGCACACTGGGCACAAAGCATCTTAGGGTCATGGTATCTCGTAGATTTTGAAGATAAATGGAGATACTGGCAAGGGGCTGGATGGGACATCCTACCCACAGCTGTGGATGCTCAAAGGGGAGGTCCTGCTGGAGTTGGAGCTGCACCAACCAGCCCGGCTGCTCCTGTCTGAGGCCCAACAGGCTTTCCAGGTAAGGCATCTCGCCTATTTCCACTGAAGCCATCTTGACCTGGGCCTGAACTCTTCAGATGTATCCTTACTCCTCATCGGAGGACTTCAGGGCCATCTGTGGCTTCTCAGAGTCTCCACTGAGTTCCCCCAAAAGACTTGAGCTAGCATTCCTTCATAGAGCACTGCTCAGAGCCCAGCTCTCTATCGACTTGGGAGCATTGGCCACTCTTCTCTGGCAATGGCCACACTTCTCTGGCATTGGCCACTCTTCTCTGGGTAGCTGCCTACTAGAGGAACTTGCACCCAGATCTGGGACCAAGTGCCCACTCCCTCCCTAAATTGCCCCTTTGTGTCTCAACCCTAGAAGTTCCAAACTACACCTGGCAGGGCTTTTCTATCCTGGACTGTGTCCCCAGCGGACAGCTGACCTTGGACAGTGTGGACGGAAGAAGCTGTTTGTGTTGTCTGCTCTAATGATGCCATTCTCCCAAGTTCCAATCTTCATAGTTCCACCAAACCCCTTCAGACAGACTTAGAGTTGCCTTCAGTGGGTCGATGAGGTCACGGCCCTGACACAACCAGCCTGTGGCTTGGTCTGAGCCATTTAAGGAAAAGATGAAGATCCAGCAATGATGGGAAAATCAGTGACCCCAGAAAGCTGTGAGCCCAGGCTTTGGCCCATACAGTGAGAGCAGGGATTCAGGTTCCAGAGAGGGGACAGGTACGCAAGTAGTAAGGTTGGGACAGAAATGTGCAGGTGCTGGGGTACAGCTGTGTAGATGTCAAGGATGAGACAAAGGTGCAGGTGCCAGCGATGGGACAAGTGTATTGAAGAGGGAAGAGAAGTGCAGGTTTCAACAAAGGGACTGGGAAGACAGTAGGGAAGGGAAAGATGTAGAGGGATAGGGAGGGAACAAGTATGTAGGTAAAGTGAGCAGAGAGAAACCCTGTACAGGCTGGCCCCTGTGACTCCCAGGGCACACTTTCCACTTCTGAGGACTCCACTCCCGTGTAGTGGCCATACCAACCTGAGTGGAGCTAACTGCCCACCACCATCACATCCTATGCATCCCTCTCTTTAGGAGCTAGGCTATACCTGTGCAGAAGCACAGTGCCTGGTGCTTCTAGCAGAATTGGCCAACAAGGAAAAGAACCATGGGCAGGCTATGCTCATGATTGAGAGGGCCCAGCAGCTAGGTGGAGCTGAGGAGTTCTGGTACAATTCAACCCTGACTCTGGCTGAGGCAATCTTATCCTCCGAAGATGATGGAAAAGAAATCTCGGTGAGTTGGGGTAGTCAGTGGACAACATGGGGATACATATCATGGGGAGGGGTATGTGCTAAGATCTGACCAGTGACATGGTAACATGTGATCACTATGCCCAGGTTTGCAGCCTGTTTGAGAAACTCATAGATACTTTCAGAACCCTCCAGAACGAAAGGCCGAACCGAGTCTCCCTGCTGGAATTCTTCATCATGGAGCTAGAGGCCAGGTAATGGTGCCAGATGCACCAAATCTGTGGCCACTTCTACCACACATTTTCTCTCATGTTACACACGTCAAACCCAGGAAGGCTCAGGACTATGAGTTCATCCCCTGCTCTGTGCAGCTCACATGTCTGTGTGTCCCCGCAGGTCCCTCTGGGATCAGACCTTCCTTCCACTATGTGCCTCAGAGGAGCTGTGGGCTCCCTTCCAACCAGCCCACACTTCCACAGTGCCTTTCCTATGGCTCCTGGAGCCTCTGAGCTTTGCCCCCTCGTGGAAGGCTGTCAGGAAAGCCCTCTTCTTCCACACACATCACTCAAAGCCCTCTTCTTCCACACACATCACTCATAGTCTTCAAGGCCCTTTTCCAGAGACCTTCTGAGCTCACTGACCACAGATGCAGGGGTCCTTTCTTTGCTCTTGCTTCTGACTCCTCTCTGGGAAGGGCTGTGAGCACTGTGCCTCATCAACTGGTCCCGATTTGAGTCTCATTTCATCAATGGTTTTCCATGGGCAGATCTGATACCTGGCGGCGCTGGTTAGATTGTAGCTTTATTGATCCAGGGCCCTGGCTGCACTACATCCATCTTGGTGCGGGCAGTGTTGGTATTTGATTCAGTGTCCCTGGGTGGACCCTGGGCAGAAGGAGGGTCACTGTGGTCTTGGGTTTTTGAATCTGGTGGGCAAAGCTTCAAGCCCACAATCCTGAGGACACACTTGTCTAGCAGGTGTGTGAAACTTCATATCGGATTTGCCTGCGACCTGATTGGCAAGGAACTTAAGTCGTACCCAATTTTGCTGAGAGAACTAGAAGATCACCTGTTGGAAGTTGAAGAAAACTTTATATATGGTGGCTACCACAAAAATTATGTTGATTTAAAACTGGAGCATGCAAGGATAAAGAGGTAAGGGTGTCACCACACTCCACCCATGCCACTAGAGCTGCCTGAGGGCCTGCCTCCTGAGTAGGATCTACTTCTGAGCTCTCCCAGCTAGCCTCTGCTCGTCCTCAGCCTCAAAGATAGCTAATCCCAACTCCCTGCCCAATTTCCTCCCTGCTAACCCATAACTGCCCATCCTGCAGGGTCCCCAGCACCTGCTCCTGCTGCTACTACAGTTGTGCATCCCAGTGAGCATGCAGCTCTCCTCCCACTTCAGCCCCCGACGCTCCTCACAGTGCCTATGCCTGCCCCAGACACCCACAAGCCTCTTACACATGATGCCTTTAGGATCAGCCAACACCCAGGTCGCATCCATTACTGCAGGTGTACTGTAGCAGCCACTGTGGGCCACCAAGAAGGGAGCAAAATAGATACCTGAGGAGACAGGTGGAAACTGGGACATTGCTTCATCAGACACCTTTCAGGCAGAGATCCCTCGTAAATGAAACTTTGCACTGCACACACTGTGCCATTCTAATTGTTCAGTATCTTGTTCTAAAATGTATTTAGAGGACTGGGGAGATGGCTCAGTTGTCGAGCCACTTGCTTGCAAGTACAAGGACTTGAGTTCAACCCCCAAACCCATGTAAAGAAGCCAGGTAGTGTGGAGTATATCTGTAATGCTGGCACTGGGGACACAGAGACAAGCTGATATCTGGGGATTGCTGACTAGACAGTCTAGCCTAGTTGGTGGGTTCTAGGCCAGTGAGAAATCCTGTCTCCAAAGAAAGGTAGACAGCACCTGAGGAACAGTACCTGGGTTGATCTTTGACCTCCACATGTACACATGTGTACCTGTGCACATAAATGAACAACTCTACCAGCACATTGAAAATGAATACAATGTATTAAAAATACCTTCATGTGTAAAACATTTAACTGCAAAATTTTTAAGTACTAATAAAATGTCTAGCGTAATTATGTGAAAGTTATATATTACATATATATTAATCAGTATAACATATATGAATACAATATATTATTTGGCTTTTGAATCTTTGTTCTAAACCCTACTTTTATATTGTATAAAGGTTATGTGCTGAAAAGGAAAAAGATGAGGAACAAAAGACTGCCTACTATCTGGAGATGTACTCACTGTCCCAGAAAGCTATAGCTGAGGAAGAGGAACTATTTCACAGAATCCAGGCGATATTGTCCCTTCAAGATGTGAGTTTGGGCCTACATACCCCAGTCATTCTGTGTACCTGACAGCACTGCCTGACAGATCTGATTTTAAGACAAAACCAGCCAGGCACAGTGTGCCACACTTGTAATCCTGGCACTTGGGAAGCCAAGGCAGGAGTATGCAGAGTTCCAGGCTAGCCTAGCCCAGTGAGAGCCAATCCTATAAAACCACACACACACACACACACACACACACACACACACCACTATATATTTTCATACATATATAAATCAATATACATTTTCACAAAACCCATATAAAGAAGAACTGGGAACATAGTTCAGTCAAGAAATTGCATATGTTCTCTGGGCCTACTGGGCCTCTGTCTTTTCCACTTTGAACCTCAGCACCCTCCTACCAAACATGCCCAGAAGCTGGAAATACTCTTGTATAGAAGAGAAGTTTATCCTTTACCCCTAGAACCATATAACAAAAAGAAGAATCCATATAACAAAAAGAAGTAGATATGATGGCTTGGGCTTATAACCCCAGCACTGAAAAGGCGATGGCATATCCCTGGGCTCACCAGCTAGGCATCGGGTACACTTGGCAAGGTCCAAACCAGGAAGAAACGGTGTCTCAAAAAAAAAAAAAAAAAAAAAAAAAAAAAAGTAGATGGTTCCTGAAGAACACCACCTGAGGCTGTCCACTGGCCTCCACATGAATGGGCTCACACATTTGCACTGAGCATGCACACACATACACAGACACATGCACACACAGGCACACACATGCACACACAAAAAACATTTTTAAAAAACAGACAAAATATACAAAACAAGGATTTTCCAAATGTCATACATCAACCGCCAATTAGTGATCTCCAAGCTTAAGTTCCAGCTAGTTGTGGCTACAGAGATGGAACCAGGTTAGAGCCAAGATGAGTCAAGGATATCAGGTCCTAAGAGACTAGGGAGAAGGAGGCAAAATGAATCCCCACAAAGAGGAGTGCTGCCCACAGATGTCTAGAGGACAGCCAAGAGTTCCCATCTAAAGACTGTCACCTGTTCCTGACAGAAGGAAGCTGCCCAAGGATGGGGAAAACCAGCCTGGAAGGATTACAGGAAGTCCATTGGTGCTTATTGGCAGTCATGGGGTGGTAGGGAGAAGGCTCCATGACTTTGAGGTGATGGACAGAGTGCACAGAGAGCCTGACCTCAGAACTTGGCATTAAGTAAGGAAGTGAGCCCAACTATGATGCCTACAAGAAAGCCATTGTGAACATAAAGACAAAGAAAGATAGAATTAAAGTAAATTTCTGGAAGCAATATTCCATACTAATAGTGATCAAAACGATAGCCAGACTGTGGGTGTTAGCTTCAAGCAACCAGGCTTTCTAGCAAACATTACCAGGAATGATAATATTCATCTCATAGTGTATCCTAGCCAAGTGAGAAGAAAGGTAACCTAAATGCAGTATCATATTAAGAGAGTTCTAAAATACTTAAGAACCAAACACGGATCTTAAAAAACTGCTAAATATATTAGAGCCAACAATTTTAGTATCCCACTCTTTAATTATAATAATAGACATTTTATTTCAATGTTTCACTGAGCAACAATGGGATAACACTTTCACACCACACGTGTGGAATGTCTTCTGACACAGGCCATACTCTGAACCATAAGACAAGTCTCAATAAATTTGATCATACAGAGGATATATTAGTCCCCACGTGTAATTATATTGGGCATCAAAACCAGAAAGTAGATTAGAAAAGTCCACAGACACAGAAGACAGACAAATGGCTTCTGGGGGACAAGGTGAGGAATAAGGAATGGCTGCTAGCGTATGGATTTCCTTGAAGCATGGTGACAGTGTTTGGGAGCTGGACCAACCATGACTGCACCACACTGCAGACTCATCATGCGCTGCTGAACTTTGCATGCTTTGAGTTTTTAGATCTATTTATTTTCTTTTATGTCTATGAGAGCTTTTCCTGTAAGTATGTATGTGCACTGTGTGCATGCCTGGTGTCTATGTGGGTCAGAAGGGATGTCAGATCCCTTGGAACTGGAGTGACAGATGGTTGTGAACCACTACATGGGTGCTGGGAATCAAACCCAGGACCTCTGTAAGAGCAGCCAGTGCTCTCAACCACTGAGCCACACTTCTCCAGGTCTCACACTTCAAATGTGTTAATTATGCTGTACTGCTTTTACTTCAAATTAAGAAAGAAAACATTGTGTGTATGGAAAACTCCAAATATTTGGAATGCAAGTAGAACACAGTCACAGAAGAAGCCGAAGAGAAATCGTTTTGAAATGAAGGAAGGAAGGAACATGAAGTTTAAGATGTGGCCAGCTGGTGCTTAGGCGGCAGCCTGGTGCACTGAATGCCTGAATAATAATGATAATAAGCTAGAAATCAATGGGTTCAGCCTTTTCCTGAAAAACAAAGAGCAAACTGAATCCAAAATAAGTAGTAGAATAGGAAGTGAAGATGGAATAAAAAAATCAATGAAATAAACTCACCTTCTCATCCAAAATAACCCCCAAACCAAACAAAACCCAGTTTCCAAAACCTCAGGCATCAGACAGCAATCTCTGAGCTGAATTCAAGCTACTTAAATGAGAAAGCCACTAAATCCAACTCTGGCTCCTTAAGATAGATCAGTTGGTAAACTGAGTCAGATTGACCAGATGGTCTGTAAAGGATGTTAGTGCCAAATACTAGAAATGGGTGACCCAGCCCTGGCATGGATTCCTCTTAAGTTCAAAGAATAGTGAGGGACATGTGAATTTTACAAGTTAGGTGAAATAGACCCTCACCTGTAATGCCCATTCAGAAAGAAATAGCTCTGTGACATTCTGAATGAGGGAAGGTGAATTTGTAATCAAATACTTTACCACAATGCAAATGGAAGCCCAGACAGAGCTACCAAAAAATTATTTTACCAATAATTTTACCAAAAAAATTATTTGGTAAAAAATTATTACCAAATATTTTTTTAAAAAAATACTACTTCCAGGAAGGTTATTTTAGAAGGTTGAAAGGGAAGAAGTAAATGGTAATTTTTCAATGAGACCAGTATAACACGATAAGGCAGAGTATGGTCATACACACATTTAATCCCAGAATTCAGGATGAAGAAGAAAAAGGCTATCTGTGAGTTTCAGGCTGACCAGGTCTATATAGTGAGCTCCAAGACAGCCAGGCCTACATAGACTTTGTCTCAAGAAAGAAACAAAAAGGTTAAAGACTTTACAAACAAACAGTGTTGCCCCTGAACACAGCTAACATGAAACCATGCTTACTGGTGAAAGACTTACTGATTCTCTCATCCCTAAGGATGGGCATCTTACCACTTTTATTCAGAATTGTTTTGGAGATTCTAGCCAATGCAATAAGCAAGAAAATAAATTAAAAGCATCCGGATCGATAGAAGGAGCAAACAAGGAACATTCTTTTAGCATGATTATGCAGAAAATATGTACTATACCAAAATAAAAACTACAAGCAAGCTAAATTAAAGTTAATGAACAAGTTTAGTTGAGTTTCGGGATTATATGGTACATATATTTCTACCCAGAGAACAATTAATTATATATTAAAATTAAAATGGCATCATTTATGACTCTTAAAGATGAAATTTGACCGCCAAAATATGAATGAATGCTTGTAGTCCAAGGACAATAAAACATTGCCAATAATAATGAAAAAAGACTTAATAATAATACATGAAAATGAAAATCTCTAAATTTTCTTAAGATGCCAGTTCTTCCTAAACCACGATACTACCACATGCTTTTTAACAGATGTCGACAATATTATTTTAAAATATGGAAGGTCTAGAAGAGCCAAGACAAATTTGAAAAAGAAGACTAAAATTCGAAGCCCAGCGGTACCTGACTTTGAATCTTATTAAATAGCTGCAGCAATCAAGACAGAGTATGGTTAGTTGGAAAGTGGACAGACAGACCACCAATGGGACAAACCTGAGAATCTAGAAATAAAGAGATGCACAGAGTCTTCAACAGAGGCACAGCTCCTTGGACAAAGGACAGCCTTTAGATGGTGTTAGAACAGGCAAAAAAAAAAAAAAAAAAAAAAAAAAAAAACCAAAACCCAAAAACCTGAACTTCTGCTCACACCTCAGACTAAGAAAACAACCCCATATGAATCAGAAACCTAAACCAAAGACCTAAGACTATATAAAACTCCTAGGAAACTCCCTTAGTGATGACATACTTGGCAAAGAAATGTACTTAACATGATCCAATAAAAGGATAGCTTGATAAAATAGATCTTCCCTTTAAAACATACTCTCAAGCGGAATGTGAAAAAGCACAGGCTGGGAGGAAACATTTGCAAATTGTATTCCTTGATAGCAACAACGTATCAGGAATGCACCAAGAGCTCTCAAAACTTACCGGTAAAATGTTAAGAATGAGCAAGTGGTGTGAAGAGACATTTTTCTCCAATGTATGGAAAACCAGACACACAAAAAGACAAACATCATATGGATGAGTCGTAACCATACTGTGATAAGACAGACAAGAGTCACATACCATATGCTGCCATTTATACAAAGCTGGTTTAACATACCACAAAGCAGCCAGTTGTCACTTGAGAGACAGGAAGGATGTCTTGAGCATGGTATGCCAGAAACAGGGACAAACACACTTGTGTCTTTTTACAATATGAGGATTTATTGAATAAAAATAAGTTCACAATGTTTAGGAGTTTTAACGACAGCCATTTGCCAGATTATCATGCCTGCTTTACTAATCTGGGCCAGGCAAATGCAGGTTCTTGTTTTGCAACCTCAGTTACTAGTATTAGCTCCCATATCACACAGCACACAGTAAATACATGTGTATGTACAAATGTATGTGCACATTTGTGGGTTACAGAATGAATACAAGTTAAAGAGGCTACAGCAAGGTTCTTGAGGTTTGAGAGTTGGGCTGAGAGAAATTCAAGCAATGACTATATTAATAAGGAAAAGAAGAAGCTGTTTCTATAGTGGCGGTGCTAGGCAGAGTCATAGTTGAGAGCAAAAATGTAGGCAGCTGCAGAGGTAAGAGGACAGAATCAGGTCAGAGCAGGAATGGCAGGTTCAGGTCTGAATGGGCAAACAGGTAGACAGGTAGAGACGGCTGTTGAATCAGCTATGTCAACAATGGGGGACTGAGCAGAGGCAGAAGCCCCAAGAAGAGTCAGAGATTCTTCGCCCGTGAGTCCTTGATGCACAACACACCTGATGTCAGATGATTAACTGGTGGGGGACCATGCCATGACAGTGCTAGGTGCCAATCACTTTACGAGGGCCAGGTGAAGGAGTCATGCCCTTTCCTTGGTCTAATGTCCTGATAAGTTCTTGGCCCTGGTTTCCCTAATATGAACTGCACTCATGTGCCCTCCCATGGTCTTAGTTCACCCCAGTAATTGTATTGAATGGCCCCTTTCTCTCAGGAATAATTCATTTATTTATGCATGAGTAGTATCAGACAGATGGTGGTGTTTGTGGGTGCAGCCCAATTATCTGCTACCCTTCAAAGCTGCTTTTGAAATAGAAGTCTCTCAGGACCAAGGTCCAGCCTGAAAAGCCACTGTTATATACAACATGGAATAGCTTAGAGCAAGGAAGGGCCTGCTGTCAACACAGGCTCAAGAACGGACACAGGGAAATCCAGAGTGTGAAAACCACGTTCCTTTACTTGCATTGATGATGTCTGGCCACTGGCTATTGCTGTGTGAAAATGTAGCCATTATACACTTTGTGCTGTCTGTGAGATGTCAGTGGTGCCGTGTCAAAGAACTTGCCAATGGTTGGTCTCCTTAGGAAGCGTGCCTTGCTTTACCCACCTCCCCACTATCTCAGTTACAGAACATCAACTCCCCGCTGATGAGGAGGCTGGCCCGCCTCAAGCTCAGCCTGGCAGAAACATGCCTGGACATGCTGCAGCTCGTGTGCAAGGAAGCCCTGGAGCTGCAGATGGAGCAGGGCTCCTTTGAGAAGCTACTTGCAGACTTCCTTCAGAGCACCAGTGACTACTCATCCATCGGCTTGGTAATAGCAGACAGCCTTAGCTCATCTTTCCCAGGGGCCCGCAAGTCACACTAAAAGCGGGGTGCCAATCTATGGGATCCCCACCACATGCCATGGCAGTTCTTGGCCACTCCCACACCTTGGTGCAGATAGGCATGGTCTGATCACTAAGAGGACTTAACTAACAGTGAAGGGGCTTTCTGTGTAGGCTTTAAGCTCCCATTCCCAGGCCTTGAAGTTACTACTCAATTCATCATAAAGGGCTGATAATGGTCAACTGCATTGTCTTAGAAAAACAGTAAACTGTGAACTGGGCATGCAGCTCAGAGCACTTGCCTAGCATATTCCTCCCCAACCCCCCACCCCACTGCACCCCATTTCCTCCCAGTGCTGAAAACAGAACAAGTTGAGTAACTGAATACCTGTGTGGAAGAAAACCCTTCTACACTCTCTCTCTCTCTCTCTCTCTCTCTCTCTCTCTCTCTCTCTCTCTCTCTCCCTCTCTCTCCTTCCTTCCTTCCTTTTTTCTTCCTTCCTTTCTTCCTTCCTCCTTTCTTTCTTCTTTTGGCAATCCTAGGACAGAACCCTAGGCAAGTGCTCTACCAGCTTAGCTGTAGCTCGAGCACTTTTCCATTCTCTTAAATGCCATGAAACAAGTCAAGGTGAACATAAATGAATTCTACCGTTAACCTCTGTCAGTGAGCTCTCCTTTATAGTATAGAAGCTGCTTTATATGATCCTTCCAATGTAGAAGTCCTAAACACACGCCCACATGCTACCACACAGGACTGCACAGAAAAAGGAAATATGTCAAACTACCCAGATATTCCCTGCTAGAAAGTTATCTGAGATATTTGGATGAATGGACAGGGGTCACATGAGAGCCATTGGTGACATATCTCCTTGTCTTCCCAAAGCAATGGTTCTTCCTGAAGCGTACCCTGCCTCACTTGGTGCTAACACAGCTGGAGAGTCTGCAGCCACTATGTGTGGGCTGCACGGACATCCGTGCCCAGCTCCTGATGCTGGCTGGGAAAGCTCTCCATCTCCTGTCTGTGCAGACAGATCCGGTGTACCCTTCCTTCTGCTGGGAGGAGGATCTCTTGGTAGGTGTTCCCCGATTTCTCCGCCTCAGCTGTAGAGTTGGGAGGTAAGAGGTGTTTCACCAATTCAACTAGGGAGGGTCCGACCCTGGCATCTCTCTGTCTTGGTCACTTGTGTCTGGTTGTACACAGGTCCCTGGGGGCTTCAGAAAGCTCATGCACTAGCTGAAGTACACTCTATGCCCTGGGTGCTGACTTCCATGCTAAGATGGGCCAGGATGGGCGTTGTCTGCCTCTGTAACCCTCTTATATACCATACAGCCTTGGACATCTCTAGCAGGGAAAATGCCACCTTCTCCTCTGCTCCTCTCAGGCCCACCCTCCTCTAGGGCTGGGGTTCTCTGACAGAAACAGCTATCCATCTCACATCCCTAGCAACAGCCCCCGAAAGCCTGTCTTTCCCTGAGTCTCCATCCTAAGAGCCTGAACAGAGGCACTTCTACTCCAAGATGGTGCCAGCTTCAATGAACAAGCTAGAAGCCTAGCAGACAAGCTCCTGCAAGAACCCTCACAACCCACTGTAGCAAGCCATGCCCAGGACTCAAACCCCAGGGAAACTCCCAGCCAGCTAGCTCCAAAGCTCTGGGCTAGTTCCCAGGCTGTAGACAGCAGGAGACCAGGAAGACCCATGCTGGGTGAGCAGATGGAGCTGGGGCCCTCGGTGAGCAGGTGTTTGTAGCATCTGCACAGGTAGCAGGATCAGGGACTTTCAATCCAGAAGGACGAGCCCCTCCCCTGTCTGTCCTCAGTGAGGGTCTTCAGCTGTCTCGAAACGTGCAGTGATCCCTGTGTGGAGTTCAGGAGGCTCCAGGAAACACGTCTGCTTCCTCCCAGTCCCTGCAGCTTCTGCCTACCTCCATGTTTGTTCCTCTTCTGTTTCCTTAGGTGTGGCCTGTTGCTGCTGCACAGCTTCCTGACAGCAAAGCTCTGTCTCTTCCATGCTTCCTTCTTGTTTTCCAGATGGGATATTTCCTTTTGGCCCATTTCCATGAAGCTTCCTAAGTTGAATGTGTAGAACTTTCATCCTCTTGAGTTTGCTTGTGGGTTTCTCAAACACCACTGTGAGATTTCTCCCCTGGCTGGCTTGATGGCTGTAAGGATTTTCGGTCTGACTTTGAGAGTGTTGTATTGTCGCAGACATCTTGTGTTCTTGAGTGCTAGCCTGTTCTCCCAGATGATCTCTGTCCTTGGGGATCTGTTAAGGCTGCTGGTAGACAGGACCTGGTGGGTCTCGGTAGCACTGACACACTTGGGCAAAGTGTGAGAGGTGGCTTCCCCAGATGTCAGGGCCAGGGTCCCCAAGCCATCTTTGTAGAGATGATTTTTCTCCCACTTTGTGTGCGGACCATTGAGAGACTGTTTCCCTCTTCCCACCACGTTGGTAACACCTCTGACCCCACAAACACACGGCTCATGCTCAGTATTACATGATTACTTACAACTTGAAAGGCCCACTGATCCCTGCCATCTTCCCTTCCCTGGCATCTGTGGTTTCCCTGCCAACCAAGCAGGAATCCACAAATGCCTTCTATCCTGTGGTGTGCCCTGTAGGGAGGTACTAAGCAGAACAGCCTGAAATCACTGGAGACAGACACAGAGGACAGGAGTGTAGAGTCCTCCTCCAGGAACTCAGCAGTCTTTAAGGAAGCCCCCAAGGAACAAAACCGGAAGGCTGAGGGTCTGAAGGTATGAAACATTCCCTACCTGTCCCCTGGTGGACTCTGCCTAAAGAACCCACCTTAGCTTGAGCTTTGCACTGCCCACAGAAGAAGGTGATGCTGGCCCAGAGGTTCCTGGCTCAGGCATCAGAGGTGTTGCTGCAGTGTATACAGACTTCCCTGAGCAACAATCTTCTGGATATCGCGGCCACTGCCAGCTTAGAGATGGTGGAATGCATTGGCAACCTGGACCCTGTAACCACCTGCCAGTTCCTGTCACTGTCACAGGTATAGACCTCCTCCACCCATCTCCAAAAGGGCCCTTGACTGTCACTCCAGGAATAGAAGTGCCTTAGTACCAGCCAGCCATGTTGTTCTCCATTAGACAAGACAGGGGCGGCCCTGTGGTTGAAAGAAGAGATCGTCCCTGTTCTCTGAGCCTCAGGCCAAGCTAGTCCTCAAGTAATGAAGCCAGCCATGTCTGTTCTTTGAACACATGCTGTGCTCACCACTGCCTCTCCCCCCACCACACACACACACACACACACACACACACACACACACACACACACATACCGAGTCTCCATGGGACATACTGAGATTCCAAACAAAGGCTGGCATAGTACTGATACCTGGTTCGACAGAGGTCCAGTAGAGAATGACTCTCACAGACTCCTAGATGCCCACTCATGGCTCAGTTTCTCTCCGCCGCCCTCCCACACAGCACACACCACTCTTCTCTGCTCTGTTTCAGAGCTGCTCAGCCTCAGAGATGATGCGGAAAGTTTTGCTCACAGCCACGATCAACACCGGCAGCTCACAGCTGGCGGCCCTGCTGCAGCTCCACCATCGACTGAGGCAACAAGACAAGATGTCCACCAGCCTGTTTGCCAGTATAGAGCAGAAGCTGGCCGCCACTTCCAGGGTAAAGGACAGGGGAGCCTGCACCCATACTCCCGTGACCTGTAGGCCTCCGTGCTCGCTCACTGAGTGCTAAAAGGACAGCCTCTAAGTGATACACACTCTGCCTCCTCTAGCTGTTGTGGTCCCGGAGGACCTCTCCATCTCTCTGAATCTCATATGCCGTGGGTACAGGCATAAGAAGGCTGAAAGAATCTTAGTTCCTTTCCATCACTTGCCTCAAGGGAGCCTAGGTCTTGGTGAAGTCCAGTGAAGAGCCAATGGCATTTGGCAGCAGGCAGCCATGACACTAGAAGATGTAGCTGAGAGCTTGCTGAGAATGTCTATAGGCTTCTGAAACCCCAAATCCCACCCACCCTGAGACACACTCCTCCAACAAGGACACACCTCCTAATCCTTCCATGTGGGGATCAAGCTTTCAAATATATGAGCCTATGAACTGGGCCGTCCTCACTTAAACTCCCATAAGCTTCCACAAATCCCCAAGGTCAGAGATTACCTGTGAAGTCAGACCAGCTAAATCAGCAAGAGAAGACAGTACAGCTGTATGCTCACACAACAAAACACACTGAAGCCAGGAGAGCTTGCTTCTGTGTGAACCTGTACGGTGAGGCTACCCACATACCTGAGGAGGCCAGCAGCTAGGGAGAAGAGCAATCCACCACCAATAGAAATCTGTTCACAGCCCCTATGTGGTAACAATGTGGCCTGTCTCTTCACCTGCCATATGGGTACAGCCACTGTGTAAAGTCCACTTGGCACTTCATGTAAGGTTTATGTGGCTCTCTATTTCATATTTGACAAACGTTTTCTAAGATGTCATTTCATTTTTTGCAAACCCAAAGCTACATCTTGAAGCCACGAGCAATAAACAACTCACACAGGAAATCTCGGGGTATCCCCCAGGGCCCATGCTGGCTGCCTGCCATGGGCAGTGAGGACCATGAGGTGTGCAATCTCTAGGATTACTCAAATTATCTGTGTACAAGGCTCACAGGAAGCAGAACTTGGGGGGGGGGGGCGTGTGTCAGGTAAACTGACCCCAAGCTAGGTCTGCAGCCTGCAGCTTGCAGCCCCATAACTAAGTGGAAGCCCTTAGCTAGGCTCCAGGAGACAGTAAGGACCTTGAAGAGATGCTGTTTAGGGTTTCTGGGAACTGCCTCAGCAAGTAAGCAGAGCTGGACAATTTAGAGGAGCCAGTGAACTTCTCATGCCTCTGCTGCCCTCTTGTGGTAGCGATGCATTCCACAGCCCAAACACCTGGGGGAGAGCAGTGGCCCTGTGTTCTGAATGACTATCCCCTGTCACACACAGGCATGGCAGAGTCTCTGTGTCACAGATCAGCATTTCAACATCCTGAATGAGATCGCACCCATGTTCCGGCTCCTCTTTCTGCAGCATTCACAAGACAGGTGGGGCTTTCCTCTCCTATCACTGTGCATCTCCACCCTGCTGAGAAAGCTTGGCAAGGAGGCATGGGCATAGCAAGCTTACCACACCTCAGCCCCTAACCTGAAGCAGACCAGGCCATCTGGGAAGCATGCTGGGCAGACTCAGCTAGCCCACTTGACAGGCATGGGCACCTGTTCAATCCAAAGACATAGGAAGCCCTCTTCCGACCCTCCCGGAAAAGACCAGGTTGAATTTCCATGATAATGGGGAATGTATTGGGATGAAGGCACCATGTGATCTGTGCCCACACAGGATCTCTCTGTTAGATCTGGGTAGACCTGCACGGCTGGACCTTTGGTAATTTCACTTTTACTTGGGTTATATAGACTGATTCCTGGGCCCCTGTCTGCCAAAATAAACATTTAAAGGCACCTGGTTGGGTGCCAGCTGCAGACTGGCTTGCTAGGCTCCTGAGACCTGTGTGCTTGGCTGGTCACCTCCTCTGGGACTAAGCTTGTGACCTTTGCTCGGCCTGCAGGTCATGTCTGTATGGTGCTGCCTTTGAGAGACCACGGACTATGTCTACACCCAAGGGGAAACCAGTAACAGTGGGTGGTAAGCTTGGGTGTAAGCAGGACTCCTCCCGTTGACTCCAGATGGGTTGCAGTGGGTGGGCTAAATCCTTGCCCCCCCCCACACACACACAGAGCAGGACCTCTCGCTTCCAGATGCAGAGGGGAGGGAAGGGGAAGCTGAACCCAGGATACAAGAGAAAATAGAGGCCCCACATGCTTCTAAGGGATTGGCAGACCCATACCTCCCTAGAACTCCCTCTGTCAATCACCACTGTGTTTGCCTCTGCCTGAACTTGCGGGGTACCAGCCCTCATGTTGCCCAAAGAGGAATGGGGAACTCCACATGCCCGGAAGACCCTCCCATCACATGTCTCACTTCTGAGATGTCACAGTTAAATACCCTCACAAGGATCTCCACCTGTTCACACACTTCTCGTAGCTCTGCTCTGAGCCCTATAAAAGCCATGGGTAATGTCTCTACAGGTTACTGCAAGATAACTCGGGTGGCTACGAGTCCGACTGCCATCTCTGACGTGTTGACCAATATCCGGTGGTTCCGGAGGTACACACAAGTCCAGGTACACAGGAAAATTGTGACCCTGAACCCGAGCACTTGAGGCCTGAGGCTCTAAGCCATATTTATTGTAGACTGAAGCCCATCCCAGGGAAAACCAAGACTCCAAGGTTGAGTTGGGCCAGGGTACTGGGCCTAGAACTCAAGAGGATGAAGGGGAGGCCCTGTGAAAGGTGGGGAGCTCTCCTGAGTGCTTGAATGGAATGTGACCCCAGAGGAGTGGTATGGCTACTTCTTCTCTTCAGAGGATAGAGTTACCTGTCCTTGGCCTATCCCTATCAGTGGGACACTCTATGGTGTCATCAGAGGACAGGGCCAGGGATGAGATGTCAGGATAGCCTCTGGAAAACTACTGGGAGCATTGTGCTGGGAAGAACCAGAGCATGCCAACCCTCCATCTGGAAGGACTGGAGCTTAATTATTTCCATGGGCTTTTCCCAATTTGCTTCCCATTTGAGTGGAAGTCATATCCAGACACTGCTGAACAACAGGCTGTGGTTTGGGTTAAGACAGAAATTCAACATCTTCCCTGTTGAGGAGCCAGACTCGCGCACTCACAGTCTCAGCAGCATCCTGGAGCGCACGGAGGACTATCTGAAGCCCATCACCTCCCTGTTCACCTTCCCAGATACCAGGTATCAGCGTGTCATTTCCTCTGAAGGCTCCAGGGGGTGAGGGGCAGCCATCTTCCTCACACCAGGGGATGGGTGGCTGTCACCAGCTGAAGCTGATAATAGAAGGAACCAGAGGCTGTTGTACATAGGGCTATGGGTCCCACAGTAAGCAGTCTTCCTGGAGCCCACAGGCCAGGCCAGCTGGGAATAGCTGAAGGCCAGCTCCAACCTCACATCTGGAGATAGGAAAGTGCCCATGTGACAGGCAGACATCCAGGGCTGGTTTCTGAGATTTCCCTCCATATGGAAACTTATCTCTGGGTCCTACTAAGGACAAGCATAAGTGCCTAGATCTTCTGTGTGTTTTATAGGCAGGAGTTCCACTGCAGTCTGATGTGAGAGAAGTAGCAAGTCTCAGAGCTCAGCCTCTGGCATTCATTTTGGGAGATAAGAAGGCAGCTGATGGTAGAGGTGGGCATTCTTCTCCAGCAGCACGAGACGTCTTGAGGTCCCCCTCTGTTGACACTGTGTGTCAGATGCAGAGATGACCCTCAGTGACAGCTGGGTGTTGTAGCACATGACTTTAATCCCAGCACTTAGAAGGCAGAAAGGTCTCTGAGTTTGTGGCCAGCCTGGTTTACATAGAGAGCTTTGCAACAGCGAGGGCTACATGGTGAGACTGTGTCTTTAAAAGGAAAAAACAAAACTGAAGCAGCGATCACCAGCAGAGGACTGGGCTGAGTGATGCTTCATCTTCGAGTGTTTCCCTATGTTTCTTAAAGTCTGAACGCAGTCACTCTGAATTTCAGAAATCAGATGCCAACAGCTGTGGGGGATGCAGGGAAAAATAAAGGCAAAGAGAAAGAAAGGAAAGTATCTCTCCCTTCAGGTAAGTGGCAAAGGACAGACAGACCCACAGGCCACTGCTGGTATCTCAGGAGCCTGTGGTGGTACTCACCCTCCCATCACAGAAAGCCTGGGTGGGTCAGGAGACACAGGTTCCACACTCAAACAAGTCCTACCTGGGCATGCTACACAGGACCCAAGGTTCCTCTCCTTGATGTCTCCAAGAACACAATCACCCCAGGCTAGGTGGAAGGCCCTAGAAGAGTGGCTCTCAACCTTCCTAATGCTGTGACCTCATGTTGTGAAGACTCCCCAACCCTAAAATTATTCTCATTACTACTTTATAACTGTAAATTTGCTAGTACATGTAGTGTAAATGTCTGTGTTTTCCAATGGTCTTAGGTTAGGTGACCCCTGTGAACCGGTTCTTCAACCCCTGCAAAAGAGGTTGTGACTCACAGGTTGAAAAACACTGCCCTAGAAGGTTCTGGGCATTGAGACTGACAGCTCACTGAGGATTAGCACACAGTGGATCCATGCTGCCCTTTCTGGATTAAATTATCAGTTCCTGGCACACAATGCCCATACACAGTGTGTTGTGCCGGCTCTCACTGCCCTGGCCAGACAATTGTCTGCTGGTGCTTCTAGGAAAGATGGGCATTGTTGCCCTGCGTTGGAGAACTCACCAGAGGTAGCCATGAGAAAGGGCTCCGTCTCATCCACCTGGCACCCATATGTGGTCTCTGCTGGTGGTCTTGTCTGTGGATTTTAGCACAATCCCCACTCTTTTTACTCTGACTGGAAAGACTGGGAGGATGCTCTCCCTGTGTGACTCCTGGCAGGAAGGTCAAGTGCAGACCATCCTGTCTCTTGGCTACTTCTCTGATTTTACTAAAGACTCTGATTTTGCTAAAGAAATTGCCTTTAAAAGGCAATTTCCTATGTTAAATTTTGTCTCCTTTTCGATCAAAAAAAAAAAAAAAAAAAAAAAAAAAAAAAAAAAAAGGCCCCAAGCTTTCTCCCAAGTGGAGCTGGCCAAATTGCTATGAGCCAGATGCAGCAAACACCCCAAGAACTGCAGACTGCCAATATGTGAGGTCTAAATCAGGGTGAGAGGAGGGTGCTCAGGGGTACTGCAGCAGCTGGAGAACTGAGTGCAGGTTTCATACTCTGTGGGCAGGCTAGTCAGTCCCTGTGGCCTCTCCCTTGAACTGAGTCTCTGCCTTGCACTGAACTCCCAGGATTGAAAATAGAGACAAAGTCAGTGCTAGGTTTCAAGCCAACCTGTTCTCGTTTTGAAAACTAAGAAACTCCAGTTGAAGCCTGATGGTGGTGGCCCATGTGTTTAATCCCAACACTTGGGAGGCAGAGGCAGGTGGATCTCTGTGCATTGGAGATGAGCTTGGCTCCAGGACAGCCAGGGCTACACAGAGAAACCTTGTCTTGAGAAAAAAGAAAGAAAAGAAAGAAAGAAAGAAAGAAAGAAAGAAAGAAAGAAAGGAGAGAGAGAGAGATGGAGAGATGGAGAGATGGATGGATGGATGGATGGATGGATGGATGGATGGATGGATGAACAAACCCAGTTAAAGTGCCTGTGACTCCACCTCTGGATACCAGCATGACTGCATGCAGAGTGGTGGTACCTATCAGTCAGTGGCCCACATCCATGGTCACAGAGAAGCTGCCAGAGAAGCTGGGATTATGAGGGTGAACCTTCCTTCCTGGACTCTCTGAAGGACTGACCTTTGAAAAGTCCTCTGGGAGGAGTTTTCATCAGCCTGGATATTACACAGCCTGCCTTAGGAGTTAGGTGTCTTGAGATATGGCATCCTATGTGCCACTACCTAGTGACTCTGTCCAGTTCCATGTCTTAAACCACTACACAGGGGCTCTGTCCAGGTCCATTGTTGTAAACTTGATCTTACTATCAAAACCAGTGGCTGCCTCAGGGATCCTAGCATGTCACTAATGCAGCCATGCCTCTGCAAGCTAGGCTGGGGATATGTAGACTTCCCTCATGTCTCCATGCCCAGAACAGCAGCCACCATGCCAGTCATCTAGCCACAAAGTCAGGACTTGGGGTGATGAAGCCAAAGCTCTGTCCCATCCTCAGAGCTTGTCTCTCCTGTGTCTGAGCTGCTGTCATTTCCATTTCACAGGGCAGCCTGACCCTGAGTACATAATCCTGATCGTGGACAAGCTCCTCCTAGAGCTGCCCCTAGAGGGACTCTCCGTGTTCAATGAGGTCACCTCCCTGTCACGAGATTTTTCTCTCCAGATGCTGTGGAACCGTCTCCATAAGGAGGAGTTAGGTAAGAAGTGCCTTAGCCACAGAAGTACTTAATTTTAAAATAGAAAAATTTTAAATTAAATTTCAGATAAAAACACTGTTAACTCCCATCAAAAAGTAATGAGCGAGGCACTGGGGGTGCAGCCCAGCGCAGAGTGTTTGACTAGCACATCCAAGGTCCTGGGTTCCAAAGCCAACATTGAAAATGATTGCCAAGCATTTTCATGTCTTCCTTGATCCTTGCCCATTCAAAATCACTTCCAGAATAGACAAACACTTGGTTCTGTGAACAGAAAGCCTGCCTGAGCCCATGTTTCATGAGTACTGACACCACAGCAAAGAAGATTCCCACTGACGCCCAGAATCATTTGGCTAGATGTTGCAGGGCAGTGAGACAAGGTGGGCCCTGAGTCGGGCACCTGTGAGACTGCAGGATGGTCCAATCTGTGAAAGTCCTCCAAAGAGTTCCTGGGGCATGAATTGGTGGTATTGATAATCTGCTCTAAACTCCCTGGCAGATACACACGTGCTCCTCACTACCCACCCAAATGTTTGAATTCACAAATGAAAGACACACACAGACACACACAGACACATACACACACACACACACACACACAGCTTTCTATTTTAATATGCTTTAAACAACACAATGGCTGGGCACTTCCAAACCTCCCCACAGCTAACACACTCTCCCCTCCAATATTCCCAAATTATTACTTATTAAAATCTATATTCTATCTTGGTCACCATGGACCCAGGCCTGTAGCCCTGATGGGCCATGATCCCAGACTCTTACATGTTGTCAGTGTCTAGGTCTCTCTGCCCTGCACAATCCTGTTTCTAGCAGGGATTTGATCCTGGCTGACAGGAGCTGGGTGCCCTATGGGGCTTGAACTAAGCCTGCAGCTCTGATTTCTAGCTTCTTATCCCTGGGGCTTTATCCATCCCTGTCCTGAAAGCGTCATGTAGTATAGAAGTAGCCCTCCTAAGGCCTGGTAGTGTCTTCTCCTTTCTTGGTAATGGTGATTCTCCTCTTCCTCCATGTTGGTCCATTCCTGGGAACCTCAAAGTCCCCCCCCCCCGTCTCCCTGCCCCCAAGGGCAACTTTATTTACCAATTAGAACCAGCTTGGGGGCGAGGGGACCATCAGCGTCTCATAGGCAGACATTTGAATTCCCATGAAATTTGGGAAGACAATTAACATAATATAAACAATAAACCAAATCCACAACTGACACTTCTGAATTCATGCCATACATCAATAAATACCGAGTTAAAGCTGAAAATACAGCTCAGTAGTAGAGCATCTGCCCAGCACACACAAGGCTCTGGGTTCTAAAACCAGGACTGCAGAAAAGGAAAAGCATTCAGTGCTCAGTAAATACCAAGTTAAGTCAAAGAGCCCGCACTTCTGCTGCCCCTCCAGATAAAATAGTACAAGCCACATTCCTCCTTCCGATCACAATGACAAAAAACCAGGCAGAAAGAGGAAACAAGGTATCAGCCAACCCAGGACAGTGGCACCCCACCCCAATCCCCACCCCTGACAAGAGAGGGGAGATACATAGTGAGCCCCACACTGACCCAGGGTGCTTCTTAGAGTTCTGTGGTTCAAGCATGGGCAGGAACAGAAGAAGCCTGGAGGGAAAGCTGAGTTCAGAAACAACATAGCAAGAAGTGATATGTGATTAAAAGGGCCTCCAGCAGACCCTCTGGAGCCTGGTGGAGGGAAGGTGAGCGATCCAAAGGCCAGGGAAAGAAACAAGCATCCATGAAGCAAGGCGGTGATAATTAAAAAAAATTTATTTAAAAAAAATCTATTTTGAGAAAAACTTGAGAAAGAAAATAATAGCAATGCTGTGGGATTTTCCAATATGTATGATGAGACCAGAGCAAGGGCTGGTGGGAGGGATGGGGCAGACTATGTAGGAGGCCCATGCTGTGTGTGCTGCAACATGGTATTACTTAAAGGGAGACTGCCACAAAATGTAAACTAAACCCTGGAGCAAGCACTAAGAACAACCCAAGCCTCAGAGTTCACTCTAGATCAGCAGAGAGGGAAGGAAGCTGACGGTGGGAGGCATGCAGGCATGCACTGAAATTCCACACCCATCTCTTGCAGCTGCTAGAGCAGCTGCAGTTAAGCAGGTTGGTGTGAAGGGTGAGGACCAATGGACTCCATGTCCAGGGATGGTCAATGGATGAGCCATTTTGGAATGATAGGTATATGCAGTGGGTGTCCATCAGAGGAAACGGAATCAGCCTGTTGAAGGAGCACCTGTTCTCCCATGTCTGTGGCATTCACATTCACAGCAGCCTAAGTGGCCATCACTGGGGCAACTGGTTACAAAAAGACGGACCATATCTACACAAGAAAGCACTTTCAGCCACAGAACAGAAGGAAGTCTTGCTCCAAGAGAGCATGGATGAGCCTGGAGGACATTGTGCCAGGCACAGACAGCAAGCATACACTATGTCACTCCCACAGGGAACTTTATATGGTTCAACTGCTTATAATTTTATAAAGGAAGGCAGGGGCTGGCAGCAGGGAGTTGCTGATCAAGGGCACAAAATTCAAGTTGGTGGAAAAGGTTTTGAGAGCTTGTTTAAGTGACATGGTGATGTGGCCAATGCCACACCATGTGTTCTGAAAGTGCCTACGGTTGGTGTTTAGGTAATTTTGCCGAGCACCTGGGAGGGGAATGTGTGGCGTGACCATTTGGCGGGCTTGGTTCCACCAGTCCATGATGTGTGCATGCTTCAGAGTAGCCGACCATGTACCAACTGTGTTTGCTAATCCAAGTACAAGATGAATGATTAAATCAAACATTTTAAGTAAATATTAAATTAAGAGGCTCACCACTCTGAGTAATAGAGAAGATGAAGAGGCGCATGCTTTGCCCACTGTAGCTAGGAATGCTGGTGTTGATAGGAATAGAACACAAGAGAACCACTGGAGAAACAGCCGGGGAGTGGTCATAAAAGCTACATGCTGGCCTACAGGTGACCCATGCTCCCTCCCCTAGGTCTTTACATAACAGATGAGAAGGCATCTGTACCACCCCCATTCCACAGCCCAAACCTGGAAGCCACTGAACTGAAATACTCAGGGCCATGCTTTTACACAGTTGTAGGGACTTGATCTGACTGAGGGTGGTAAGGGAATGAAAAAATGACCATACACATATATACAGAGAAAGAAGGGGGGAGGGAGAAAGAGATGGAGAGAAGGAGGAGGAGAGGGGGAGGGAGGAAGGAAGGGAGGGAGGGAAGGAAGGAGGGAGAAAGAGAAGCTGGGATTGGGTAGACTAGGCTGTCTAATGGAGAAGCCACAGGACTCCGGAAGCTCGGCATGCTTATTACATACTGTTGAACAAAGAGGCAGGATTATTGCATAAAGCTGGACAAGGAAGTGGGGTTATTACATATAGATAAGCAAAGAGGCAAAATTATTATATAGAGATAAACAGATTAGCTAATCTCTAGGAGTAGTCTGTGTCAGGGAGCAGTCTTCTATAAAGACCGGGAGGGAGAAAGCCATGGTGGACATTTTCTTCACACAATACCAACATCGATGTTTCCCTCTGAGCCTTGGCGTGTGGGGTGGACTTTGTCATTTTCCCATGGGTCTGGGGCTTCAGTGCTTGACGTGGCCACACAGTCACGCTGACCCATGTCAGCGGTACACATTCATTAGGCCTTCCTCTGCTCCCCACAATGGAGCAGCCTCTTGATGGTCATTTGAACACCCACTTGGATGGATGGGAACATGGCAGCACTGAGGAGACTGTGCCCAGGGAACGACTCCAAAGAGGGCACACTGCAGATGCCTTCATTTTTATAAAACTCTGAGAAGATACAAATTGATTTCCACCTAAAAGCAAGTCAGAAAGCAAGTCAGTAGCTACTTGGTGAGGATAAGGGTCTCCAGAAGTACAAGACTCAGGTGTACCTGAGGGCCTGGGTAAAGGTCAGCTCTGACTCTGACAGAAGATCCATCAAACCAAGCACCCTCCTAGCGTGTGCCATGCCTGTGCCTCAACCCCCATTCCCTGTGAAAGTCCCATCCTGGAAGGTGTAACAGGAGTGAAAGGCACGGGGTGGCCAAGGAGGAAGATGACCACAGTGGAGCATGGAGCTATTCACGTGAAGCCAGGAAGACCTACCCACTGGGGACAGCTCAGCCTAGAAAAGACACAGGTTCTGAGTCTGTGCAGAGATCCTGCAACGAGCAGGGGCGTAAACATCTGGTGAGTTCTTTGTGCAGAACATGGTCAGAAATGGTTGCCCATAAGCCTTGGGGGGCTGATCTTTCCTCAGGAGCTTTCCTTGGACCTACAAAGCTTTGTGTTTTGACATGACAAAACTTAAAATCAATTGTTTTCACCACGTCAGACTCGTAAAATTCAAAACTGAACAACTGAGCAGCGTCTAGTGCCTTTGCAGTATCGTGTACCTGCTGATGTTTCATACCTGTCCCTGTCCTCCACAGAAGGCACTGTGAAGAAAGAGACCAAGAACAAGGACTTAAAGAAGAAACCTCCAGGAAAGAAGGGCTTGAAGGTAGGTGGGTGGGAGCCCAGGGACCCCATGCTCCTCTCAAGCTGCGGTTCAGCCAGGCCCAGCTGGTGAGCCCAGGCGTTGACATCTCCATCTGTGTCACAGAGCACCATGATCCGGATCATCCCACCGGAGTGCACCCTAATCGACTCAGACAACATCAAGTGTATCCTTTTGCTCCGACCTGTGGGGCTGTGAACTAGGATCCGGGGGACCTAGAAGAGAGAACTGGAGAACAGGGGAATGCAAAGAACCACAGCTTGTCTGATCAAACCGTAATTTTTCCTCTTTCACACAGGAGTTATATACATAGAAAGGCAGGATGTGGGGAAGGGGATGATGCAGGAGCGTAGGTGTTCAGGGGGAGAACAGATATCTTCCAGAATACAGTATCAGCTGGGTGAATGTTCAGATAACAGGACACTATGGCTCTATGATTCACTTGTTTCTTATCTAAGCTGGTACTTCCCACCAAGGCTATCCATCCACAAGACCTATGACTACTTGTTCCTATCCGGCTGATAAATCTCCACCAAAGCTGCCTATTTACAATATCTATAGCCATCTGTTTTAGTGTTTTTCCCTAGAGACCAAGACTTTGTATTAACAGGCATGTATGTCAGGCCTATTGCTGATTTTAGGCCTTCAGTGTATAAGCAGGGCTGCCCCTGACATCCTTTGATAATGGGTGCTTATGGCCCCCTAGATTCTGCTTTGGTTCCTGTTTGTCCTTGACTCAGACTCAGTTGTTGTGGACCCTTACGATGAGGCCCAGGGCAAAGGTAAGAACATCACACAGGCATGTAGGCCAAGGCCTTTCTCATGGCCGTATGGAAATCACCTCAAGTGGCCTTGGAGCCTTGGGTCTGAGTACAAGCAGAGCACCTTGGCATTCTAAATACTCTAATTCACTGGGGGCTTCCTCCTCCCCTTAACTCTCTCCTCCCTGCTCCTTCCTTCTCTTCCTACTGTTTACCCTTCTCTACCAATTCCTCCAACTGAAGAGGAGAGGATTCCCACCTGTGCTTAAAACTCACTATGTCCCAGCCCAATGGCACAGGAGCCCATCCCCCGTGCCTTGATGTGGAAGTCACAGCCTCTCTCAATTTTTCCTGCAGACATACTGAAACCTGTCTCAGTGACCCAGGAAATTTTGGATAAGTACCGAGACTCGTTTGCCGCACGTTGGATAGGGTACCTGGGAAGCAACCACTTTCCAAGGTTGGATCCTAGTTCTTCAAAAGCTGACTAGAGAGGCTGGTACCCACGTGTGACACCTTCCCTGCTAGCTAGGTCTGTCGTATAGAGCCCAGGGCACCGCACTAGGCAAAAGATACTGTTAAAGTCTCAGGTTCACTCACCCACACATGATCTGCCCCAGGTAACCTCAGATCTCCTCAGGTATGATAGGGTCATACACTGATCCCTATGGGCATGCATTCTGTCATCCCTGTCTCTTAGTGTGGATTGGCCTGGAGCAAGGGGAGCCAAGCCAGTTGGTACAGGGGCATAGAGGTACAGGAGTAAGCCTGTGCAAGGCTAGGGGTAGAGCACAGAGGTCAGAACTGGTGATGAAGACCATACCTAGTCCCTGTCTCCCATATTGGAGGTGCTATAGTACTTACCAGAGCCAGCTCCACTGGCATGAGATGCATGTTGTTTTTCCTAGACCAGTTCATCCCTGGGGGTGGGGGTCCATATGAAGCCAGCTGTACACTGGGAAAACAAAAATAATTTGGGCCCCACAGCAGAATAAAGGGTTTAGTGCAGGTGACAGGGGACATTCCCTGCTGGAAGGAGGGGTTGCAGGTGCATTCCCCTAGGCCAGATGTGGTGTGATCATACCCACCTGCTGTTTTCACCCCGTGCAGCCAGGCTGACTGGGAGCAGGTACTGGACAGCTGCAAAGGCTTTTTCTTCTACGGGATGGAGACCTTCCTGTCCCACCTGGAAGTAGAAAGACTGGTAGCCATGGATCTGCAAGGTGATGCCCCTCCCCCACCGACAGCCCCAGCCAGGGCCTGCGGGCACATAAGGGATCCTAGGGAGGAAAGCAGGACTGCTGCCACTGCTACTTGATCTGGAGCCAAGGCAATGCTCCAGGAAGCCATAGCCCCCTCCCCTAACCTCTGCTCTATCTGAAAACTGTCCCCGCACTCCATTTCCAGGGACACTAACCCTCCTGGTTGCCCTCACACCTCCTTATATGCAGAGTACCCCCTGTTCAGATCACCAGACTCCCACAATGATGTGAAGTGCCACCTCAAAGGGCTAGGCTAAAAGAACCATGCAGAACCTTCCCAGTCTGAACATGGGCTTTCAGGAGTCTTGTTCTGTGTGCCTACTAGCACCAGGCCCAGGGCTACCATGGAAGTGATGTGCCTAGACATCCCAGGGACTAGAGGGGTTCAGAAGCCAAGCAGAGGGCACCACAGGTGGGAAGTGACCTAGGCTAAGTTACTTCAGAGAAAGAAATACCACGTGACATGTTGAGTACAGTGTGTTTACAGGCACCTTTGCCAGGAGGGCCATGCTGACACAACACCCATAACACACAGCACACAGGAGGCTCAGTGTTCAGACATTCAGAGTGTGTTGCAGTGTGCTGGTCTTTGTGGTTCACAGTCATCTCAGCCCCCAGGCCATAGGCCTTCTGATGTGTCTGTGTTTCTCTAAGGTTTCCCAAGGTCCTTTACCCCTCTGTAGGAGGACGCTATTGTTGGATTGCTCAGGACCAGCCACCATGCGCAGTCAATGGATAAGCCTTTTCTAGATCCCAGAGATGTCATTTCCTCCCTCAGGAGGCATATGGCCGCTTGCATGGTTATATAGAAACTATTTGGTTGCTCTTTCCACACCAAGGCCACAGTCTATGTCCATGCTGACCAAGTCTATTTCATGAGCTGGTAACCCTGGGCACACACCAGTCATACACGAGTGGATTGAGCAAAACCCCATCATCAGAAGCACAGGTGGACATTTGGCCTACAGGAACAGTCACCAAAGCTCATCTCACCTCTGTGCCCATGCAGGTCCTGTAAATAGTCATACCAGGACCACACACCGCCACTTGTTTCAGTGAGCATTCCTGTCTAGGGTGGCCCACTCATCCCAAAGTACTTGTGACCATCTTACATCTGCAGCAAGCTGAGGGGTAATGAGCCTGGTCAGCTTCCAAGTCCCTCTAATGTGCATAGTTCCTTTGGCCAGCCCGTCTTTGGGGCCAGCTTCTCATACCACCCCCACGGGTACACACCAAGGTTCCTTCTCTCTCTTGGCACCTGTATGGAATGTCAGAAGCTTCCATAAGTGATGAAGAAGCAGAGCTCTCTATGCTAGGAACTATTAGAAGTGGCCCCAAGTAGGCGTGTTCCCCGTTTCCTACGTGTGGTCAATGGGTACCTGAAAGAACCTGTTGAAAGTCCAAGCATCAGATTGATTGGTCAAAGTGCAGCTCTCAGGGGGATCTGGTAATGGTGTGGGTGACTGCTGAGGAGGCTCGTTATGTCCTGCAGAATGCCAGATGATGGTCCTGCTGAGCTTGACAAGGTCCTCTCAGAGCCGGAAGCGGAAGGTAGAAAATTCAGAGTGCCAGAGGTACCTACTGTTCTTGTTGTGTTATCAGGAGCCTATGGACTGGGGAAGAGGTGTTATGAGCAAACGCCAATATAGCGTACCCTAAGGACTGGTGGACTACCAGGGCGGGCTGGCCAGCACCTTCTACCTAATGGTACCAACTCCTACTGTGGGCTCCATGCTAGGCCTGGGAGCTGCCACTAGACTAATTTGACAATACTTAAAAATGCTATTTCCTGTAAGTAACATTTAACTTTTGTGGGTGAGAGTCAGAACTATAAAAGCCCTGGCCCACACATGCAGTCCAGCAGCTGATGCAGGGAAAGATGGAGGGAGCACCATCAGCCCCTTGGTGCCCGTCCATGTATCTCTACAGTGCATCATGGCGGTCCTTGGAGAATCCCATTGAGACTGCCATCCTTCTGAGTCTGATTGGGGTTGAGAGCATTGTCAACAACCAGTGGCCCACACACCTGAAGGACAACGCGCTGAGGGCCACCATCCTGTGGGATAGTGAGTGGGCATCCTGGCTATCCCAAAGTCTTTTGGGGCTTTTGCTAGAAGCCTTCCAAGGGTGTCTGTAGCCCATCTGAAGGGACTTTTCTCTCCCTCATCTACCTCCAGACCTGTTAGCAATTGGCAAGCCACTTGGGAAAACAGTTCGTCTCATACATAGGCTACAAAATGAAACAGGTAGCCAAGGTAAGGCAGAGACTGCCCACCCATTTGCTTGTCTGTCCCTGGGGTTACATTGTACTCCATGGCCCTCAGGGATAGGGTGTCCCCACTTTAGAAGGGAAAAGGAGTGGGAGAGTGAAGGAAAGGGGGAGGAGGTGAAGAAGGAAGAAAGGAAGGAAGAAAGGAAAGGAGAGAGGGAGGGAGGAAGGGAGGGAGGAGAGTGCATGAGCCAGCAAGCACTGTCCTTGTGGAGAAGTCGATGATGTAGTCTTCTCAGCCTCTGAGTGAGCTGGAGTTGAACAAGAACAGAGAGGAGCCTAGCCTTTAGCCCACCACAAACACACAGAGGGGGAAGGGGAGGAAGGATGGGAGAGAGGAAAGAAGGAAGGGAGGGAGGGAATGTGGAAGAGAAAGGGGGAGGGAGAGCAAGCAAAGAGCTCAGCTGTACTGTCTTTGAAAAGATGGGGAGATCTGGGTGATCCCTGAGCTTCCCCTCTCCCAGAGAGACGACTTTGGGGAGTTGGCCGCCTAGGCTACCCAGTCCATGAGCCCCACAGGGCCTCCTGGTCTTCCTCAACCAAGACAAGAAAACCTTCAGAAAGAGGAACCTCCCAGACTGAGGGTGATGCCAGAGCCAAGAAGACCCTCCAACTTGTATCTCCTGTCCCTGTGAAATTTCTGACAGCCTTGTAGCTTCAGGGGTTAAGCTTCAGGCAGGGTTGCAGGGTGTGTGTGCCTGTTCTAGATGAGACAAACTCCACCTACTCATCCTTCAAAACAAACCTTGTGCCAAGATGTGCCAGCTGCAGTGAAGGACTTTGCAGATAAATTTCATATGTGGATACTAGGGTAAAAAAAAAAATCAGATAAAACTAGCTAATTGCATTTAGCAATGCGCTAAAGTGAAACTGTACCATAACTCAGAAAGATTTATCCTGGGGGGATTTAAAATCGAGAAATCTGAAATACATTCAGTACAACTCAGTATGAGATTAACTTTTGAAAAATCACGGGCTTCCCCAGTGCCTGGGATGTAGTTGCAGGGGTGGGGGCAGGGAGTTGAGTATGTAAATGAGTATGAGTGAATGAATGTGTGGCTGAATGAATGAATGAAGAGAATACGTGGGTGAGTGAATGGACGAAGTCCGGTGTTCATGAGTAAACTAGTAAGTGAAGGGGAGAATTAAGTGGGTAAGTGATCAAGTGAGTGGGTGAGTGAGTGGGGAGTGAATGAATGAATGGACGTGTGAGTTGGTGGAGTAAATGGAAACATTTGTGGTAGTAAGTGAGAGCAAGGGACTGAGCAACCAAGTAAAGGAAGAGGGACGAGAGAGGTAGACAAAGGTGGTGATGTCTGCCTCCTTCCTAACAAACCAGAAAAAGAACTGGGCATGGCTCCACCCAGCTCCCCCTGCTAACACGGAGTGGGCTAGCATGTTGTTTTGCCATAAATGGAGAAAGGGCCTCATGACCACTGCCATCAGTGTTGGTCCTCCAGTTCCTGTCAGCACAGAGAGAAGCCCAAGCTGAAGCAATCAGCGTGTGCTTGGGAAGAAAGGAACCCAATGATGCTTATCCCTGTGGGTTGTCCCACCCAGGGCAGGGGTGCCTCTGGGCATCACGGAGGAAGTTATGAGGCCAGTCTCCAGCCTTCAGATGTCTCATGGAGTCTGGTGAAGGTAGACAGATGGATAGTAGTCAGGCATGGTTCTGTCCTGGTGCTGTCACTGACAACCCACTGACAGCCACATAGCCAGACCCCCGTAGTTTCCACACCTTGTCTACACTGAGGAACAGGAAGCAACAGGGCTGTTGTGGTCAGGCTGCAGGGAGAACTCATGGCCCCCTGCAGCCAGAAGCACCAACCTGCTCCCCAGTGTGCCCCTCTCCTTGGCACCATGCTCTTGGTAAAGCTGTTCATCTGGCAGGACCCAGGCTACCGACAGAGAGTTCTGGGATTCACAGGTTGTGTCTGTGCTCCACAGATGAGAGCCCCCAGACCTCCAAGGATGAGCCATTGTCTGAGTTGCGGCTTCAGCAGTTTGAGTCACTCGCCATTGCCCTCAACTGGGTTCTGTATGGCCTGCCCCACCAAGCCATCGTGTGAGCTAAACCCTGGAGTCTTTGTGAAGCGACACAATCCCTAGCTCTATCCCTCCAGGACTCCTCCCCACTCGGGGCTCTTTCCCTACTTTCTGGGGCTCCCTCCAGCCTTGATACAGCCTGATATCTGTCCTTCTGTCCGCAATAGATAATTCCAAGAAGACAGCTCTTGCTGGGTATAGCACCTAGGCTCTTGCTAATTCTTGTTAGCCTGCAAGTATGTTTTTCCTTTCAGTATTTTAGTAAACAACAAAACAAAGTGTGTGGTGTGTTTCTGGAAGTTCAGGACAGGAACTGGGGCTCTGGCTAGGATCGCCAGCACACTCTGGCTCCATCAAAACTGACAGAAGCATGTTATCCCTGAGTGGTCCCAGATACATCACATTCGCCCCACACTCTGGAGATGCATGTGATCCTCCTGCCCCCTGTCTCCTGGCTGCTGTGTCAGGACTCTTGGGGGGTGGATGGAAGACCCATCTTCTATGTGATCCTTCTGCAGTTTCAACCAGGCTTTTCCCTGATATGGCAGTCAAGGGTGACCTACAAGGCCCTGGAGGTCCCTCTAAACCATGGACTACAAAGTCCAGGTGTACGTCCTTTTGCCCATTCTGGTTCCCTGGCCAGGAGAGGGGGCGAGCAAAGAGCAGTCGACCGGGCAGGAGCTTGGAGTTCCAGTGTGTTTCATTAGCTTCCCTGACTGCCTGCTACCTCTGCTAAGGGGTCAGGGTGGGGCTATTTCCCATTCTCTCTGCTAGTGACACAACAGACCTGAAGACCAGAGGATCATTTCACATCACGGTTCTGGTAGCCCAGGGGATTGTGTTTGGCAATGGCCTTCTTGCTGATAGAGTTCCATGTCCCAAGATGCTACAGGCATCTGACAGTGAGCAGCAGGGAGTATACCTCACCAGTTTCTGTTCTTCCTCTTACAAAGCCATGAGGATCCAGCCATAGTTCTACACACTATGACCTTGATAAATCTCAGTCACTTCCAGCTGGGCCCCAAACACCCACTTTCTCACACCCAACAATAGGCACTGACTTTGGATACAGCTCTTGAAGGGGACGGTGCTCAGATCATCTCAATTGTGGGGATTTTCCTGTGTTCTGAACTAGACCCGTGAAAGCAAGGGATGCAGAGCCACCAGTGTGAGACCTAAGCCTGGTGGGGGCCAGAGCTGGCTCCTCGGAACTAGAATCAGATGGGTAGCCCTGGGGAACATGTCACCTGAGGGAATGACAGAAACTGAAAGAGGCATTCTTGACAGCTGAGTGCATCTTTAAAGTAGCACCCCCTTGTGCTACTGGCTTAGTCATGGTTTCTATTTCTGCACAAAACATCATGACCAAGAAGCAAGTTGGAGAAGAAAGGGTTTATTCAGCTTACACTTTCTACATTGCTGTCGATCACCAAAGGAAGTCAGAACTGGAACTCAAGCAGGTTAGGAAATAGAATCTGATGCAGAGGCCATGGAGGGATGTTACTTACTGGCTTGTTTCCCCTGGCTTGCGAAGCTTGCTTTCTTATAGAATCCAAGGCTACCAGCCCAGGGATGGCAACCCACAATGGGCCCTCCCACCCTCAATCACTAATTGAAAAAATGCTTTACAGCTGGATCTCATGGAGACATTTCCTCAAGGGAGGCTCCTTTCTCTGTTGATAACTCTAGCTTGTGTCAAGTTGACACACAAAACCAGTCAGTACAGCTACTGTGCTCTCACCTTTTTCTGCCTGTGGGCACTGAGGGACTTATACCAAGGCTTCCTGGATCAGGCCACGTAGACAAAAAAGAATGTTTTTCTAAAGCACAAATCAATACTGACTATACTAGCTGAAGGAAAATGATGCGAACAGTGTTACATCACACAGCTGCCATGCCAGAAGATGTTTATACAAAACAAAACCTGCATCCAGTGTTCTTCAGCCTGGAGTGCAGTATTGGGTATTTCTTTATCCCAAGAAAGTGTAGCTTCATCCCCCCACTCCCACCCCATAGGTACACCTGAGCATTTAGATCAGCCTTGTTCATGGTGGCCAAACATCAGAAACAGCATAAATGTCCCTCAGTGAGCAGAAGACAACATTCCATGTAACACCACAGTGTGGACCAGTGTCCCTTCACCGTGATAAAGAACTTAGGCTTATTCTGGCTCACAGTCCTGCTTCGAGCCTGTGAAGAGGCAATGCAGCATGGCAAAGCCTATGACAAGCAGAACTGCTCACTTTATAGCCAGAAGGCAAAAAAGGAGTGAGGCTTGGGTCCCACAAACCGTTTCAAGTTCCCACACTCAAGACCTAAAGAACCCTTCTGCAGCTGGGCCCAGTCTCCCGCAGCGACACTGGGGACCAAGCTTTTGACTTATGGGCTTTGAAGAATGCTCCAGAGCTGAACCATAGCACCCATTCTTGTATTAAATAAAACAAAATAGACCCCCCCCAAAAAAAGCCATCAACAGAGCCACCTAGATGGACCTGGAGGGTCCCTGCTTAGAAATAGAAGCCACTGTCAAAAGTTACATGATTTCATTATGAAACATTCTCAAATGGCAAAGTATAGAAACAAGTAGTGCCAGGGCATAGTGTTGGGCCTTGGATGAGGTAACTCCATTTAACCTGCCACCTTCAGTCACATAACACACAGGTAGAGGGCGTGATTAACAAGTCTCCACCTCCAGAGATTTAAATATTAATGAATTATCAAAAGGCTAGGGGCGTAGCTAATTAAGTTATTCCCTCCCCTTTTCCCCTCCCTATAAAAGTCCTGCTCCCTTGGCTTTTGGGAGCGCATACCACCTACATCCATTTACCATGTCATGAACAATAAAAGCTTTGGAAAACCGGACTCCAGGTGTTGCCTGATCTGCCACCGCCAGGTTCCCAACCTTTGGAAACTTGAGCCGCCCACCGCCAGCCGGTGGCGGCTGTACCAATGTGGGACCCTCCTGGCGGAGTGGGAAGCCCGCCCAGGACCCTGATGCCAGACCGCCGTGGGACCTGGCCGCCAGACTCCCTCTTCCCCCCACCCACAAGATTTCTTCCTTACAGCATAGGGCAGGGCTGGAGACAGTAGCAAGGACACTTGTGACAGCCCCATTCTGTATCGTGACTTTGGCAATGACACCCGCCTAGACGAGACAGTATTGCAGAGCTATGCACAGGCAGAAGCATGACAACCTTACCAACACTTGGGACTCCCATCACAGTCTCTCTTCTGTTTCTAACCATTCTGCAAAATGTCACCACTCGAGGAGGAGGGGGAAGGACTTCCTTTATCCTGGAAGTTGGGATTCAAAAAAAAAAAAAAAAAGAGCAGATAGCAGCAAACCCCAGAGGGGAATGTGGGAGAACAGGAGAGGTCCCTGCTGGAGGTTGGCTCTCTTTCATGCCCTGTCCCCTCTTCTGGGCCACAGTCCTGTGCTTTGTTCCATCAGCTGGTAGAGCAAGGGTTATGTCCACACAGTCCTGAGATTTTAGAACACTAAATCTGACACCTGAGATGGTGGCCCAAGCCTGGCAGGCGGGTAGCAAGTTCTACCATGGTGGGACGATGTGATACAACACATTCTGACAAGCTGCGCAGAATGGTGTGTGTAATGGTGTAACAAACCAGTTACAAACTGTTGAATTGTGAAATTTTTCTTTTTGCCTGAACCCACCAACAGTACAGTCGTGGGTAGAGGGTACTGCACACTGTTTTTCTGACTTCAGAGAATCTACCTGAAACAGAAACATGTCAAATATCTTCCATGGCATTTGTAGAGTTATATGTGAATTGCCTCTGTTTTGTTTTTTCCCCCTTTTAAAACATATATGCATACTTGTTCCAGAATTTTAAAAAAACACACACAAAACTAATCACCAAGGGATAAATTCAAATCAGAGCAGTGCTGGAAATATGAGCGTTCTTCTACGAAGATGTTGGCACTCACCCAAACAACACGAATAAAAGCTTCTGGAAATATTTCATCTGCCACATCGCATTCTTCACCTTACACCGTGTCTGTTCATGTGAGAAATATTAAACAGTGAGTGCTATTCCATGTATCAAAGGCGTTAAAATAACTTTCTGAATTATGTCCCGGCAACATAACAAATCACATTATCAATTAGCTCCTGCGGCAGAAGTGGCATTCTGTAATATATTCAAGCATGAAAAAAATTGCATAGGTGAAATTTATGTAACCCTAAAAACTATGAGGAGAAAAAAGATTGCTTGGGATTTATTTGGTCATAATGGGAGACAGGATGTAATTCCAGTGGTGGATGGCCTCTGAGTAAGGCACCTAGCCCTGCCTCTTAAGATGCTTCGCCTGGAGCCAATAGACAAGATGGGGAGTCAGGGGGCATCAGGCACAAGGGTGATGGCTGCGGTCCACATCAAGCCTGGACTTCCCTGATGTCAGGTGGGTAAGGTAGGGATGGAACCACCTGCAGGTTGCTGTCACCTCTAAGCCATCACAGAGGGAGAGATGCCACACTGGGTGGTCCTCACCTCAATCTCGAGCATGTCACTTTACTTCATCTTCTCCTCTGGGAAATGCCAGGGGCAGCAGGAGCCAGGACTTACCTGTCTAGAGCTAGGAGAAGCAAGGGGTCAAAGGTCTGACCCTTTCTAGCCCCTTGACAATGGCAAAGCATGTTGTCGCATAGCCTCTAGCCCATGACCCACTAGGGATGCTCTGTAAGTGTCTACAGCAGGCCAGCCATCTCCACCATAGCTGGTCAGTTAGCTTCTTTAAAATAAAGTCTATTCTCTTTAAGTGGTGAAATTTTCCAATTTTTTTAAAGAGATTTTTGTTAACTTTATTTTAAAAATTTCGAACATAAAAGAAGTGTGTATAAAATCTCAAAGTCTATAGAAAAGCTGCACGATGGCTTGGTGCATGTGGTCCTCCCACCATCTTCTCGTTTCCCCCAGACTCATCATAGCAGGAGGTGAAGTATATTGCATCCGACAGGTTTTTAACCAAAATCCCATTTAAAACATCCTTCCTTCCCATTGGTGGCAGCCAAAGCTGGGAATAGGCCAGAGGTCTCTGGCAAGGCCCCTCTGTTGAGTCTGCAGCCCTTATCTCTTAGGACTAGATCCTAGGGCTCTCTAGACATGGAGCCTGGGGCTGTCTGGTGGACCACCTACATCAGGGACAAGGGGACATGAGGGGTGGTGGAGACGACAGTCAACTGGCCTAGAGCCCCGTGCAGAAGCACAGATAGGCTCAGTCCCATCTCAGCAGCCATCTCCCTTGTGCCTGGTGCCCTTGCTTACACTCCTTGTCCTTTCCCTTGGCCCAGGGAAGCTTGAGAGGCAAAGCTGGAAGCCTTCCCCTGGCATGTTTTAACAAGCTTTGAAGCAAGGCCTTTGAAGAACAGTCTCTGTTCTGCCCCTATTCACGCAGGGGCCACATCACCAAAGCTGGGGTCCACATACCACACCAACATGTCTCAGCATTTCTCACGAAACACTCCAGAACATCATTCCCAGGAGGTTACCCTGCTTAGGTAACCTCAGATGGAGGCCCTGGCCCCCTGTTCTCGTTACCTGCCCAGCCTTAAGCTACTGTCTGCCACATAGGAAACCGTAGCCTCTTTTGCCCAGGTCTGGTTCTCCCAGGGCCACTGCATGTAACACACAGAGCAGCTGCCAAAATTTTGGGGGTTCTCTCAGTAGTCCCTGGAATTCCAAAGCAAGGCTCTCCAATTTCCCCATTGGCCAGACTGCCCATCTTCCCAGAAGCATGCCTCCCCTGGCTATCCTGCATGCCATGCCTCCTCCTACCCAGGCAATCCAAGCAGTGAAGTTATGGCTGCAGCTAAGGTAGCCTCCGGCTGGTCTGGATTAAGGAATTAGGCAGGTTAATAAAACTAAAATGTTCACAGAAGCTTGTATATAAATTTCTATTAAGTTGCCTTGTCCAGCATTGGTCCTGTAATAGTTTAATTTCTGTATTAAATAATTAAAACCCTATTTTCAATTGCTGTGAACAATTGTTTTCCTTAATGATCTCCCTAGAGCAGCCAGTAATTTTATATCTTGTAAAAATGATTAAATAGCATCATTATCCCATATCTCTGAAATATAACTCAGCAACTCCCAGAAAGGCCATTTGTATTCAATTAATGCTCCCTCGCAATAAGCCAGCACAATATTACTCTATGCCAAGCATAACCCCTCCGTACTCTCGTTTTATTATGACGATGATGAAGAGAGAAACAACCGGTTTAATTATCCCATTTCCAACAGAGAAATCAATTTCAGGATGTCTTCACCCCTTACAAAAGAGGCTGCCTGGCCCCTGCGAAGGGCAGAGCAGGAAGGTACATTCAGGTGGCTTCTGAAAGCTTGATACAAGGGTCCATGGGGACACAGACATAGGGAGCTGACCCCAGTGGGGCAGAGAAAAGCAGGCCCAAGGTTACCCTCCTCTGTGACCTTAGAGACTACCCTTCTCTGTGGTCAAGGTCAGCAGCCTCTCCACTGCATGCTACCCTCAGGTTTCCTGGCTCTCTTCCATCTATACAACACCAGAGCCTGACAGCCTCCGGAGTAGGAATCTGAGAGACCCCAGGGCCATGGGACTTCCAAAGGACAGCCTCACTCATTCACTCTCTGGGACGGACAGCCACCCCTTGCTTCTCAGATCTCTCCCAAGGTCCTGTGGGGGTTTATTGCCACATAGAGCCTTGGCTTTCTTGGTCAGGGCAATCAAGTGATACTCCCTGCCTTGCTATTCAATCACCACAGTGCTGTGACCGGTGTAGTCTAATCATCTGACATTTTTATCACAAATCACAGAGGCCCGAGGAACGACTAGATTAATATCCCGATGCCATCGGCTAATGGCAGAGATACAGCTGATGACCAAATTACAGGGAGTTCTTAAATGTCCTTATTATAGATTTTAATCTTTGTGACAAGAGGTGAGACATAGTGTTGCCATGTCTTGAAGGAAGCTGTCGCCCTCTGCCTGGTGTCCCACCCCCCACTGTCTTTGATATGAACCAGGCCTGGTGAGGGGGATGGGAAGACTGGCGATCTGAGCAGAGACCAGGAGTGACCAACCATGCCTGAGTTCTACAGCTGGAGCCCAAAATGGAGCCTTTTGAGGCTGCCAGCAAGTCTGACCAAGCGGAAAGTGGTGCAGGGTAGGTAGGTTTGTGTGGGAATTTTTAAGGGCTTTAAGTTTAAGACTTTTCCTGAGCAGCTCAGTTCCTGAATGTCCTGCCCATTTTGGTGAGCTTGGATCCCAGACCCTAAACCTTAATGATGGGCAGTGTGTGGAGAGGTAGGTTGACCCTAGCACCTGAATGCCTGTCGTCTGCTATCATTCTAGTGTTTCTGGGAAGCTGGGTCCTCAGTGTGTTTGCTGTGGCAAGGACAGAGCAGAGGCTCTCGGTGTCCCTGAGCTGCAATCTTGCTCTGCAGATTGTAGAAACAATGGGATGCAGAAGATTCCTCAGTAGTAGGACCTTTTATGTTTAGAAAGCGCATATCTGTGCTTCCTAATATGTCTGATAACAACTGTGGCCATTCTACCAAGTTCCCTGCAGAGGTATGTCCCTTTCTACAGGCTGAAATGGAACCTAATGGCTGGTGCTCAACAGCTACGTCATGCAATGAGACAGAACTTACATGAGGAGGAAGAGGATGGAGTCACAGTGAGGAACCTGGGTATCTGAGGCTCCACCCTAAGCATCTCACTAAGGATGGTAGAAGGATAGTATTGTACCTCATTGCATCACTAACTAGAACCCTGAAGACAGCCCAGGTCCAAGAGAAGGGCCTTGCCTTTCTTTCTGTGTTTGTCCAGCTCCAAAGTCACTTGAGAGCAGGCTAGGTATATGGCTTCAGCTGAGGATTCTACCCAGATGAGAATAGAGAGGGGTGGATGGGGTGTGTCAGAGCTAGCTGGGCTGTGGAGAAAGCCCAAGCCAGAGAAGTCCAGATCTCTGCTCCATTGTTCTGGTGTTCTCCTCTAGCAGCCTCCCTACTCCACAGAGTGGAAAACCAGGAGAGATGCTAGGCACTACAGCAACCAGAAAAAGATGTCTTCAATTCCCAAGGAGCCCATACTGAAGCCACCAGGAACCCCAGAACACCCCCTACCATCAGTTTAGGCCCTTTGCCTCCAGGGGTTAACTAGGGTCCCTCCCCATTTTTTGTCTGCAGGCTTGGTGGTTCGTGGCTTCTGAATGAGTCAAGGAGATGCTGACCCATAATTCCCTGTATCACTAAGAAGAAGGGCTGAGGCTGAGCAACAAGGCACATCCCACAACACGGGAAATAGTCACTAGATTCACAGCAGGGCCTGAGTGGACACTGGGAGCCTGTTGTGGTGGCCAGGGTGGAGAGTGAGGCAGACTCTCCAAGCATTCAGCATTGAAAGATTTCTTAGTTTGCTTTCTGTTGCTGTTATAAACATCATGACCAAAAGCAACTTGAGGAAGAAACGACTTTATTTCATCTTATATCTGACAACAACTGTGGCCAGGTCACACTCCATCACTGAAAAGAATCAGGGCAGGAACTCAGGGAGGGAACCTGAAGGTATAAACTAAGCAGAGGCCATGGGGGAAAGCTATTTACTGGCTTGCTCCTCATGGCTTGCTCAGCCTGCTTTCTGATACACGCTGGCAGCACCCACAGTGGGCTGGGCCCACCCACATCAATCATTAATCAGGAAAATGTTCTATAGACATGCTCATAGGACAATCTGATGGAGGCATTTTCTCAATTGAGGTTCTGTCTTCCCTAGCTTGTGCCAAAGTGACAACAAAGCAAACCAACAACAGCAACTATAACAACAGCAGCAACAGCAGCAGCAGCAGCAATAGCAGCAGCAGCAATAGCAGCAGCAACAATAGCAATAACAGCAGCAACAGCAACAGCTACAACAGCAGCAACAATAGCAACAGCAGCAACAGCTAAAACAGCAGCAACAATAGCAACAGCAGCAACAACAGCAACAATAGCAACAACAACAACAATAGCAACAGCAGCAGCAGCAACAGCAGCAGCAGCAGCAGCAACAACAGCAACAATAGCAACAACAGCAACAATAGCAACAATAGCAACAGCAGCAGCAACAGCAACAACAACAGCAGCAGCAGCAACAACAGCAATAACAGCAACAACAGCAGCAGCAGCAACAACAGCAACAGCAGCAACAACAGCAGCAGCAGCAACAACAGCAACAATAGCAACAACATCAATAAGAAAACTTAACTGGTGGCAGTGGCACACACCTTTAATCCCAGCATTTAGGAGGCAGAGGCAGGTAGATCTCTGAATTCAAGGCCAGCCTGGTCTACAGTCTTCCAGGACAGCCAGACCTATTCAGAGAAACCACAACTTGAAAACAAAGAAACAAACAAAACTTGAAAACTCATCAGCGCTTAAGGTCTTTTACTGAAAGTTTAGAAAATGTTCAAGATGGGCAAGGCAAGAATGAAAGACCCTGCACGCATTCCACCTACATCAACTCTGTGTGTTTGCACTAAGGGACAGGGGGAACTTGAGCAGTGGAAGGAATCTGAACTCGAGAGGCTGCAGTAAGTCAGTGTGCTGGCTTTCAATGTTCAACCTTTGGCTCAAAGATCCCAGATTTGCCTCCAAATCAGAAGCACTTTGCTGACAACCATACTAACCCCCTAATGCAAAACCACCCAGTGCTGCAAACTGTTTCTATCTCTCCTACAGAGCACAGGGAAGAATCTTGCCAGACCCAGAGAGAAAGCAAGAGATTGTTCATCATGGGCACTGGCAGGGACCCATCCAGTTTGGCCAGGGAGGCCACCCAAAGGAAAGGTCTTTGATGAATAAAAGCAGTGGTGGAAAGCTGGGGTTAAAGCCAGCGCTGTGGATCACAGGAGTTTGCAGATAGAGTTTATTAGTTACCACTTTATTGCTGTGATAGAACATCATGATCAAGACAACTTGTAGAAAGAGGGGTTCGTTTGACGTGTGGTCCCAGAGGAATAAGAAGCTGTCATGGTGAGGAAGCATGGAAGTAGGCAGCCATCGTGGGGCAGAAGCTGAGAGCTCACATTTTGAAACACAATCAGAAATCAAAGATGATAATAGATACACAGGGAATGTCACAAGGCTTTGAAACCTCAAAGCCCCCTCCCAGTGACAGATCTACTTCCTCCAGCAAGGCTACACCTCCTGAACTTTTCAAACAGCAGCAATGAGGACTAGGTGTTCAAATGTCCAAGACTATGAGGACTTCTCATTCATTCAAACTACTATGCTGGACACCTATGAGATGGCCCATGGAGAAATTAGTGGTGATATGTAGAGATACTGACTTGTCTCACATTTCAGGCCAGTGTTTGTAGCACTGCAGACCAAACTGTCTGCCTGTCCCTCTTGCTGCTGATGCTCCCTGCATTTTGCTTTTCCCTTTTCCCAGAGTCCTGTTTTTAACATAGCATCCAGGGCTAGACCCATCCTTGTGTTTTGCTTTTTGCTTCCTTCAGTTTCAGTTGGGTGTGGTTTGGTTTTGTCATCCCAGAGATCAAATCAAATTTGCACATGATAAAGTGTCCTATCACTGAGCTTCATACCGGCCCTTAAATTCTTGACATAGGTTCTGATATGTAGCTCATGCTAGCTTGAAACTCTCAGTCCTTCTGTCTCTGCCTCTTGGGTGCAACAACTGCAAGCTACCATCCTTGACCCTACAATTACTTATACTACCATGCTGATCCCCACACAGTTTGGGTTTTAGTCATTGTGGCTTTTTAATTTGCTTTTTAAAAAATTTGCTAGACCCTTGTTGTTGTTGTCTTGTATATAATTTGAGCATTTATTTTCATCTTAGATACTGGGAACATTCCTCTCCATTTCCCAGTTGTATTAGATCTTATTTGTGTGTTTACCCTAAGTACGCCAAGGCTTTGCCGACATCTCCATGTTTTGTTGTTTGTTTTGTTTTCTGCTTGCACAACCTAGAAAAGAGAAAACTGGGCTCTGATGCAGGAGTTTGTCTCTCTGAGCTATGGGGATTGACAGCATGCTACTCAACCAAGCGTTAAAGTAGGGTGGTGCCAGGCCTGTCTTGGGGTCACTGTGGAGGGGATGAAGTGGCGGGCAGGCATAGCTTAACTCTCACTAACACACAAGCAGCTAAGGTCAGGAACAGTACTAGAGCGGGGGCTTCTGTCTCTTCTCCTGAGGGGAATCTCTTATCCAGCAAGCCGACCAGTCCTCTGTGGTCTTTCTCATACATGAAGATTCAGGACCACACTGACACCTGTGTGCAGAGCACCAGTGCAGGGAGCCAGGTACCAGCCAGTGTCAGTGACTGATGGGTGGTCCAGCACACAGGGCAGCTGGAGAGAGAAACTGCTTCCCTAGCGCCTGGCTTCCTAAAAAAGAGTCAGAGCTTCGCAACTTAAGGAGTCAGGGTGTTAGGGTAGCACTGGGGTTTAGCTGCTCAGTTTCTTGCTATTCTGTGTATTTCAAGTGTGAAGAGGGAAGGGTTGGTCGCATTGTCGGGCTAGCTCTTCACTGCCACCTGGAGGCCACATTTGGAATGGCTTCTGCCTCACTACTGTGGTGGGCCATGCTGAGGCTGTACTGTGAAACCTGGATCTCAGCAAGGGATGCTGATGATGATAGGCTCAAAGCCTGTGGGAAGTTTGGACCAGCCTGGCCAGAAAAGCAATGTAACAAGAGGTGCTGCCATCCACCGGGCCAGTACATCAGGCTTAAACACTGGGTCCCCTAGTTCAGACTGACTCCCTCTGAGATCTCTGCTCAGGTCCTGGCTACCACCTTCCTCCAAGGTCAGTGGTTGCTGATGCAGAAGCCTCACCACCTAACTGAAAAAGTATAGACAGAGTCAGCTGACACCAGCTTGTGGCCAGCAAGCCTGGGAACTGTGAACAGCAAAACACCCTCAAAACTTCCCCTAGGGCAGCAGCTCTGGAAGGGACCCATTGTCCCAACATTCCCCACCACATAGCCTCCTGAGTCTGCCCACTGACTGCTGTGACTTCTATAAAGTAATCTACTTGGTTAGTGGCCTCTGGACCTGGTTTTGATTTGCAATTAGAGGTATCAGTGGGGTTCAAGTCAAGGGACTAAGACTGGCTGGCTCATACCCAGAACTTGCCCCCAAAGGGCATAAAGCGAGATAGGTCTTGATGGATCCTTTCTGCCCATCCTGCTCATCTCAGTACCATCTTCCATGCCCCACCACCACCTGACAGCTAGCTCCCTTTCCCTGGAATCCAGAGGAGAACTTTGGATATCTGCTGCTGTTTGGTCAGATGTACTTACGGTTCCTCAATTTGAGGCTCACAGGACATTGCCCAGAGGAGCTTCTTCCAAGCCATCACCACCTGCCCATGACTATAAGCAATGCTAGCTGGTAGCTCAGGGGCCTTTGAGAAAGGTCTCGGAGCTCTCCCAGAGCAGCACACTACAGGGCTCCTAGAGTGAGCACCCAATATGGAACTCTTAGGGTGAGTGAGTCCCATGGTGCCCCTGGAGTGAGTCCTATGGTGCCCCTGGGGTGAGTGCTCAAGACTGAAGGTCACTCAAACACAAAATGGCAACTCACAACAGACCCAGGCACCAGGAGTGCTCACCACACTTCCCCACAGGGGACAATCTGGATGAAGTCTCCTGCTAAAGCTGTTGGGGAAAGACAGAGGTGACAGAGAACAGCTTTATTCATCTCCTTCCCCATGACTTAATGAATCGACAAAATGATGGTCAAAAATAATGCCAAGAGAAAAGTTACCTCTGCAGGGTAAAACTGCAGCTCTGCGGGCTGGTCTGGTTCATGGTTCATGAGGGCTATGGACATGTGCCAGGGATGCCTTGAGGTTGACCTGTCACAGGCTAGGCTTAGAGGTAGAAAGGGTTTCCCCAGGCTAACCTCATCCCACACTCAGCTTCTTAGGCCTGAATCTGGACAGTTCAACTCTCCCCCTCATAACTCATTCTTCCTCCTTCTGATTATGGGACAGGAATATTCTCTGTGTTCCTCATTTCGAGTGTGTATTTCCTTCTTATCTACACACACACACACACACACACACACACACACACACACACACGTGTGCCCACGTGTATAGAGAAATCTATGGCTCCAGCAATTGGGTCTGTCTGAACTTCACCTCACTGAAATCAGTCTTTGAGCTTAAACAAATGCAGCGCTTCCAGGAACACTCAGACAGGGCCTGAGCCGTCACGGCGAACGAGCCACTTGTCTTGCACTCACTTCTGAAGACCTGGCTGGATTCTCATTGTTTTCTATTAATAGAAGTAATGTGTGCTACCAACAAGAAAGCCCTGTGCTGAGCTCAGGAAGCTCAGGGCTGTCAGCCCACCAGTCCTGCAGGGCACCTGACGGGGGGCAGGGAGGGGGGCAGCTCTCAGGGGCTTCAAGACGTCATCACAGTAAATGCCGTTTATTTCACAATGAAATACATAAGCCTATTCAAGGAAGCGTTGAGCATATTTTTAGTAATGGCTCATCAGGCACGCAGTGCTCCCCTCCCCCAACATGGCACGTTTGTGGGCACTTCCTGTTCACACTTGGACCTGTTCTGTGATGGTGGGCAATTGCTGGTAGCCTCTGAATAGGTACAAGCGTGTTCACTTCGGGTTAATTGAGGTGTCCTCCTTGAGGATAATGTGTGGTCTGCTCTAGCAATTGTCACCACCATCCTTACCAGCTGGCCAGAGCACCCGAGGAAGGGCAGGGCAGTGACAGTTGGTGACCACAGGGTTTCTGTTCACATCCTCGATGATCTCCACCTGTCATATTATGTTGCCACGCTCAGAACAAGTGGCACCTCCCCCACCAGTGTCCTTACTCACAGAACACTATCCCCTTGGTGTTGTCCTAAGGCACTTGGTAGTCGGCCTCCAACTGACTCCTTTGCTTAGTTAGTACCTATTTCCCATCACAAGGAAGCACCCGGTAAGGCCCCCATCCCCCATCAAGCCAGAGAGGAAGGTGGACAAAAGCCTGGGGATGATGGAAAGAGTAATTACAAGCTAGAATACGATTGCCTCTGGTCCACCCCATCACAGACATGGACAGCTGGGGCTGCAGGGAGCCCTGGGATGCCCAGGAGAGAGTTTGACTGCCTCAGAAGACACTGACTTTGGCAGCAACTGAACCTCTCTTACCAGCAGAAAGACACCTCCAACCTCCACCAGAAAGCCCTCCAAGAGGGCTCGGCTCCTGACTGAAGCATGCCAAGAGCTCCTCTGGAATAACACACACACACACACACACACACACACACACACACACACACACACACACTTTGCCGTTTCTCCCAGCTGGTCCAATCCTATCCCTGTATCACAGCAGGGATGGCCAGAGCATTAGCCTTAACACAAATCTTTTACCAGGCTCAGCAGTCAATTAGCTCCTGTGGCACGTGGTCAGACCCCCTGGAGGCCCCCAGAGAGAACTCATTACACGCGATTGCACATCTGTGCCTGAGAGGCCCCGGGGAATTAGCTCTGCACTGTGATTTACAGCATCTTTTCTTTGTCCTTCCCTGAAGGAGACAAGATTCTTGGACCTCGCCCCTCCCAGAAGAGTGCACCTTGGGTGGCATGTGACTGTCTCCTAGAAAGCCTTAGCCCTCTCCACCTCCTGGCCTTTGCAGTCCTACAGGAAGTCCACTTGCTTCTGGGGCAGGCCCTCTTGTGACTTAGGCAGTTCTGCTCCCTGGCTCCCACCCTGCTTCCCACTCAGGCTTCCAGCACAGAACAGAGGGTGGGGGATCCCAGCTGCCCTGCGTGCCTGGATACAGCTGTGGAAGAGTTAGGTACAGAGCTCTCCAAATGAATAGAACCAGGTGCTTTTCAACAAACCACAGCAGTAAAAGAGGCTGGATACCCAAAGCCAGAGGAGAGAGGGCTGGCCCATGAGACGAGGTCAGGGCTCAGTTTTGTGTGGAACAGACTCTCATCTCACAACACATTCATGAGCATTCAACTGCCAGCTTAGCAGGGTCATTAGCCATTGCTTCATCCAAGCCCCTTGAAGCTTGGTACCTGGTGGTGTCAGGGCTGGTTTGGGATCAAGTGGATGGGGCCAAAGCTCTCAAAAAGCAAGCATCCCAGGAGGGTTGGAAGCACCATCCATTGGGAGTGAGTGAAGCCTTTGTCTGGGCACCTTGTAGCAGCCACGGGGACCTGAGGATTAGGGAACCCAGTGCTGTGACTCAGCTACACAGTGTGAATGGTGAACACCCAGCATCATTCTTGGACACTACAGAAATAAATTTCTCCTAGCAGAGCCAAAGCTGAGCAAAAGGAGGCCTTTTGATGCTTCTGTGCCAGAATGCAGGCTCCAAAGAAGCCACCTGCATCCCCACACCTGCCCTGACCACGAGCTGAACCTGGCCAGGGTCAGCAGAAGACATCTAAAGAGACCCAGCCTCTTCTTGGCACGCAGACAGGAACCTGGGTCCTGAGTGGCACTTGGGTATATGGAGACACACAGACGCAGTGTGCTGGAGAGAGGTACCACACATCCTTGTGAGAACCCTCCCACTCTCTGTGATTGTCTGACCATCTGGTCCCTCGGTCATTGTTCAGACCATGGTCTGACAGCGCTCTAGTATCCTAGGCATCTTGGTGAGGTATCCCGGAGATCTCTGCAGCCTCTTCCCCATCCACTATCTGGCAGGGCAAAGCTAACTCAGTTACCCTCTTTGAAGTCACCCCCATGCACCAGGAAGCATGCATCTGTGAATGAATCCTCTGGGAAGCAGAGAAGACACAGAATCTTCTGCCTTGTACCCCCTATGCCAGCTCTCAGAGGCTTTTCAGCATGTTGAAGTGCGAGGAGGACAGTCTCTTTTCCCAGGACCTCATGTGAAAACATGATAAAGAAGAACTTCCCAGTTCAACATCATCCCCCTCCCCCTTTCTGGAAGCTGCTCCTGACAGCCTGGATTAACCTTCAGACCCAGAAAGCTATAGGAAGACAGGCTTGTGATAAGAGACCAGCATCACAGTTCATGCAGCTGGAAGAATGTGTCACAGGCCGCGGGTGCTGCAGAACAGACTCCTGGTGGCTGCTGGTAGCATTTCCCTCTGGAGAAGATGTGTGTGTGTGTGTGTGTGTGTGTGTGTGTGTGTGTGTGTGTGTTCTGCAGAATCATGAAAGAAACTGGATGACAAACTCTTCAGTTCATTACGTTTCCCTGAAGCTGCTGCTTACATCAAAGCAGAAAGCTTGAGAGGAAGAGAACTAGGATAAGGAGGTGGACAGAGCAAGTACAGGGTGTGACTCACAAGGCAGATGGTGCCTAGCCAGGTTCAGCAAAGGCAGAAAAGGACAGGAAATCCTGATCTCCATGGCCAAACTCAAAGTATCACCCTTCCCTGGCACCTGGGTCTCTTCCAGCCCTTCCTGCTGCCCAGGTGGCTTCCTGTCAAGGAGCAGAGGGCTGACTTCCATCCTGCCTCAAGGTCCCATAGCAAGATATATGCTATTTCAGAGGCCTCCCTTGGTGCTTCCCTCTCTGGCTCAGTTGAATATCAGGACCCCTTGCTGGGGTCCCTTTCCTCCCAGAACCTCTCAATTCCCTCACTTCCCTTTTACCAACTGTTAGTGAGTAAGACAGAAGGTCCCAAATAAAGCCTCCATATACTGCTTTGGTTTTTCTGAGCCAGTGCTTTGTTTGTAGCCCTAGCTCTGACTGGCCTAGTATTTGCTATGTAGACCAGGCTGGCCTTGAACTCACAACGCTCCATCTGCCTCTGCCTCCTGATTGCTGAGATCAAAGCATAGACTACTATCCAACCCCTGGAGCCCTTTGTAACTCCCACTGCTCTGCCATAGGTTTTGCTTATTTAATAGCATTTATTCAGTCGCAGAACACAAAGAACATGGGCCCTGCATCCACAAGGGACCTAGAGTGGGCAGCACGGGCCCTAGACTGGTCCACACTGGCTTCTACTGGAAAGGGAGTCAAAGTAGATGTCGGCAATTGAGCAGGTGGGAGATGAAAGGTGCCCCAAGACCTGAACCCCCGGGGGGGGGGGCGGGGCAACACCCTTCTCTCAGTACTTCTGAGGCAAAGTCCTTCGCTGCTGTGGGTGGGGGTTACGACTCTAGGGAGACACTAGAGGGCGCTGGAGAAAGCACCCATTTCCTCAATTTGTTGGCTTTCAGCAACCCCAGAACACTCTTCAAAAATCCCAGAAACCCTGAAGGGCAGGGCGCCAGCTTAGGGGGATCTTTACCTCAGGGACTTTTATCCCGAGCCAGATGAGTGCTGTCCGGGAGTTTGACATCTGATTCAGTGATTGTTTTGCGCTGCCCTTTCTCTGCCTGCCAGTGAAAGCAATCCCTGCTCCAAGTCTAGAACTCTGTTGAGTCATTCACAGACATTCTAAGAAAAAGCGTTCACACCTGTGCAAAGGACAAAGCTACAGATGGGCTGGCAATATGGGCAAGCCCAGGGCTGAGCAGTTGGAGCAGTGCTAGCCGATGGCTTCGAGGATTGTGGTCTGGCACGCATAGTTAGCATCCTCAGTATCCAGGTGCCTGTCAAGCTTGCAAGTCACTGTGATAACCTGTCCCCTCCCAGGAACCCTCTGACAAGGGGGCTTCGGGAAGACATCCTTTCAACTCTAGGTGGATCACCCAACTCTCCCCGTCCCCACCACTCCCTAACAAAGTTCCATTCGATCTTCCCATAGTAGGGAAGAGACCCGGAAGCGTAGTTAGCTACTTTCAGGGCACTCACCCAGGACAGGACCACCAGGCACACAATGGTGCCCAATAAATATACACAGACTAAGTGAAGTTTCAGATGGCGAACAAACAATCTTACGATCTCAGCTAAGTCAGCCAGCAGTCCTGCTCAATAGAGATTTTCTTCAAGACCAGGAGATGGCGAACCTCTCCACAGCCACATGGGAGGAGACTCCCCCCTACCCCCCATCGTAGGCGGGCTGGAGGATCTAGCACACTTCTGACTAGTTGGAGTTTGGGGGTGAAGTGGTGGGGGAGGGTGCGCGAGGGGGGGCATCACCTTTGGTTCAACCCAGAGGGCAGAGCCTGGGGACGCAGGAGGAGCTCCTGCAAGTGGGAACTCTGTGTGTATGTGTGTGTGTGGGGGGGGGGGAGTGGTAGTTTAGCCTCTATTCTTGCTGGCTGCGCGGGTGGGGGCGATTTAGTGCCAAGCATTTTAGGAGTAAGAAATGCCCCCAACGTGCTAGGCAGGACAGAATGCCTGAAGAGAGCCACTCACTTCATCTTTCAGCCTGCACTCCCGCTCCATTCATCCGGGCACACTGGCCTCACCCTGAGTCTCTCTGATCCCAGGGAGAGCAAAGCAATGAGACAGACAGAATGTGACATCTCTCTCGACTCTGTGAGTTTCGGATGCAGTTGGAGTGAGCTCATGGGTACACAGATCCAGGGCCGCTGGAGAACAGCAGTAGAAGATCTTTCGATTGCTCAGATTTAAGGAGGTTTGAACGAGAAGAACCAGAGTTCGAGCACTTAACTGCGGCACGTCTGCCTCACAGCCCGGGGCTCTGTGAGTGTGTGAAAGGCCAGAGCACACCTACCCTGTCGCTCAGTGCACCTCTTGGAACACTTGGTCTGAGGACCTGCGCTCTTCCTAGCGGCTCCGCACGGTGAGGTGGAAGGTTTCAGGACTTCCCACTCGGCCTGCCTCGCATTTTCCCGCCCCACCCCCATGCTGCTCACAGCTCTGGGTCCCTCTTCTCTAGAGCTGGATGGAGCCCCTGGCCTCCCGCATGATCTCCCGTGAGCCCAGAAAAGTCCATACTCTACCAGGGACTGTCCTTCCGATGCTCAGATCCTCGGAGGCGGTCGAAAACGAAGTGGACCGAAAGCGAGGTCAGGGGCTGGTCTATGGACTCCAGGGAAACAGCCCAGATACCCTAGGTACCATAAGTAGACCAGAGTTTCCAGAGGGTGGTGTGCTCCGCGCTGGAGGGAACTGAGCCGCTGGCCGAGCCCAAATCGATCCCTAGAGTGTAGACTCAGTCTAGGAAGCTAGTAAACTGAAACCTCTAGGCGCTAGGGGCCACTGCATACGGGAGGATGAGCGAGGATCACGCGCAGCACAAGGTCTTTCAGATTTCAGGTCCTGCAGGAGTCAGGGGCGACCACAGCACTTATTTCCAGTTCCTGCCATAAAGTGGCTTTCCAAGCCTTGACCTGATGGAGACCCGTGGCATAAAGACCCGACACTAAATGTTAAAAAACGAAACTGAACTTCTAAGAGGACCAGCAGGAATGAACTAATAGGCCCCTACATAGAGCCATAAGGATCACTTTCCTCGGTAAGACAAAGCCTTCGAGACCAGGGCAAAAGGGGGAAAGTCGTTATTAACAAACTGCACAGGGCCTCTACCTAGATCGCCAGGACGGGGAAACTGGATTCTGTTTCCACAGGTTGTACCACAATCAGTTCTAGGTATTATGAAGTTAATAGTAAGCACTACCCGAGGGGAGGAAACAAACTAGCGCCAGCGTGCTACCTTCTCCGATCCTGCTGTGCGCCGCTCTGGCCAGCTACAATCTCAGTTCACCGCCCAGTAATTCTATGGACTGAGAGGCCCCTGTACTAAAAAAGAAATTAGGGCCTAGTGGACTCTACAGGCCGGTCTATAGCCCGTGCTCTGCCCGCTATTGAAGTCAGTGAGTGTGGTGATCCTTTCATCATGGTTCTTGAATTCCAAAACCTCTGTATTCTGGGCCTGAGCCCCAGCTCGCCAGAAAGCGAGCAGGCTAATTCTGGTTCTGGCCCTCAAAGTCTGAGCTTGGGTAACCTCCTCGGTGAATGCCTAACAAGCCTGAAACTTCGAGGGGGAAGGCCCGGCCTCTCCCAGATACCCCAACCCAACTTCAAGGATTTCAGAACTGCGAGGCAGGGCAGCAAGCTGCAATAGGCTGTGTGTATGGTAGTAAGGCCACTGGGCCTTGTCCCAATATTGCCTGGAGCCATCTGTTGGCAAATTTTACTATTTGGTCCCTAGACTCCACCCCTTTTCGTTCAAAATCCACCCAGAAAAGTAATACCCACAAGTTCGCAACAGCCAACACCACCACGAGCTGGGAAGGAAGGAGCCCCAGTACGGGGGGCCTAGGCCCTGGTCCAGGATGAAGTCCCCTGACCTGTGGCGTCCAGTCGTCCCAGGCTCTTCCCTGAACTAAGCATACTGAGCTTGAGCTTGCGGAGTTGATCTTGGAATCTACATTCTTTCGGTCGATAAAATATGTTCTCGTATTTTTTCCTGATTTTCCCATTAAAACCTTTGCCTAACTAAACTCCCATCCAACGGGATTTATTTCATCTCTAGGGAGATAAATCAGGGGGCAAATTTACAGCCCCGGAGGCACCTGCCTCGCTAATGGGCCCTTCATGGAGTGTATGGCCGGCGGGGGCGCGCGCAGACGGGCCGGACGCTGGCCAATGGCCTGGTCGCCAATGCCTACAGCCAATCAGCGCGCGCGCCGCGCCCAGGCCCCGCGGTTATCAGTGCGTCCATCCCGCGCGGCGCCGCTCCGACTTGCCCGGGAGCCGCCACCGCCGCTGCCGCCGCCCCTAGTATCCCTGCCTTCTCTCTGACCTCCGCCCATTTAGCGCAGCAGCCGTCCGTCCTCTAGCTTTCCCGGAGGGGCCGTCGGCGTTCGTCTGAAACGCGTTCCACGCGTCCCAGCGTAGCCGGCGCCCTTTTAGGCGCGGCGCGCAAACTTCCCGAGCCGGCGGGCGCGGGCGGTGGCAGCGGGGCCCGAATGGGCGCCCGGGTCGGAGGCGGCGGCGCCCATGGACGCTAACCGCCCGGGCGCGTTTGTGCTGAGCAGCGCGCCTTTAGCTGCGCTGCACAACATGGCTGAGATGAAGACGTCGCTGTTCCCCTACGCGCTGCAGGGCCCGGCGGGCTTCAAGACACCCGCCCTAGGCAGCCTTGGCGCGCAGTTGCCTCTAGGCACTCCGCACGGCATCAGTGACATCTTGGGACGGCCGGTGGGAGCAGCGGGTGGAGGTCTCCTAGGAAGTCTGCCCCGTCTCAACGGGCTCGCCTCGTCCGCAGGTGTCTACTTCGGGCCCGCAGCCGCCGTGGCTCGAGGCTACCCCAAGCCGCTGGCGGAACTGCCTGGGCGCCCGCCCATCTTCTGGCCCGGGGTGGTACAGGGATCTCCCTGGAGGGACCCGCGACTGGCCGGCTCGGGTAAGTGGCCCGCGCGGGATTCGGTAAGGAGAGGGGCTGGGCACGGGCCTCGGACTGCGCTCACCAGCTCTTCTTCGCAGCCCAAGCCGGCGGGGTCCTGGATAAGGATGGCAAGAAGAAACACTCGCGGCCGACTTTCTCCGGCCAGCAGATCTTCGCGCTGGAGAAGACTTTCGAGCAGACCAAGTACTTGGCAGGCCCAGAGCGCGCGCGGCTTGCCTACTCGCTGGGCATGACCGAGAGCCAGGTGAAGGTGAGCTCCAAATGGGCCGGGGTCCAGCAGTATTGAGGCGGGGCCCGGAGTCCGCGTCTTGCGAACTGCCGGCCGGCGAACGGCGGTTCGGCTGTAGCCGGACCGCGGAAAGCTCCGGCGCCAGGCGGGTCCGCAGTGCTGGTCTGGTGAGGCGAGCCTCGGTGCCCGCCTGATGATCCCTGCTTCAACCCCCTAGGTGTGGTTCCAGAATAGGCGGACCAAGTGGCGCAAACGGCACGCAGCAGAGATGGCGTCGGCTAAAAAGAAGCAGGACTCGGATGCCGAGAAGCTGAAGGTGGGTGGCTCAGACGCAGAGGACGATGACGAATACAACCGGCCCCTGGACCCCAACTCCGATGACGAGAAGATCACGCGGCTTCTCAAAAAGCACAAACCCTCGAACTTGGCGCTTGTTAGCCCGTGTGGCGGCAGCGCGGGGGACGCCTTGTGAGGATGCGGCCAGGCCCGAGAACCCGAGAACCGGGGCTCGCGGCATGCCCCGACGCCAGCCGCCCAGCCGCAGTGTGTATATATATTTTTACAGAATAAGTTATAAAGCGGACGTTGGCGCGGCCTCGGCGTGAGGCGCGGAGTGAGGGGTTTGGGCCGATCACTTTGTATAATCAATAAATTATTTAACACGTCCCCGTCGGAGCCGTGGCTCCCAAGGCTGCACATCGTCTTTCTTCCGTACGGAGCTGGCGCCAGCGGGCGGGCAGGACCCTGCAGACCCCACCTAGCCTGTTCTCTCTGTGGGCGCCAGAGCCTGGTGCAGGGGGGCGCGACAGTGCTTGATGACGACCTGGGGCCCGTGTGCGTGTTTGGTTCAGAGGTTGAGCGCGTGGTGATGGCCCCAGAGCGCACGGCGATGGCAGCTTACAGGAGCGCAGAGGTTGTGAGACTGAGCATGCCCCGGCCGGCCGTGGGAAGGCAGCTTCAGCCGCCCCGCCCGGGAAAGGGAAGGACACCGCGGCCGGTGCAGTCAGTGCTTGGAGGAGCCGGGCCAGCAGGGAACTCGGTGGAAGAGACCCCAAAGCAGGTATGATTTCTATTTTCTGTGCAGATCTTTTTAACACATTTGAAGGGAGAGCCGAAGTTCAGCAAGGCTTTGTCCCATTGCAAGCAGCTAGCAACTCAACACTATTTTCTTTTTAAGTATTTTTTTTTCTTTTTCTCAACCTGGTGCAATGAGTGTGCCCTGTTACTATGCATGCGACCATGTCCTGATTCAGGCCAAATCAGCACTGTCCTACCATGGGTAGTGTGCTGTCAATGTTGTCTTGTAATAATTATTCTAAACAGAATCCTAAACATTTTGGATATAATTAATTACGAAACTCCAGCTGTGGGTAATAAGGCCCGAGGCTCTACACCCTCCTGGCCTCAGGCTATCAGTCTTCAACTTTCATTGGGAGAAAGCATGTTTTTAAGCAAAATTGCAGCGAAATCCTGTGAATCCTGCCCAGGCACCTCAGTCTCCAGCCTGTATTAGCAGCCCTGACACCCACCACTGGTTTCTCAGAGGGCTGACAGGAGGACCCTCAGCCAGGGTCACTCCTACCTGAGCTAAACCAATGGGTAAGACCAGTGGCTCCATACCCAGGCAGCTAAGAACCTGGTGCCCTCCCCACCCCAGGATCTTTTAGGGCTACAATCCCCTGTAATAAAACACCATCTTCAGCCCCATCCAAGTCCACGCCACACTCCACAGCTGCCCCTTAATGCAGTGAATGTAAGTACTAAGTGTGCAATTTCCACATTAGCTAATCATGACAAGACTGCTCTCTGTAGAGCATTTAAAAAATATGTATTGGAACCATGAAAAGCTTGACGCTTTGTTTGGCCTTTTGTGCCGAGCCCCATCTCCAAAGTCAAATGCTTCTTTTGAGTCACTGACTTTCTTTAAAAGGAAGCAAGATTTTTCCCCCCTTCTTAAATGGGGCAATGTGTTGTTTCTGTGTGCTTTCTCAGCTAAAGTTCAGCGCAGAGCAATGTTGATAAAGGTTTTGAGCAAAGCAAAAGAAAAGCTTTTGTATAATTCCATTTAATAGAGTGAGGGAACAGCCTTTTTCCACTACAGTTAAAAAAAAAAAAGTCCAAGAGGTGACTTTTCTGAGGGCTTGGTGCCCTGTGGCAGAATGGGACTCTGAAATTCCCAGCATCAGAATGGGCCAGCAAACAGGGCACAAAGGAGGCCACTCCTGGCACTTAGCATTTCAAAGGCATGGGAGAGGGAAGCAAGGAGACAAAGCGGCAGGAACTGTTTTCACCATGATCAATTTTATTGCTTAGGAGCCGAGCAGTCACTTCCAGAGGCCTTCACAGGAAGGACCCACAGCTGGAACCCACGGACAACCGCTGCGGACATGGCACATTGGCAAGCAGCGATCATGGCAGTCACAGACCCAACCCTGGCATCAAGGACACAGGCCGGCCTTGAGTGATTTCTGGGGAAACCGACATTAACTCGCGCCTCTGCCCCATCCAGGAACTGTAGTGTTCAGAAGTAAATCAATAAAAGCACGCTGTGTTTCCTCAGCAGGCTCCACAGGCGCCTTCCGTGGTTCTCAGTGCTGGGTGCGAGTCCAGGCAACAGGCTGTGCCCAGCATCACCCATCGCTTGTCTGCCAGGTTTACACACAGCCCATGCTAGAAGCAATCTGTGGGAAGTGGACGAGGCTACTTCTAATTCTCCCACAAGAGAATGGTTTTAATGTAGGCTACTTGGCACCATAAAACGGTAACAAAAGACAGACAAAACGGTTTACAAAATTCTTAAAAGGTACACCCAGGCTAGCTATAAACTTCACATTCAGTTCTTAATATTACACAGAAAAAGGCAGAAGAGTGACAAGATGCTAGTACAGGCATACCGCAGGGCCCCTCGCCCTGGGCACGTGCTAGGTCTTGTCTCAGGAACGGGTGCTAACTGCCGATGGACTCGCCATTCAACTAGACTGCGGTTCTGCCTGCTCAGGACACTCGTGCACTCATACTGGAAAGTATATTCAGCATAAGTTTTGGTAAGATTTATAAATTATTTTTAAAAAGTATATATTTATATGTATTTATATATATAAAAATGGAAAGCAGCTGCAGTGTGATTCTCACGCCACGTAACATGGCAGTAGAGTCAGACCTCGGGGCCTCGGGCTTGAGCACACATGGCAGCCTTGCTGCCTGGGCTAGTGCCCGGCACACTCCTCCTGGCAGAGAGGGACGCTGGACACCTGGGGCTCTAAATGGAGAAGCTTCCTCCACAGACAATCGTTAAAAATGGAAAACTGTGAAGTCTAAAATACAGGCGCTCTGCTGTCTGTTAGAGTTTTGGCAATAGGACTGTGGCTTGATTAAACCCAATATGTCTACAATGTCACGTGACAGACACGACAGTGAGGTATGTGAGGCTTTCCGGAGGTCCGGAGGCTGAAGCGAAGTGTGGGGCCGGCCGTCTAGCAGGTGATGCTTGGGCGGGTTCCGATGCAGCTGTTAGGAGGATGAGTTCGATACACTGCTACAGGGAGGTCTCTCGAGGATCCTCGCAAGGCGCTGACACCTCTTCCCTGGAGTGGAATTAGTAATTTGTTAAAGGAGCAAACACACCAGGAAAAGCTGCAGAAAGGAGAGCAAGGAGGAGCCATATTTACCACCACGTCACTGCACGACACAACACTTGTGTACATGGGCGTGAGGTTTACCTGCCCCAGGTGCGATTCGGAAGGCCAGGAACACCGGCTGCAGTGGGAGAAAAGGGGGAAGGTCAGCATGCCCGGGCCGCCGCCTGCCACTCTCAGACTCTGGGCCCTGACGTCTCCTGAGTATCTGGAACTGAGTCCAGAGGAGTAAAGGCGAGTCATGTGTACATAGCACAGACTGAGACAGCCTGGAGCTGGGAACTGAGAGCTGGGCCTTGAAAGGACCCATATAACCTCTTTGAGCTTGTAGGAGGGTAGGGTTCCAGATAGGAATCAGTGTAAGGGACTATAGAGAGGACCAAGCGCCGTATGCACCCATGACTAGTGTATGTCGTGTCCCCAGCTCAAAGCCCTTACATATGGGGGATGTGGACTTATCTAATTTGGCCGAGATCTGTCACCTGGCCTCAGTGTCACTGGAGACTGTGGGCCACTCTGGGTTCAGAAGCAGTCGTCTGTATATGGTCAATGCACACCTGGTTTGTGAGACATGCATTACCACACTCTCACAGATGTGAGCTCAGCATAGGAAGGCCAGGACCATAGCCCCAGTGTATACTAAAAAAGCGGCTGATCATAACCAAGACATGATCTTTTACACACAGTGAAATTCTCTTCTGTTATGACTAATAATTTCTTTTCATGCTCACCATGTACCCATCCTTTGGTATTTTATTAAAACTAAATTAACTCAGACCAACTTTGCTTGCTTGGTAAAGCCAGTCTAAAGAAGATGCCCCAACTCCCTCCCCACCACAGGGGCTCAGCCCTTGGGCCCCAGCAACACTGCATAAGTCACCTTGTGGTCTCCCATGCAGACATTAGGTCCGATGTGGTCATAGGTGGCAACCTTCTCCTCGCTCTCTGACTGGAAGCAAACAGAGAGAGGGGGAGTGTAGGAAGGCTGAGGCAATCTGTGGTCCTGCCAGGAGGGACAGGAAGGGGCTTCAGGGTATCCTTGGGATCAGAGAGGTTGAAGGAAGGCCTGGGGGCCTTACTACATCTCAGTGTATGGCTGGCTCTTCTGCTGAGAGGAACCCTGCTTCTAGAGAAGAAGGGGCAGGCCAGCCTAGGGGTCATGACTCCCGCAGGTCTCCTGTGCCTGTCCACTAGTCAGCACAGAGCCCAGGCCCTGCAATTAGTGGCACCCAGAGCTTCCTTCTAAGGGCGTGTCCTTATGTGAGTGGCTCATCTGTTTCCCATTTCCCCTATTTACACTTGCTTCTGAAAGCCTGCTTTATTAACCTAGAGCATGCTGTGTAAAGCCACGTATGCATATTAATTAACTGTTCCATGCACTTCCTGGCAGACCCCTGGCTTTGGGTTTGAAGACAGAGGTTTTGTCAATGCTAATCAGTCAGTCAAGTCTGGCCAGGCTGGAGTTTTATACCTGCAGCTGAAACATCTATGAAGATAAAGTTAAAACTGACTTATCTTTAATGCAGTAGGAAGCTTAAGGTCAGATTTACTTTCCAGCATAGTCGCCTGCCAGAAAGTATGAAAACATAACCTTCAGCACCGCATGCATGAACACTCGCCCATCTTTCAGGAGCATGTGGCCGACTCCTCAGAAGTGGGGGAACATCCATCAAACGCTGCATGGTAAATTACAAAGGCAGCATAAATTCGTGGGTTTTCAGCTGCATAGTCTTTGGACAGATAAACAAATTACAGAGGGGCTCAGACAGGACGCCGGCACACCTCACTGAGCATTCGTCACCGAGGCTCGCAGGCACCCTGCCGCCTGGTGTTTTAGGACTCACGAAGCAGAACAGAACATGATGAGGGCACCAGCGCATGGCATGATGGATGGTGCTGGAGGCAACCTGAGGTGCGCTGGAGGTGGCTCACTGTGGACCCGTGAGACTCTGCCTCCGCAGGCAGAAACCCCTAAAGGCTTTATTTTCAGTGATGAAGGGCAGGGCATGGTCTGTCACTGTGGCTCTGGAATATGAATCCTGGGTCTGGAGACCCAAAGATGTGAGGGCATGTGGCCTTTCAGGAGCTGTAGATAGGCCCCACGTGGCCTCCCAGGCTCTGGCGGCCTTCCGATTACTAATTTAAGTGCGCTTATCTTAGGGTCCTTACCACAAGCTCCACTTTTTATAATCTTAACTGGTGGATGACATCATTTCTTCTGTCTACCTCAGTTCCATGAAAAGGCTGAAGCTGCCTAATTCTTTTACTTCTGTCTCGAGGGAGCCAATGAGTAGGCCCAGGTCACAGATCATGTAGCTTCAGGTTCCCGAGTGAGCTTTCCTCAGAGATAGCATCAAACCGGGGCACATGCCCTGTTCATGAGGCTAGAAGGTAGAGTTGTGTCAAGACTGCAGCTTCTGGCCAACATCCTTCCTCGGTTCTGGCATTCCTGTCTGAAAACCCTTCTCCATGGCTAGGGCCTGAACACCATCTGTACCCAGCATGCTCTGGAGCACAGGAGTTGTGAAAAGTCTAGCATCTTGGGGACAGTAGCTACACAGTGAAAAGCAGCAGAGCCTTAGACAGAGGATGGCAGGCCTATCCCACAAACTGGAAAGGGGTTCTTGAGGAGTGTGTGTGTGTGTGTGTGTGTGTGTGTGTGTGTGTGTGTGTGTTTCACACAGGGACAGCTTGCAGCAGCTCATGAAAACTATGATGTAATCTAGGGGCTTGATGAAGGTGAGAGTCCATGGGAGGGGCTTCTCCCCAGCACAGGGCTGTAGGGCATGAAGGTGAGAATCCATTCTAGGGGCTCCCCAGCACAGGGATGAAGCAGCAAAGCGCACACATACCCCAGCACCCCCCCCCCCCCAGGTCTAACCGTGACTCTACATATACTGTTCCAACCGCGGCTCCTGCATGAGTCTGCCCTTTTCACTGTTGGATCTGCATGGATGGGACTGAGAGATAATTCAGATGATGACACTTTTCAAAACATGAAATTTACATATAAAATGTGGGAACTGAAAATAATAGGAAATCTGAGAAGCCTCCCTTCACCCTGACCCTGCTGAGCAGCTGTAAAGTGTTCTTGTTTTATATAACCTGTAGGTGCTCCCATGAAGCCCCTCAAGAGTTCCACAGAACACTACACACTAAATTACTGTTAGACCTTGCTGTGACCAGGGTCTTTGTGTTTCTGAAAGATTACAGTGGCACCTGCCTGTACCTAAGCACTAGCTGAGGGGTGACTACGCACTTCTCTTCCACTCATCAACCATCGAGTGCTCTATGTCCATGTCCCCAGGCTGGGTAGTCCCTGTCTCTGACTATCCCATGGCTCCCTCTTACCTTAAGAACCAGCTCCTTGGCAGACAGGGACATGAGGATGCGATCACACCAAGCAGGGCATCTTGTATTCATGTACTGTTCTCCCTGACTGGAGTCCTCACTGTACGGGTAGCTGTGGAAACACAGGAACAAAGCGTTAACCATACTTTGGTTCCAGCAGTCCTCCAAGCCCTGAAGGGAAGGGTGTACTGCTATCCAGGAAAGAATGCATACAGAGAGATTTCTAGAATATAAAGCCAAACTTAAAACCTAACTGTCCCCACCAAAATTAGTTCTCCCTGTATGTACCTATATATTGCATGGGTCAGGCTAGTTGGTTCCTATATACCCCTTACTCATACAGAGGCCTCTGTGTCCAAGGCCTGAGCCTGTGGAGAGGCCATCTGCCTCATGTTCCTGCCATCCCAGGGGACCTATCAACTTGCCATCCCTATAAAACCCCACTCTACATGGCACACTTGCTGGACTGTGCTGCAGAATGAATTCCATGTAGACCTGGCTTGGGGAGAGCCTTTCCCAGCATAACCACATTCTACATGTTTTTTTGGACCATGAGGACTCTGTTTCAAAGTGCACAGTGTTTTCTCAGGTCAGTTCCAGAGCACCATACTTATATGCTTCTGCCGACTTCAGCTGAAAAGAGAGTGGGAGCTCCATTCCGGCCTGTGGCTGTCAGGTCACTACCAGCTGGTGACTGTGGAGAGGCTCATGCTCCCAACAGGCCTGGCCCCGCTCTCAATGCCCTCAGAGAGCTGATGCGCTAGTACCTCTCCAGACCTCAGCCATCTAAAGCTGCCAGATGCCATGTGATGCATGTATCTTTCACAGAGACAATGGCTTGTGACCCATGTTTCTTGTAGGATTATCACTTTACTTGATTAAATTTACCTCTAATTAGGCTAAAAAGCAAAGTCTGTGTAATTCATTCATGTAGCAGTATTACTTTAAAGAATGAAAAATCTCCCACACTTTCTTTTTCAGAGAAAGCAACCATCCAATGGCCAATCCCATTCCTGTACAACACAGAGGCAATGGCCTTGTTCAAGCGCTCCTCAGTCCACCCAATGGGTTGTGAGTCAGAGGGTGCACCCCACTGAGCACACATGTCAGCATGCTTACTCTGAGCAGTGTTGTGAACTGCAAGATGGGACCACATGGTCTTCCTGGCAGAAGGTCGCCTGTTCTCAGTCCCTGCACTGCTTTGGATACATTGGACACATAGCCAAGCAAAGGCATTAGCATCAAGGACAACTTAGCCCAGGAGCACGTATATCGCAGAAGCAGTCTCACTGAGGATGTCATCAAGGATGACTTTGAACTCCTGATCCTCCTGCCTCTACTTCCTAATTGTTGCACTGCAAGTGTGCATCACCATGCCTTGTTCTCTTACAAGTCATCATCTCATGTCTGACACCAGCTCTGCCACGGTTCCCAACCACAGGTCACTGTTCCTGGACACCCTGATGTCCTGGAGACCTTGGATGCTCTACCATTAGCCCAGGCACACAGTCTAGTGGAAACACTGAGCTCTGAGTCTAGGGATTATAGGTGACATCCCAGTGAGTCTGTAGATGTGGGAGTTCTGTCTCCCAGGCACAGTGAATACCAGGAGAGCTTGTGTAGACCTATAAAGCCAGGACTGGTAAGAGGCAAGGAAGAGCCCTCTGTCAGCAGGGGTAGGACCTGTAATCACGGATTAGACTAGGGTCCTCCATGAGTTACAGAAGAGAACAGCTGGAGAGACATGGATTGTGCGTTACCTAATACTGCCTACACTTAACAAGTTCTGGGATTCCATGTTCCCTTGGATCCTATGGGTTTCAAGGCAAACTCTAGCTGCTATAAGGGGGAGTGCTTCCGCTCCATAGCCTGAGGTGCTCTCCAATACTCAAAACACAAAAGCAGAAAGTTCTGATCCAGGTAGGCCTGGGGAGGCCAACATGGGGTATATACCATTCCACCCTCTCAGGGGCTTCTCAGCTGAATGGAAGGCCTGTTATGTGGCTGCATGTGGCTGATTGGTGCTGGCAGGACTGTGCACGCAGACTTATCTGGAAGCAAACCCAAAAGGGTGGGAGGCAGGGCAAACCAGCCCTATCTCAACTCTCTACAGCTCCCGGAATATTCGTCATAATTAATTGCAGTGCTGATAAAACTAACAATTGCCCACCTGTGCTGCCTCCACGCTGCCTCCCTTCCTATTCGCCCCTCGAACTCTGTCAGGATGTGGGCAGCGGCCCTTTGCTGGCTGTTTGCTTGCAGCTTGGCTCATGTGACAAGGCTAGGCTCAAGATCTGGGTAGGCAAAGCTTGGATAGTGTTGCCATGGCCCCCATGACCACACTGTGGGAAGCACAAAGCCTGTTGTGTTTGAGTCCTAGGGTGCTGGCCTAGGGTGGTAGGGAGAGCCTTTGCTTCAGTTCTTGGCCCTTCTTGGACCACAGGAAAACAAGCTAAAGAAAGTCTTTAGGTAGCACCGAGGCAGTCCTCAGAGTAGAGAGAGCAGAAGAGCTGAACTCCACTATGCCAGGCAGGGGGCTTCTCTGCTTCCACCTAGCAGAAGGTCACCTGTTCTCAGTCCCTGCACTGCTTTTAATGTTGGATACACAGCACAGCAAAGGCATTAGCATTGAGGGCAACTTATCCCTGGTGTGCGTGTATCACAGAAGCAGTCTCACTGAGGACACATCTACATGCACAGAGGTCTGGAGACACAGTGAACAGACACCAGGTTTCAAAGACACCAGCTGCTATTTAATGTCTGAAAAGGGAGTGGTGAGTGATATTACAGCCAAAGAAAATGAACGGGGGGCATCAGGATCATGGCAATTCTGAAATGCTTAAGTAGAAGACCCTAGCAGCTGAGGTGCCCAGGAATGTTCTGGTGGCTGGAGGTCTGAGGCTGGAGACTGCCCCAGATCCCTTTGCTTTGGCTTTAGGGACAGCTTGCTCATGATGGTTGTAGGGGACCACAGTTTGCAGGCATGGATTCTCTGTCCACTGGTTCACTGACTGTCCCCACGCTGCACAGACTCAGTGCAACCAGAGTAAAAGACCAGTCCCATGGCTTCCTTGCTCTCTGACTACGTTCTAAGCCATAAGTTAAGTCCTGTTTTCCGGATTTTTGGCAAATGTGACCAATGCTACTACCAATGCTGAACTTACTGGAGGTGAACATCCATGTTATAAACATACATGTTCTTTAAAACATTGATCTTATGTCATTTGTTCACTGAGAGTGGGGCTCTTCCCATCCAGTGTTCTCTGAGTTGAGTAAACCCTGAATCTTCTAATCTTATAGCACCTAAACTTCCCTCTCTAAGGTAAGTCTTGGTCTAGGCAAAGTGTACACAGGACAGAAGTTCATCAGAAGATCCTAACGAAGATGGAAAATACCAAGCTGGCATGTTAGTAGGTCTGGCTGGTGGTGAAGTGCACACAGGATCTCCTCAAAGAGTCTACTTTCTGTTGGCTGGCTTATACAAACTTTGATTGTGGATATGTTCTCCGGGCCTGGAGGTGTTTGTACTTTTGTACTCTGAATGTCTGTTCCACAACTTATGGCATTTTGGTTACTGCTGCTTTGGGGCTACTTCCTGGAGAGGAATCTTCAATCCTTCCAAGATCCAGGAGGCAAAACCACTCATAATGGCACCAAGATGACAATGGTTTCCATGGTGCTGATTATGCACTGATGAGGCAAAGATTACTATGGAAAAAGCAGAGGTGCTTGGGGAAGAACCAGGCACTGCTCTGTGTCATCACCCTCGGTGGCACATTCACAGCAGGGCAGACAACTGTGCACAGTAAATACTTACCCTCCCAAACCCCAGTCCTGGGAAACATGGTTCCTGGGAATGAAAGGTGTGAGATATGAGCATCCAGGCACTTTGTGCCCCAGGCTAGGCAGGGGGGCATCTCAGGCCACTGCTGTATAGCTGTTCTGCTGTGCAACTGCCTGGGTTTGGGCAGTGCCACTCCTGAGGTAGGCTGACAGAGAGTCTTCTCAAAAAGAGGTGTCTTTCTGGGATTGGATGTGATGATGTTTGTGGCCAACCACGGCATTCACATGCCAATGGTCTGGACAGCTCTTCCCTACAAGGACGTGGCTGCTGAGGTCAATGTGTTCTGATGAAAGCACCACATGCTCTGGCGTGATGTCCAACACAGGCTGCCACGGAACACCGTGGGCCAGGTCCACACAGAGCCCAGAGTATGTTCTCAAGACAGCACTGTGGTGAGGGGCTAGGCAACTGCCCCTTCTACAAGTCAGCAGTACCCATAGCCAGGGGAGGGGGCTTCTCCCTATGCACCTGTCACTTGTCTAGTCAAATGTCTAAGTAAAAATTTAAATGTGGGAGGTTGCTGTTCTTTTTTACATTATTTTTGTTTAGAAAATAAGTTTTTCATTACAATGCTACTTAGTTAACATGTAATGAGTTCTATTATTATTATTATTTTAAAACAAAGTAATAGGGACCAGGGAAACCATCATGTAAATGCACTTGCCACCTGGACTGGTAGAACCCAGAACCCACATGGTAGAGGTTAGGTTCCTCAAGACACAGAAAGAGCTCAGGAAGTGGAGGTGAAGGAACACTCCAGGGTAAGGCAGAGCCTTGGATGGTAGGTGGGGCTGCATGTTATGCAGAGGTTTCCTGCCTACTCAAGGATGCACAGAAGCTGCTAGTTTCTGACTCATGCAACGTGGTTGCTCAGGGGTCTTGTTCTGCATGAGGGTAGTCACATCTCAAATGGTCAGTGAGCCTCACACAGGTTCCTGACCATCTAGCCACAGGAAAATAGAGCTGAGGTATGAGCTCTAGACCTCAGGAGCTGCTTTTAGAGGTGAGAGAGTCATAGTGACTCTGGGGTCAGTAGAGTCAGCATAGCTATTTTAGATTCACTCTACCCTCTAGGCATCTTGGTAACAGGAAAGCAGGGACTCTAGGTGGCCCAGGGTAGTTGTATGTCCAGCAGTCAGACCTTAGGCCCAAGATGTGGCACTAGTCCTTCAACAAGTGGGTGCAGTTATGAAGAGGTTCCAGCACTTTCTTCAGAGTCCAAAGTGTGTGGTGGTGGAGTTAACATGGTCTCCCTATTATGACTGCCTGTCATACCTGGTGATGAGATGCAGGCAGAAGCCTAGGATGAGAAAGAGCTCATAGGGAGAATAGATGCTTCAGCCGCTGCTGTCTCCCAGGGAGGCTTCTCCCAGCTCATATGAAAGCTTCTCCAGATAACACAGTGCTTAGGCTACGGTGCAGCCTCCTGTCTATGGGACAGAGCTACAGGAAAGCACACGTTCTCATGTTCCTTAGGCAGAGTCTTTGTGGTTCACTTCCTGCTCCAAGTGTAGTGAGTTCTGGATGTATAGGTTGAAGTCCCAAGTGTGTCCATCAATGAGAGACTGCTATATTAGAAGCTGTGCACATGTACAACCTTATGTCATGTGCCTATTCACATCATGTACATTCATGAATTCACCCCACTTATATCTAAACCTTGAACATGTACCTGTGTATATACATCCACAATTTACACACTAATTCACATATGTACACACCTATACACACGCCCTGAAAGTATATAGATGTACTGATATATGTGTACATATACACACAGGAATTCACAAATGTAAATGCTCATGTTCCAACACAAAGGTACATGTCCATGCACATGTGAACATCCTGTATATGCATATATAATACTAAACACATATACAAATAGTTCATCATACATACATCCTGCACTCCACATATTCAAACCCACATAGTGTGTGCATATGTACATAAATGGACAAATATGAACACCAGTGATTTCTCTGCACACATCACCACCCATACATACCTGCACATACCTACAAACACACACACTTACCTACACACATATACATATATACACACACCTACCTACCTACCTACCTACACACACACATATTTTCATGCATAGAGTATGCCTAAGGCGAACTTTTGTCTTTTTTTTTTTTTTCATTTTGAGACAAGGTCTCACTATGTCACTGTGTAGCCCTGGCTGTCTGGAGCTCCTTGTGTAGACCTAGCTGGCCACAAACTCAGAGACTGGACTTCCTCTGTTTCTTGAACACTGGGATTAATGGTGTGCATCATCATACCAGCCCAAGACTGTCTACTTATTATAGCCTAAGAGTGTATCCAGTACTTACCAGGTCACACACCACCACTTCAACCCCCAGCTCCTGCCAGCTTACACTCTTGCTTATTCCTTCTCCACTGGAATGGCTCTCCAAACTACACATGACAACACAACAGGGACTATGAATTGTTTGGTGCTTTTAGTGATCTGAGACAGGGTCTCCATGTATGGTCCAGGATGGCCTCCACCTCCTGCTCTCCCCAAGGAGCTGAGATTACAGTCATGTGTCACCACTCTCAGCTTGCCACAGTTTGAAAACACAGTAGAGCCAAATGGAGAAGGAACATGATTGCTTCCTGGGCAGTGAAGGGTATCACCAGTGTCCTGGGAGGTGGTAGTGGAGACATTGTGTGCATCCTGAGTTGTCACCAGTGTCCTGGAAGGTGGTAGTGGAGACATTGTGTGCATCCTGAGTTGTGAGGGAAAGCCTCAGGAGCCTTTTGTTGAAGCCCATGACAAAGATGTATGCTATAACTGGAGAAGACGCCAAAGATACCTCAGAAAGTGGACTCGACAATACACTGGATGTGGCAGTTCAGTTTGGACCATTTCCCTTCTCCACTACCCATCTTGAAAACTTGAATGCTGTTTCTATATAAAGGGGAATATCTGTAAGATGAGACAAGTGCCTGGTGATGCCTCCCGTGTGATTAGTGTGCACACTAGGATGATGGCAGATGGCTTTCACTTCATTATTTGCCTTCCATTGGGCCACTGTCACCTTCTTGGCCAGATTGGCATGTGAACTCTCTTCTCAGCTTTGAGTGTGACTCTCTCATCAAAGCAGCTCTGCTTTTGAGAGCTCATATTATTTGCTGGCTCTACCCTGACATCCAGGATGCTACTTTCTTTAAAGGACACTTTCCTCAGTTGCCTCAGAGCATCCCTCTATGGCGGGTCACATAACAAACTCAGTTCTGAAGTAAGAAGAATATCGTCACCTCAGGTGTACTCTGGCACTCTTTGCTACACTAACTAGTGTCTCCTGGGGGTCACTCCTGGGCAGTGGGCTGCACCCCCAGCCAGACATCTCTAAATGCATGGCTGGTTCTTACATTCTTTCATGCTTGTGACTAACTAGTGTCTCCTGGGGGTTACTCCTGGGCAGTGGGCTGCACACCCTCAGACATCTCTAAATGCATGGATGGTTCTTACATTCTTTCATGTTTGTGCAAAAGATTCTGCCTTGAAAATCCACTGCTGCTTCTGCTCCCTACTCAGGGAAGCTTATTCTGACAAGCAGGTTGGAGGGAATGGGCCATCAGAGGCCTTCACAGTCACCTTCCTGGAAGGCTTATAAAAGGCCTCAGATGCTGAGCTCATCATGCAGGGCCTCTTCTTGTTAACACAATGTTCACCTGACGAAAACATGCCAGTGTGTAAAGATGGCTTCAAATCTGTGAGCAATGAAACCTAGGTGGGGAAAGCAGGTCCCTTGTTGCCATGTGGGTCAGGCCCCTTAGTTGCCATGTGGGTCAGGGGCTCTCTTTTAGTTGCTCAGGTGTAGACTACTCTGGGTTTTCAGCCTAGTTGAGTCCTGCTCTGTACTTCAGGTGTGCAGGAGACTTTTGAACTAACACTGAGAGAAAAATCTCAAATGTTAACTTCAGTCCACAAGTCTTGAGGAGGCAGGCATGTCCTCATCCCACTGTAGACCCTGGGCCTCTTAGTTCTTGATCATACAGGTCCCATTTCCACTGATACCCATGACTCACTGGGAATATTCAGAGTGTTTAAGAGACACATGAGGGTTAGAATGAGTCCCTCAATGTTTGACAGGATGTACTTAGAAAGTCACTTTGTTGCTCATGACTGTGATGCAGGGTTCCACTAGTTAGGGCTGTGCTGTGCTAAAGGCCCAGGTACCCTGGTCAGAGGCTTATGAGGTAACCTCCTTGAGCCCTGCTTCTTGGAGCCAGTATGCAAGTGTCCAGTACCTTGGCCTGGGCACTAACCAGATGTCTGGGAGTATTAGGTCCTGCGGCTCCTGTTTCTCCATCCTTAAAACTCTAGCTAGTTCCCTCACCTTAGTCTCCTAGGCCGAGGGTTATGGGTTGGCAGCTGAAAAGGAAAGAACCATAGGAGTCTAGGTCTGTGCAGGAGTGGGTCTCCCCACTGCCATGTTTGACCATACACAGGTGGTACAGAGATGGGGTGGCACTAGCAGAGAGGATAAAAGCTGGCTGGATGTCAGACACATTGGATGTAGGACTCTCATTCTGAGGAAAAAGATCCCTGGCATTTCCCATCAGACAGGTGTGAAACAGGCATCGGCAGCATGACCAAGTTGACAGAATAGCTCAGTTTGTTGGAAGGTCCTCTCACCACTTTAGGTCTCAAGACTTGGAAGGAGAAACACCCATAGCTACCAAAAGCTTAAGCCTGCAACAATCCCTTATTCTCAGGAGCCACCTTCTGTATACTGCTCTATGAGGAAGATGCAAAGGTCAAGAGGCAAAGCACAGCTGCAGAGGACGGTGGGTAAATCTGCAGTTTTGGTCCACCACATACCATGCACTGCTTTCTGTTAGGCCTTTGCCCGTCCTTTACACCACAGCATTCTGAGGCCCTGGATGTCTAAAGGGAAACAGTGCTATTGTTGCAGATATCAAGATTCCAGGAGCTCCAGAGTGGAACACTTCAACGTTCCCCCAGGGAAGCCACACGATGGATGGTGAGTCTCATGACTTTCGGGGATCCTCAGCTTGCCCCACAAAACCAACACCTGCTAAGCTATGACTTTTTTTTTCCCCCACATTTAAAAGATAGAATCATTTATTACTCACAGTTAACTCTTTTCTTCAGGTCACGGAAATGATACAGGGAGGAATAATTCATACACATGGGTGTACACATGCAGATAAATGCACAGAACACAAATGCACACATGCAGACAGACAGACATGCAAAGATACCATGGTGGCATACACAGGTGCTTATGTACACAGGGCATGTGCATGCAGACGTGTGTACATATTCATGTTCTTTGACAGACGTATACACACATGCACATGGATGCACACACCAGCACTGACACACAGGCACACCTGACGAGGTCACTGGGAAGGCTGCCTGCTTCGGCAGGTGCAGGGCCCCTTACCTGGGGGGGAATGAGATGTCCAGTTCATACAGTCTGTCCTTAAAGACAGACAACTCCTTGTCAAATTCCAAGAGCTAAAGAAAAAGAAAGAAGAGAACAGAATCACTTGTTTTCTTCAGATGGGGGTCTGTGTCTACTTGGATTGTGCATAACGTCCTAAAAAAAAAAAAAAAACCAGAATGACAACCATTCAGTGTGACTTTACCCTACTCAGAGACCAAGATCCATTGCCACCAAGACTCAGGGGACCAGCCTGGCTTTACCACCCAGCTGCCTCTGCTGTGAGAAGCGCAAGAGCAGAGCTTAGGCTGCCTGGCCCTGTCACGTGAGACAAGGGAAGTCTCTCCGAGAAGCACACATTGCCTGAATGGGGGCCCGGAAGTCCCCTCCAGAGAGAGGGAAAATGCCCAGTGCTGAAAGTGATCCTCAGACCGAGCAAGGTCAACTCAGTGCACCACAAACTACGTCTGAACAGCTGAGAGTAACATCCACTTCCTCATACACAGGAGGTGGCAGACAGCCTGGCTCCCTTAGGAGGCTTCCATCAGAGTACTGTGCCTGCTGGAAGGAGAGGTCTCAGCAGCCATGACTCTATCCAGTCACCATGAACACCCTGTGGGATACTATCCATTAATCATGTCCTACCCCACAGCTGTGTGCAGCTATGGCATTGCGCTGGGTCTCCCCTCAAAACCACACCGTGTCTTCATTTCTTCCTTCCTCCTCATCCATCATTCTTGAATGTGCAATTACCAGCATGTGTACACTGTAATTACTTGTGTGCCAGCCTGCTACTTGCCCACTGGTGTGGGTCTCCTGCCTGTGTGCCCCTCTCAGAGCTGCCTTCATCAGATCAACACCAGACTGGGCACTACTCCTGTCAACCAGAGTGACTTTGAACTGGTTAAGGATCAAATCAAGGGTAGCTGAAATCCCCCTCTGAAGAGATATTGTTTATGGGAGAGGAGAAAAGGGTAAGCCATCACTCCAGACAGTCTCCTTATTTAATGTCATAACCTCAGAGCCATGTGGTGGTGTACTGGATATTCACAGACTCAAGCCAGGGGTCCTTAGACCCTGTCTAGCAAGGCTCCAACACTGCCTTCTGTCTGGCACTACTTTGGTCTTGACTAAATGAACAAAAGAGGAAGATACATGTTTGAATAGAGCTGTTGCCTGTGTGAGTCAGAAGTGTGTCCCCTAAAGGTCTAGGTGGAAGCCTAAGGCAGCTCAAAGTTTAAAAAGTACCACAAGAAACAGGTGCACTGGACCAGAGCCCAGAGGCAACTGCTAACAGCGTTTTTTTAGGAACGAGTAGGTGAAGGACAGCATCTCAACCACCTAAATATCGTATCTTCTCCATGTTCACTGTGGACTTTTAAGAGGACATGCAACCTCATAAGGTCTTCTGAATGGCCTCCTGAGAGGTAACTGCACCTCTACTTTTCAAGAATGACCAATTGCTTCTGACTGCTGTGGTTCTGGACTGTCTATTGCCTTTCCATGAGTTATATATACGAGTTCCACTTTTTTCAGGTTAGTTTAAGATTTCCTCTTCCTATTTGAAGCAATGCTGTTTTACTTGGTGTCTGCATTTTCAATTCTTCCAGCTCAGGATTCACTGCTCCCTAAGGATTTGTGATGTAGACAGGTGTAGATACAGACAGGTGATGTCCCGCTGGACGTAGCCCTCTGTCCACTGCCACATCCTCTGAGTTTCGGTGCTGCTTCTAGGCCACTCCTCCTGCTATTCCCCAGTTCACAAATCTCTTTTTCACCTATATCTACTCAGCCTTGGTGTACGCACATTAATTTCAGCAACTATGACTTTAGAGGTTCTATATGTCCTCAACTGTCTGACATTTTCATGGGCCGTCTGTGCCTCTAGCTATTGTTTTCAGACTCTTGATCAAAAGTAGAGTGTTTTTTTTTTCCCCATGCTCTGCAGATTGGGGTTGTAAGCTTATCTTTGATGGTTCAATGCTTGAGAAAATGAATGTGGTCTACCTTCCAGGATATTCTAACCCAGTCACATAAAATAGCAGACAAATTCTCGAGTCCTCACAAGGAAGCTGTGGTCCATAGCCCTGTGGCTATATGGTGTCTTGAGGCCCACAGTCTTAGCATGACACCTGCCTGGGCTACAGAAGCTATCAGAGTAGAGTCTTCTTGCATTTATGGGTTCAAGGCCTGCTATGCCTTCTACCCTGGCTCCAGTCAGACTTTTAGAAGCAGCGGGGGTACAAATTCTAGGAACACATATAGACAGTGACAGTGACAGTGACAGCAATATAGAATTTGGGCCAACATGATTGACTTAGCCTTGGAGAATAAAGTGCTGGTTTTGTGCCAGGTTAGGTGTTGATCAGATGTAGGTAGCCACTACCTTTGGCTGCTAAGGTCCACAGGAGTTTGTAGGCACAGAAGGGGCAGCTGAAGCATTTGGATCTTTAGGCTACACCTTTCTCTGTCTTGTAGACTTGTTCTTTGCATCCACCACAGGCAAGAAGCTCCCTGCACGTGAGGAGGCTAGATGAACAGGGCTAGCCAAAGGTCCATGCCCATCTACTAGTCATACACTCCAGCCTTCCAGTTCTTCAGCTCTGCCATGATATCCAAGTCACGCTATCAACATTAAAGCTTTTTTGCGCGGGTGTGCACACACACACACACACACACACCACAATATGTGTGATTGTACATATGTACATACACAATACTTTATATATATGTGTACACAAATACATATACTCATGCATATATACAAATACATATATACACACATATATGCTTTGCTTCAAAGCAGTAGGCTGGGCTGAGGCAGTACATGGAACACCACTTGTATATGTTCTTCTTTGCTTCTGCCTTTGCATCAAACCACTAAATGCTGACCTGGTCACTGGTCAAGACCAGTTCTGGACACTCCCCAAAGTGTGAAGGAATGTGATGCTTGCCATTCACATGTATGTCCATATGTGTATGAGGATTCTGAGTCTCTGACCTACACATGTGTAGGCACGTAAGTGGGTGGTACTCATTCATCTTCCAGTTTTAAATCCTTTCAAGACACTGCAAAGCAGTGCCAGGATTCCCTAGGGACCTTGTCAGGGTCAGCACCTATTTCTGGATGGCTAGGACCTTAACTCACCACTGTGGGTATCATGTATCAACCTTCATGTCGGGGAAAGCTGCTGCTGCAAGGACTTGACAGAAATGGTCAAGCTAATAAAGACAGATCTAAGTATCAACCCATTGCACACACAGTCACATGCTCCAATAAACATAAACATACACAAGTTTGTGAAAAGACCTGTGTGAAGGATGTCTGGGCTGGAGGGGTGTGTGGGTGTGTGTGTGTGTGTGTGTGTGTGTGGGTGTGCGTGCGTGTGTGTGTATGTGTGTGTGCGTGTGTGTGTGTAGTGGAGGTGTCAGCAGCTGGTAGAGATTTGATCTCTCTAATCATGATCACACAGGGTCTATTACATCTCCCTCATTTGGGGTATTAGACCACCAATGTACTGAGGGCACTATCACACCATGGCCTCTATTCTAAAAGTACCCTTCCCCAATTTTGTAATGTTTAAAGAAAAAAATAATGAATTTGTAATTAATTTCAATTTTTAAACTGCTTAGCTGGTAAGGGAGTTCAGGAATGACAGGTGAACCCCCAAGTCTTTGGTCATTATTCAGGGCCCTAGTCTATATGTCACCCATTACTTCCACATACCTAACCCATGTCTCACTTGGAGCCTGCTCTCCATCCTCTGCTAGCTGATGCTGCCTGTCAATAGACATGTTCTAGAACTCAGATGTGTATGCTCTCTGATCACACATTCTTCTGCTATGCTGAGGGTGGGTATGCATGGGACCCACTGGCTCCCTGCTCAACCAGCTGGCTCTGACAGGCCGGTCCCTGATCCTGTGTGACTGGCTTGTGGAATGCCTGCTGCTCCAGGCCTATCACGTCAACAGGACGATGGGGATTAAAGCTGCTGCCACCACCCACACAGACCATCAAATGTGAGGGGTTTCTGATTGGAAATTACACCACACTGCTGGTGAATTGATAATTTGTATCTCTTTGAGATTTTTCACAAACATGATAACCAATTTCACATGTATCTTAAACGTTCTTCTTGATTACAAAGTGAAAAGCAGCAGCGATGTATGTGGACAATGATAAAGCAGCCGCTAGCCTCATGCATCTGTCAGGAGCTGTCCCAGCTGCACAAATTCCACTGTTGCTGCGTGGACACAGAGCTGATAAAGAAAAAAGGGCTTGGAAAATCAATGCACCCGGAGCCCGGGCGGTTGCTAAACACACAGAAAACATCTCTATCCAACAGGCCAAGCACCTAGAAAATTCCCAAGCCCTGCCCTGGGACAGCCAAGGAAAATTTAATCTCTCCAAATCCTCACCAGGGCACTCCATCCTGCAGCTCTGACAGCCACACTTATAATTAATTATACAATTTCGATGGGAATATCGACTAAACAAAGCTATAAATCATAGAAAAAGTCAATACGCATGGACACATTCAATCATGTCCCGGCCAATGATTACTACTCTTAAAATACAATAATTATTTTCAGGAGCCAGCTTGAATTAAATTTCTGTCAGACAAGTACAAGACCGGTGGCTGATGAAGGATGCGATGGATTTTGGGGGCCGAGTCCGGCGCAGGCGGGCACATCCATCCTGCGGACGGTAGTTTGTTTGTAGTGCTTGTGGCACAGCGTGTTCAACCAGGCCACGAGGATGAGATTATCTCCAATGCTCATTTAGGCTGAGGGGACTCAATGCTCAGATTCTGGCTTGAGTGATGGAGGCTGATTCTTTTGAATATGTGTGACCTAGGCAGAGGCCAGGCATGAGCAGCATGACCAGGACATTTCTGAAAATATGTCTCAGATTCTAAGTGGCAGCTTATGGAAGCATGGGTCATTGGAGCTCCAGGCACCTGGCAAACCTGTTGACTTCCTGGATAAGATTCTGGACATGGTAGGTGGGCATGAGTCCCAAGAAATCATCATGTGGAATTGCCTCCTACTTCAAAGCTGCATTCTTTTATATTAGAGTCAAATTCAAAATGTTTCCTGGATGTTCAGATTTTTTTTTTAAAAATAGGTCCTTTCTTACTATTCATTCCCCAGTGACCTCAAACTTGCCATCTTCCTGCCCCAACTTCCCAAGTCTGTGATTAGAGACTTGTACGGTGTCTGACAGCTGTACATGCCTCGTACAATTCTTCCTCCTCTTTATTCTTTTCCTCTTCTTTAAAAAGTATTTTTGTGTGTGCATGTTCATGTATGTGTGTATTGGGGTGCTTGGACATATCTCTGTGCATGTACATGGAGACCATAGCTCAATATGAAGTGTCTTCGTCCTCCATCTTATTTTGAGACAGGATTTGTCACTGAATCTAAAGTTCACTGATTCAGCTAGGCAAATCCCAAAGACCCTCCCCTTTCTACCTTCTCAATGCTGAGATAACAGATTCACACTGCCATACCTGGCCTTAAAAAACAAACAAACAAACAAACCAAGGGCACTGGGGATCCGAACTCAGTTCCTTGCTTGCATGGTAAGCGCTTTACCCACTGAAAAACCTCTCTATCCCCCATTTCCTCAACCCCTCCCCTTTTTGTTTGTTTCATTACAGTACAATCTCAGGTAACCCAGGCAGGCTTCAAAGTCTATGCAGCTATGACCTTGAATTTCCTCCTCTCTTGCCTACAGCTCTGCAGTAACGGAACTACAGGAAGAACCACTTAAATTTCACCTTAAAGAAAGGTCAGAACAGTATGCACTGAATGCAGATTATCTTTCAGAGAACAAGGCTGGTCATTCCACTGGCACAGCACATTCTCTGTCTGGATGCTAAGACAGCCATACAAAGCCCTTAGACCCCAGGGTCATACCCCTGGATGTTTCTAGGACACATTTTCCCATTCCCCCTCCCAGTGCTGCCCAAGGTCAAGTTATGTCTTCTCCTTCTCCTTAACTGCTGGAGTCTCCTTGTCTGTCTCTCTGCTTCTTCTAAAATCTTCAGTCTCCTTGTTGGCCCTTGCATCCTTTACTTAAGGGGACCCCACTTGCTTCTTCCCTTGTACAAAGACCCAAGTGACCTTACTCCTCTGGCTTTAAAGAGCCAGCTCTAATGGAGGTCCCAAGGCACCCTTCCCTAGCCTTCTCTAAGTTTGGACTCCATGCAGCAGGGGCCAGTGTACATCTCCGAGGTGCCCAGGCTTATATGGGTTCTTGCTCTACTCTTTTCTTTCCTGAGACATCACTGTGTAGTTTGGCCTTGAACTCATCAAGTTCTACTCTGCCTCCTAAGTGTGGGGATTAAAGGCCTGTGCAACTACATCCAAGTTGCTCTACTCTTTTGTAGTGAACTGGAAAGTAGCTTGTTCCTGCAGATGTCTGGCAGAATAACACAACCATTGCCCTAGGAAAGCCCCTCTTGAAGAAACTACCAGTAGTCATAGCCTTTGAGTGACTGAGCATGCAGAAAGGGACCAGAGGACACTGAAGCAGACAAGGGCATGGGGAAGAAATCCATCAGAGGCAGAAGCAGGGCACAGTGGGGAGAAACAGTATGAAGCCCTCCTCTGGATACCTGCAAGATTAACCGGGCATGCTGCAGGGATGAGGTTAGTCATCAGCCCAATGCGGGTGGGTCAGGCCTGCCATAGCAGTGAGCATGGAATCAGGTTCACAGGAGTTGCTGAACCCTGGGATGGATGGGTAGCAAAAAGCAACTGTAACTTCTTAAGAGAGGTAACAGCATGGAGGGCTGGACATGACAGTCACTATGCTGTGGGTGGGAGCTTAACTTGTGTCATGATAATCTTTGTGGTATACACTCTACCTTTGTGAACAATCCTAAATTACACTGGGACCACTGTATAATAGCCAGCTCCCAATATTCCTAAAGTTCTTGTTATGTGTGTCTGCCAGATCTAGGAGGCAGACACACTATCAGATGGTTTTGAAGTATCTGAGGGATGCAAGTGGCCAGCATCCCTTCATCTTCATTTGATGGGCTCTACCCCGTTCTAAGTATCTATCCCTCCAGACCTTATGAAGGGAAACAAGCATCTACTAGTTAAAGGCAAGTCAGAGATAGTAAACATGTACACACATGCACTAGTACCTGATTTGAAGTGCCTGGATCTGTACCCAGCATCTGCACAGGCTAACACTCTTGGACCACCACTGACTCAGGACAAGGTGGCTCATCTCCTACCTGCTTCCCCCAGTGGAGGCCATAGCTGGTATCCAGTAAATAGGATAAAATTCTCTCTATTTAAAATGGAGTTCCAAGCCCCTGCTGCATACCTGAGGCCAGGGACTCCCCAGTTTACACAGTAGCAGGCAGGACACCACCTCTCTCACTCGAAGATTGCAGTGCTCATGGGTCACAGGAGCTCTATGCTGTCCATTGACCCTGATAATTCTGGCAGCCTAGTTTAGCCTGACCCAGCCCCAGCCCTACAAGTCACTCCCACTAAGTCACCCCAGAGCCTGGGCTTAGAAGCTGAACTCTAGGTGGCCTGAACATGTGTAGAGGTGCTGATGATACTCCAGGGCCGGGACTGTCTCAAGGGGTCGAGCCAGGGTGACCACACATATGCCTTAAAACAAAACTTACCGCAGTGCCATTGTTGTCCCGGAAGACATCCTGGTTGAAGTAGTCGAAGAGCTTCTTTTCCAACTGGAGCACGACCTGTGGGGTCAGAGATGCCTCAGTGCCCTGCACAGCCCCACTCTGCAGACCAGGTGCGGTGGGTGGCTGGCCACCCTTAGCAATGAGCCACTTACTTACCTTCCGGTCATTGTCTGACTCCCGAAATATTAACTTTACAACCTCATTGGTGTCGGCAGCTCGCACTGTCTGCATTGTGGCCTTTGTGCAGAGTGTCTGCAAAAGAGACAAGGACGCTTAGTCCCAGCCTGTCCACTCACTCCCCAGATGCCATTACCCAGGGCCCATAATCAGCAGTTTCCCAGTGTCACCAATGGAAGGAAGAAGGGGAAGGGGAAGGGGAAGGGGAAGGGGAAGGGGAAGGGGAAGGGGAAGGGGAAGGGGAAGAAGGGGAAGGGGAAGAAGGGGAAGGGGAAGGGGAAGGGGAAGGGGAAGGGGAAGAAGGGGAAGGGGAAGAAGGGGAAGGGGAAGAAGGGAAAGGGGAAGGGGAAGGGGAAGGGGAAGGGGAAGGGGAAGGGGAAGGGGAAGAAGGGGAAGGGGAAGGGGAAGGGGAAGAAGGGGAAGGGGAAGGGGAAGGGGAAGGGGAAGGGGAAGGGGAAGGGGAAGGGGAAGGGGAAGGGGAAGGGGAAGGGGAAGAAGGGGATGGGGAAGGGGAAGGGGAAGGGGAAGGGGACGGGGAAGGGGAAGGGGGGGGGGAAGAGGGGGAGGGGGCGGAAGGGGAAGGGGAAGGGGAAGAAGGGGAAGGGGAAGGGGAAGAAGGGGAAGGGGAAGAAGGGGAAGGGGAAGAAGGGGAAGGGGAAGAAGGGGAAGGGGAAGAAGGGGAAGGGGAAGAAGGGGAAGGGGAAGGGGAAGGGGAAGGGGAAGGGGAAGGGGAAGGGGAAGGGGAAGGGGAAGGGGAAGGGGAAGGGGAAGAAGGGGAAGGGGAAGAAGGGGAAGGGGAAGAAGGGGAAGGGGAAGAAGGGGAAGGGGAAGAAGGGGAAGGGGAAGGGGAAGGGGAAGGGGAAGGGGAAGGGGAAGGGGAAGGGGAAGAAGGGGAAGGGGAAGGGGAAGGGGAAGAAGGGGAAGGGGAAGAAGGGGAAGGGGAAGAAGGGGAAGGGGAAGAAGGGGAAGGGAAAGGGGCAGGGGCAGGGGAAGGGGAAGGGGAAGGGAAGGGGAAGAAGGGGAAGGGGAAGAAGGGGAAGGGGAAGAAGGGGAAGGGGAAGAAGGGGAAGGGGAAGGGGAAGGGGAAGGGGAAGGGGAAGGGGAAGGAGGGGAAGGGGAAGGGCAAGGGGAAGGGGAAGGGGAAGGGGAAGGGGAAGGGGAAGGGGAAGGGGAAGGGGAAGGGAAGAAGGGGAAGGGGAAGAAGGGGAAGGGAAGAAGGGGAAGGGGAAGGGGAAGGGGAAGGGGAAGAAGGGGAAGGGGAAGAAGGGGAAGGGGAAGGGGAAGAAGGGGAAGGGGAAGGGGAAGGGGAAGGGGAAGGGGAAGAGGAAGAAGGGGAAGGGGAAGAAGGGGAAGGGGAAGGGAAGAAGGGGAAGGGGAAGGGGAAGAAAGGGAAGGGGAAGAAGGGGAAGGGGAAGAAGGGGAAGGGGACGGGGACGAAGGGGAAGGGGAGGAAGGGGAAGGGGACGGGGGAGGGGAAGGGGAAGGGGAAGGGGAAGGGGAAGGGGAAGGGGAAGGGGAAGGGGAAGAAGGGGAAGGGAAGAAGGGGAAGGGGAAGAAGGGGAAGGGGAAGAAGGGGAAGGGGAAGAAGGGGAAGGGGAAGGGGAAGGGGAAGGGGAAGGGGAAGGGGAAGGGGAAGGGGAAGGGGAAGAAGGGGAAGGGAAGGGGAAGGGGAAGAAGGGGAAGGGGAAGAAGGGGAAGGGGAAGAAGGGGAAGGGGAAGAAGGTGAAGGGAGAAGGGGAAAGGGAAACACCGGACGTGAGATTGGTAAGGGGACGGGGCAGGGGAAGGGGAAGAAGGGGAAGGGGAAGAAGGGGAAGGGGAAGAAGGGGAAGGGGAAGGGGAAGGGGAAGGGGAAGGGGAAGGGGAAGAAGGGGAAGGGGAAGGGGAAGGGGAAGGGGAAGGGGAAGGGGAAGGGGAAGGGGAAGGGGAAGGGGAAGGGGAAGAAGGGGAAGGGGAAGAAGGGGAAGGGGAAGAAGGGGAAGGGGAAGGGGAAGGGGAAGAAGGGGAAGGGGAAGAAGGGGAAGGGGAAGGGGAAGAAGGGGAAGGGGAAGGGGAAGGGGAAGGGGAAGGGGAAGGGGAAGGGGAAGGGGAAGGGGAAGGGGAAGGGGAAGGGGAAGGGGAAGGGGAAGGGGAAGGGGAAGGGGAAGAAGGGGAAGGGGAAGAAGGGGAAGGGGAAGAAGGGGAAGGGGAAGAAGGGGAAGGGGAAGAAGGGGAAGGGGAAGGGGAAGAAGGGGAAGGGGAAGAAGGGGAAGGGGAAGAAGGGGAAGGGGAAGGGGAAGAAGGGGAAGGGGAAGGGGAAGGGGAAGGGGAAGGGGAAGGGGAAGGGGAAGGGGAAGGGGAAGGGGAAGAAGGGGAAGGAAGGGAAAGGGGATCAGTGTTGATGGACACAGAGGTTTCACATCCATTCCAGGAGTCTAGTTTGACAGTCCTTGCGAGCTCTTCTTCAGGAGGCCTCCCACCAGACTGCACAAGGTCCTGGCTGAGTGTAGCTGATGGCGCAGCACAGATAGAGTGTCCTCATGCTTCCACAAAAAGCGAGGCTTGGTTAGCAGTGCCCATGCTAGGCAACAAGTTGAACCCTTCAATGGGGCTGCTCCTTGCTGTTGCTGGCTACCCTGCACTTCCTCATGCCCTGTGGGGCAGGTTGAGGCTATCAAGTTGTAGTATGAGTCTTGGCACAGGCACTATGCCTGTGGATGGTCTAAAGGTCAAATCTCAGGAGACTCTGATAGTAAGTCCTGGGCTCTGGACAGGAGTCAGGAAAACTGAGGGTAGCGTGTGACAAGGACATGACAAGACATGAAGTCTGCAGATGCTCAGCCAGCCTGTTCCACCAAAGGAAGGGTGGTTATGGAGTGACCACCAACTTTGTCGAATGCTTGGCTGTGTGGTCTTTCATGGGCCTGGCCCAAAAGCAACCAGCCAGAGCATTGCTTGATAAAATTAAGTTCCTGTCTGTTTGAATTAATCTAAATGCATGCAGGAAGAGGTCAATAAGGTCATTCCCCAAAAGCAAGACAAAGTTTGGGACTGCCACTCCACCTCACCAGGCACAGGAACTACAACCTCACATACACACACATACACCCCACCCCAAAATATACACCACAGGGGCCTGGAGCTAACAAGGACGATGAAAACGAGACATTTAAACAGATGACAAGGCAGCATAAGACTCCTAGAGACAATGGCAAAGCACCTGTTGGACGAATGAAAGTTCAAGTAACTGCTTCCTGCCTTGATGGCGAAGAGGAAGGGAATGGCTACTTTCCCTGTCAACAGGTCAATTATACAAAATATGTTCAAACAACCAAGTCAAACAGGAAACAAGAACTTTGTCACCTGGGCTGGGATTATAGGAAGAATGAATTGGGGCTACTGACAGTCTACAACTGGGTCATATATAAAAGAAACTTACTTTTTTTTTTTTTTTTTTTAAAGAGTTAGTTTTAGTTAAAAGGAGATCAGCTTACTGGAAGTACTTAACATTTTAAGGTCTCTGTATGGCAGGATCCCTTGGGGGTCTATACTGCAAGTATCCCAGAGAACTGCTTAAGCTCAGGACTCTGCAGCCTCATTCCTGCCTGGGGTCCACTGAGGTATCAGACACCATTGGGCACAAACCCCTAGGTGCTCCCAGGCAGCTGTGCCAACATAGCTACAGGTAGATGAGGGTAAGGGGTGAACAGAGCCAGTCCTATGTGTGGCAAAACTCAGCCCAAACCTGACACTTTCAAAACACACTCCAGGCCAGGCCATTGACATTCAGGACACAGATCAGCTAACCCAGCCAAGCCCCAAAGTGGCTTTTGGACTCTGTGTCACAAATCAGTCTGGCTGCCTTGCAACTGTGGAGGATTAGGACAAGGACCCAAACAACCAGGGGCATCAAGGCCACCCAACCCCCTACATCCCATGGAGGTCCTGGCCCATCCTGATGCTAATGCGCTTAAGTGGCTTAAGCTGCTTTCTATGAATGGAGGAAGGCTCTGGGTGGGGGCAGGCAGAGGGCCATTGTGGCCACTGCAGGACGGTTCAGGAAATTCATAGTTGTGTCTCCTTGAAGGCATCTGCCCTCAACTGTTAAAAACCCTGCTTTATCTCACCAAGCTGGCAGCTCCCAAAGGATCAACATCTGAAGGTCCCCCAGAGCTGTGCAAGGGCCAGCCACCCCGCCCCTTTCTCCCACACCCCTTCCCATGGAACCTCCCCATTCACAGGTTGTAAAGGCTCCATCAGGAATGAGCAGGCAAAGTGGCCTTCTCTTGGCCTTTCAAGCCCTGGAAGTCGTGACCACTCATGCAGAAAGCTGCCAGGCCCAGCCTTTCCGGCTCAACCTAAGGAAGGGATTTTACTCTTTTGAAAAGAGAAGAAATACCTCAAATGCTATTTTTAAAAAGCCATCTAAGATCTATTTTTATCACCAATGGCTGCATCATATGGCAATAGAAGAGGTGGCTTAGCTCTCAAAGGACTGTTTTGTCTCCTAGAATATGCTAGAATCACCCATGTGCCAAGGATGTTCACCTGCCATTTCTGGTTTCTTCTTGCTTAGACAGGTATCAAATCATGATGCCTAGTCTGGCGTCCCCAAGCACGGGATACTGATGACAGCAGCAGACAACTGTTTCTTGTGCTATCAAACCACACGATTTTTACAGCTCATTAGATTTGCACAAAGCTACCCAGTAATCAGATGCCCTCATGTGCATGCATTGCTCAACTCATCCCAGGGACTAAATCTGTTCATTTCCCTCCACTTAGCTGTCACCAACACTCCTCACAGAGATCAAAACTCTATTAAGGGCAAATAGCCTGTTGGTTTTAACAGCAGACCAAGTCTTTCAGATGTTAGTCTGTTTAGAAAAAGAAAAAATTACCCATGCTTTCTTTTAAAAACTCTGACATCTATTTCCTATCTATCTATCTGTCTGTCTGTCTGTCTGTCTATCTATCTATCTATCTATCTATCTATCTACCTACCTACCTACCTATCTAGTGAGATGGGGCCTCTCTATTACACAGCTCTCTAGCTGTCCTAGATATTAATCTATAGACCAGGCCTGGCCTTGAACTCAGAGAACTGCCTGCCTCTGCCTCCCTCTGCAAAAACAAACAAACAAACAAACAAACAAACAAACAAGCAACAAAACCCCTTTTTAAAATGACATTTATCAACTTGTGTGTGTGCACACATGAGTAGGTGTGTGTGTCACTGCACCCATGCAGAGACCAAAGAACAGTGTTTGTGAGTCAGTGCTTCTCTTCTACCATTTGTGTCCCTGGGATGAAACTCAGGTCGTCAGCCACAGTGGCTGGCCAAGCACCCTTTCCCGCTGAGCCACTTCACTGCTCCTTACCTGTGCTTTTTGACACACACATATACCTGAGGTTAGATAGTGACAGCCAGCCTCAGCTGGCCTCCAACCTCCAATAATCAGATTCCGGCCCAAACAAGGCCCTTCTCACAATTTTTCCTTATAGGGCAGGGGAGGGTGTAGCTATCGCCCAAGGAAGTGACTTCTCAGGCCCAGGATAACCTTCCTATGTCCTCTAGACACTTTAGAGTCTGCTTTTGTGACCTGGGGAGGTTTTAAGCATGCTTGCAATTTTGGTAGATAATCTTGATAATGACGGTTGAGGCATATTGTGAAAACACATAAAGAGATTTTAAAAACTTTCTGTCAGCAATGGAAGCCAAGCAAGGCAGCTCTAAGCTCAGTGTGAGTGCATCCTACTGGGCTGTCCCCTAGCTGCTAAGCTGCAGAACACAAATCAAGGCACATTGCAGCTTCTCTGCAGTATCCAACACAGCTTCCTCCAAAACCAACAGAAATCTTTGAAAAGCATACTGGTGCACGCTGTCAGCAGCTAAAAGAGTCCAGCATCCATCTGGAACAGCCTTCACTGGATAGGTTCCTCTCTGTATCTTGCCATGGCAAATGGTGAGTTCCCTAGGCTGGGTTTTGAAAGGCTCATGTAGCCCTAGACTAGGCAGACAGGGACTCCTGGGTCAAGTTTCAGCACCATTCTCTATGGTCTCTGGTGCTAGGGCTGGAGTGGGCACTGTAGCCCTGTGTCCATCGGTCACCTGGACATGCTGCATAAGCCTCCTTGCTACACTGTGGGGTTTTTCAGGAAGCCAGGTGGTCACAGCACCTTAAAACTGACTGGGTATCAGGCAGGTAACTAATGAGCTTCTTGGAGAATTAAGAGCCAGTTATAGAAAAGCAGATGGAGGACTGGGGGAAGTCCCCAGCCTGAAAAAAGGTAGGCTGGGGCTCTGCAGGAGTCTGAGTGCAAAGATGGGACTTCGGGAATCAGGGAGAGTCATAAGGAGCCCTGTCGATAGACTGAGACAGTGGGACTGAGGTAAGGGAACAGTGATGTGGGAAGGGTGGTGGGTATGGCAGAGAGCTAACATGGAAAGTGGCTGCACCAGGACTGAACTGAGAGGCGCCTACCCCCCATGGCTCATGAGAAGCCAGAATAGAAACAGGTATACACAGCAGCTGAGACCCAGGGGCTCACTCCTCAGAGGCAGAGAAAATTCAAAGGTGCCTCCAACTTGCCTATTTTGTTCACCAAGGAGTATATAGTAAGTGTATCTATGTTAAAGCCACTCCTCATGGAGCATGGGCAGCATGGCTTTTGTCACTACCCCATCCCTAAGGCCTGAGACACTCAGCCTCAACCTCCATCTATAGCTGGGACCACGCCCCACTCTGTGGGTGCCCGGCTGGGGTTGCAGGATGTGTAGGTCCAGGGATGACTTGGGTTTCTGGGCTGAGAGTACACCTCCAAGGCAGGAGTAGTTAATATCACATTTTGTTGGATCCTGCTGAAGGTTTCCCCATGGTGAGAAGCCAGCTCTGGGAGCTGTGGATGTCTACAGGAGTTCCAGGTAGTATCACATCTGGCACCAGAAGTGATAACTAATGCTGTAGAGGAAGCATCCAGAGAAGAGTGGTAGAGCAGGATTTGTTGTCCTGGTTAAAGGCCTCCAGAAACAGTGGGTCCAGAAATACCAATTTTTATACAGTGATGTGCTCTGACCCCAGATTCTTACCTGGTGAAAGTTTTATTATATTTTTATTGAAAATTCACATAATATATTCTGACCATGGTTTTCCCTCCCCCACTCCCTCTCTGATCCTCCTTACCCACTCAGTTCTACACCTTCTTTTTCTCTCTCTTTAGAAAACAAACAGGAAAAACTAAAGAGCAAACAAATCAGAGTAAGAAATGAAAAGAATAAGAAACACAAACACACCTACAAAAAAAACCATAAAAATACAAAATTAGAAGCTATAATATATAAACAAAAGACCAGTAAGATAAATAATCAAACAAAGCAATTTGAGAGCAAAAAAAAAAGATCTACAAAGACACCACCAAGTTTATTTTGTGTTGGCCATCTACTGCTGGGCATGGGGCCTTCCCTGCAGTGTGGTCTATACACTCAGTGGGACTCATTTTTCCTTTACGAACAGTTGCCACGTAGAGATAGCTTCTTGGTTAAGATAGGAGCTCCTGTCCACTTCCTCTTCTCAGTGCTGGGATCCTGTCTGGCTTGAAACTGTGCAGGTCCTGTGCATACTAAGCATTAAAGGCGCGCGCGCGCGCGCGCGCGTGTGTGTGTGTGTGTGTGTGTGTGTGTGTGTGTGTGTGTGTGACCAGGCTGGCTTCAAACTTACAGAGATCCACCTGCCACTGCCTCTGGAGTGGTGAGATTTAAAGTGTGCACCACCACAGCCCGCAGTGGCTGTACGATGTTTGCTTGGTACTCAGACCAGGTTATCTGCTGGTGGCTAGATGCATAAACTTCTCAGGATGGGTGCCCATCTCAGGATGGGTTCCTTGGCATCTCTGCAGAGGGATGGGACATCCCAGGACTGATCCTGCCTGGGCAGGGGAAGAATTCTTTGAGGGGATAGAGGTCCTAGTCCTCAGCTAGGGCTTAAGCCAACCAACTACAGGCTGGTCAGCATTAAGACCTGCAGCCACCCTGACTATGTGGGAGGGGGGGCACAGCCAGCATGAGCTTGTCTCTGGGATTGCTTGCCAGGGCACAACATCTCTCAGAATTTGTCCCAGGAGAGACATAGACAGATTGGTGGACAGTTCTGGACTTTGCAAAGCTACCACATACTCCATTGTCCAGCACAGGACTGTGCTCTGGGAGGGGTTGACGCCTCCATTGTCTAAGGTAGCCTGTCACTCACGAGTAGCTGCACAAAGCTATAGGGGCAAGGTTTAATCCTGACTTTAGTCAGCAGATGAAAACCAGAGGCCAGATGTCCTCTGGCTGTTAAAAAACCCAGAGCCTCCTGGCCATGCTTTCTCCCCCGCTTCAAGGGGGCTTGTGGGGTAGGGGGTCAAGAGTTAATCACAAAGCAGTGCTCCCACCCTCAAACATCACGGGCAGCAAGAGAGCCATTCCAGGGCAGAATTGGAGTTAAATCACCCCGAGAGGATCAGGCACTCCCCACCCCAAGTAGAACCTGAAGGGAACCATGCCTGCAACTCCATTTGTAGCATCCAGAGACCAGGTGTTTCAATGACTACTTTATGAGCAAGCAGAACCAAAGATTCCAGACTTCCTTGCTGCAGATACTGGCTGCTTTGCGAAATCAGCAAAGCTGCCAAGCCAAGGGTGCAAAGACACCACTCAGAACTGGACAGGCTGGTTCTTAGATTTGAGGGCCACCCAAGTAACAAACAACTCCTCAGAGGAAAAAACAACTAAAAAGTGAGATGTCAAAGCAAGCCTACTCCTTGAAGCTATGATGTGCCTGGTCTCTTACTTCACAGGACCCTGTGGGTACATTCCTGAGGCAGCATCGCCAGCCTGCCTGGGATTCAGAACCTGGCCTCAATAGCTTGGATGGAGCCGTTGTAGGCAGGGCAGCTGCAACTCCACCTTTGTGAAACCCATCTAGAGATGACCAAGACCAACAGCTTCTCCTTAGTAGAGTCTTGCTTGGCACTTCTGTTTTATCTCCTATGGCACAATCACAGTCTATGCCACTAAAAACTGTGCTGTTCTGGTTCCCACGGTGGTGGGGACAACCATCTGTTGGCAACCTCAGGCTAGCTTCCTGCAATCCTCATCCAAGGTACTCTGTGATGGTCATACCAAATTCCAGAGGCTTCTCCATAGATGGTGTGAGACAGTAGGATGACTGGTACTATGTTGTAACTAGAAGTACATCTGATACACAAAGCAGCTAGTGGCCTCCTGCTCTTGAAATGGTATTTGACTCGTAGGCACATGGACTGCCTAGCACTCATAGGCTTTGCATGTGCCTATGAATGGTGAGGGAAAGAAGGAAATTGGGATTGCTGGGAGGAAGGTGTGGAGCTCAGGCTAGACCCACTCAGGTATAGTGTAGGTGCTTGCTCTTCACATGGGCCTGTTTTTGCTTACTGCAGGCAACAGCTGGTGGGTGGGCTTAGAGATACATCTTGCCAATTTTTCATGCCCATCCTCTAAACATGACCCTGTTCCTGAGCCTTTATTCCTCTGACAACTTCATGCAAGAAAACATGCAGACCCTCTGATAGCGTGAAATCAGGAACAAAGGCCTGGGGACAAAGGGGTGAGGGTGCTTGTGGCTGTGGCTGGCCAAATTTCAGCCACACACAGATGTTCCTAGGAATGTCTGAAAGCCAATGCTTTAAAAAGAAATGAGCCCTAAAGCAGTGTCTTCAGCAGTGAGGAGGAAGGCCAGTCCCAGCAGCATGCTATTGGATCCTGTCAGGACCACACCAACATTACAAGTTTTAGGGATGAGCTGTACTGGGCCTCACATCTGTGTGAACTATGTGTCTCACACCAGTCTGTTCTCTATTTCCTAGATGAATTTTGCTTCACAGCGCTACAATTTACTGACATTTGACCCACAATCTCTGAGACTTCCAACAACAGTGGTGACTAACAACAGGAAAACCATGTAGAAACTCTGGGTTCCAGGCAACAATTAAATCACATTTAGCCCCCAAGAGGCAGCATTTCAGATCAAGGTGGGGCAGGGCAGGAAGTGAAGTTGGACCAGCTGTGTTGTCTCCCACTGTGCTACGAATGTGGCAGCAACTCTGAGGAAAGTTTGTGCTCCTGGGCAAAGTGATCCTGTCCCATGGTGCTGGCATACAGCAGGGCTGGACTACAGGGACACAGAACTGCTTGTGTTGGGTGAGGCTTCCCTGACTCTGTCCACACATGCTGTCACTCTCAAGACCCCCTTCAGCATCCACATTCAGTTATAAATATGGCATCTATATCCCATCTCATCTGAACTCTAATCAGTCAATGCCACTGTTGGCTGTGGGGCATGCACAGGTGGGCACATGCAGGTGCTTAGTGCAGCTGACCTGGGAACAAGTTTCCCCATGAAATCTGAGCTGTGCTGAGATCACTTGCTTTCCTAGCCTCTGCCTGCTCGGCAGGTGACTGTCAATCTCTCTGACCACACAGCCTCTGCACAGAGGGCCCACAGGGTCAGAAGGCACAACTGGCAGGGCACAGGTCACTAACAATGACGGCTCTGCTTTCGCTGTGGGTGACTTGTAGATATGATGGGCTTGGAAGTATTCTGAACAAGAGAACTTCTTTCTGGTTTAAACAACTGAAGCCCATATGATGAGCCTGGACCACTATAGGCAGCCAGCCAGAGAGTAGCTGGTGTGTGGCAAGAACCTGCTTGTGCCAAAGAAGCCCAGCCCCTTGTATATAGGTATAGCCAGGACCTTGACATGAGCATGTGAGCCTATGGCATGTTCCTCACAGGAATGGTGGTCACACACAGTGCAGAGGATATCCATCCTGGTTCAACCTTCTTCCCATCTCAGGCTTTTAGTTCAATTCCAGTCAGGAAAATAGACAGAAGTAAAGCTCACAAGCAAGTTTCACACAGCTTCACATAGCAGAGATGACAGCAGGACAGAAAGGGGCTGACAGCAGGCAGCTCCCAGCCAGCCTGACTCCTAAGCAACATCCCTTGAAACACATCAAAGAACAATCCTTCCCACTAAGCTCACACTGATTTCTCTGAAATGCAGAATTGACCCAAAGAACAACCTTTATGTAGGTTAAAGATAGTTCTCTTAGAATACAGAACATTAATATAAATTTGGATTCTACTAGATAATTTGCTCTTAAATTAACATAATGTTTTCCCTTGGAATATTTCCTTGGCAATATTAACCAAAAAGGTCCCCCTCTGCTGCTGCCAATACAGGGTGATTAGACACCGTAAGCCCATGAGCCAGGCATCTCAGATCCAGAACACCTTTGTCTCACCATTAAAACAGTGGCTGAAGCTCTAGGTTTAGATGCAGGCCACTGTGAAACAGGCACCAGGGATTTCAATGTTAACTTGTCATAGTCCTCATAGTCTGCCACAGTCCTGGGCTAGCCACCTGAATTTAAAAGCACACACAAGCATTGTCTAACCATTCCTTGACAGCTGGTGTCTATGGGCATTGTTTTAAATCTTATCATAGAGCAGAAAATAAGGGTTACTGGCAAGTAACTCAACTGATAGCTCCGAGATGGAAACAGGTGATTTTAAAATTTGCATTTATCACATAAAGATAATATCCTGACAAATTCTCTGACCTAAACTGCACCCCAATCAGAAGTCAGCACACATAGAAGAGATACTCATCTTGACTGCTTCTTTATGCCCACTGTGGCAGAGAACACAGTTTTAATCCATAGGACACCACATGGAAAAGATACTGCCATCCTTAGAGAGGCAAAAGCCACCACAGAGCTGGCCAGGATTAATCTGCATCAGGTCTAATTGTGTCTGATACATACTTGTGACTAAATGGCACATATAGACAGTAGTGAATTCACTCTGCCACCTTTTCTTATCTTGAACACACACACACACACACACACACACACACACACACACACACACACACCTTCTCAATGTTAACCCTGCCACATTCCCATTTCCCTTGAAGTCGAGGTAGGAGTCTGTGGGTGTCTTGTCCCATAGGGAAGTTGTTTGTGGCCATCTCTGCACACCAGCATTGCAGCCACCGCTGGAGCTGTGGCAGCTCAGGCCCACAAGGCCATATCTATAGGTTCTCAGGTGCCTAGTAAAGCACAGCACATAAAGCACCCTCACTGACCCCACACCTGAGTGTCCCCCAGTTCTCAAATAGCTCAGTGTGTTCTACTGAGTGGGGAGGCAAAGAAGTAGACTGCCTCCCTTAGAACAGGGAGTGGATTGGTGGCTATAGGACTGTGGGCGGCTGATCAGTCCACCTTCAGTGAGGCCAGCAGTTCAGACTGACTCAACAAAACCAGGGACAGGATTTTATAAGATTTCCTGAGCTTTTTAGAATGGGGTTCTACCTGATACAGGAGGCCTACACCTGCAGCAGGACTCCTTCCAGATGGTCCCAGGCTCACAAGTCTGGGAAAAATAGAGAGGAAGCAGAACACAGAGTCCCCACAGGTTTTTCAAGCTGGAGCAGGCCATGAGTATGCAGCCAATTTCTTGATCAGGGAGTTCAAAGATCTAGCTACTTTAATAGAGTCTTGGGATAGTAAAACGGTAGAATCACTGGCTAACATATACAAATTGATCTTCATAGAAGTAAATACTCTGAATATAAAATCTAAACTCTTGTTATAATTTACTGCAATGCAGCTGATGTTGCCAACCTTATTCAGAAATGGTCCGACCCGAGGTCTCCTGAAGTCATTAAACATCTAACGATGTTAATTAGGAATTCTGTTGCTGCCATCACTTTTTAAAGACTTCAAATTGGGTGGTACTTTGTGTGCACCCTCTTTGAGGCCCCAGGCTTCCTGAGTGCTCGGTCTACTGCAGGCAAAGGAGGAATAGAATGTCCACTTGGGCTTGAGGGAGCACTGACTAGAGAGGAAGAAGGGCTGGCACTATGACTCACTGCAGGGAACTAACTTGAATTAGTAATACAAAGTGTTACAAGACCTGGTGAGGGCCATGGTACAGATCTGCCTGTCCTCTTGACTTACGATAAATTCTAAGGCCTGCTAACCAGGTGAAGTAGGTCCTGAAGATCCTGTGGAAACTCTACTGGGCTCTAACCCAGCAGTGCCCACTTGACATGAAGCCCAAGCTTTAATGACCACTGATCACTCTCTATAATACAGGCAAAGCTCACTATCACAAAAGGCTGCCAAGGCTTGCAAGAATGAGATCAAGACCAGCCACTGAAACTGCTGAGGAACAGGACTTAATTCACATAGCTACACATACACAGTAGGGTGGACATGGTTCCTACAGCCACTCCTATTCACTGAGCCCCTGGGGATATGTTGGTGGACACTCGGCTCCAAGCCCCTTCCCTTTTCCTATGGTCTAGAACATATCCACACAACTTGTGGGCTGTGCACATGGGGGCACACAGAGTGTTCTTACAAGGACCCAAGGATCATAGGTAGTCAGCACTTCATCTGGACCCCACACAAAACAGACCACTGGCAAGGGCAAGAGTGTCTGAGAGTCTGGGACTCTCAGATGGGGTCCTGTAGAGTCATCAAAATAATCAGGTGCGACATTACCTCCCTGGCTGACATTGTAAGAGCTCCTAGATACCAGTAGTGCCTGGATATCAGGCAGGCTGAGTTAGCTTGCTGTTGCAATGGTCTTCGACATACTGTGGGTGTGACACTGGGGAACTTTGAAGTGCTCTTCATATTTGGCACAGGCAACACTGCAGCCACCTCAGTGCCACTCTACACTGTGTCCCAGGAGTTCTCCTGGAAGGCATCTGCTGAGACAGTGGTACCTTCGCTGGGCCCTGCTCTAAAACAGGCATAGCTGGCACCTAAGCAGGTCGTTGTCAGCAACTGGCAACAGGATTTTGAAAAAGACAACCAGCTTCCAAAAATGCATCTATCATCACCACTGATGGGGAGATGATGGACAGCAGGTGTGGTGAGCCCAGACCATGCAGAGACAGGCGCGGCTGGCACTGCTGGCCCTTTGCGTCACCATGGCCAGCTGAACAACCCAGCTGCCAGTTGCCACTGTGCAAGGCATAAAACATACCCTCCAAGCAATCCCAGCAGCAGGACTGTGCCGGAGGCTGCATTATTAATTAGAGTAATGACTCGTGGTCCTGTTACACGGCAGGATAATCGTGTTTAATTTGTGTATGTTTTAATTATGGCTTAAGCGGTGCCAAATTTGATCACAGTATCATCTTTTCAGTTCTGCTCTGCAAGCATGTTTGCATTAATTTGCATTTGAAACATAAGAAGCTGCTCTTCCTGAGGCAGTGCCTGTACACAGAGCCCCTTTCACAGGCCTCCCTCCCATCCCATCCCCACACTCCTCCCTCACTGCAAGTGACAAGCAGGTCTCTACTGTACTCCAAGAGCTTCCAGAGCCTAGAGGCTGGTCTCTTCCTGGAGGCACCCTAGAGCCTGAGCCCACCCTCTCTGCAGGATGAACAATGGCTGCATTTAACACGTTTAATTTACTGAGATTGGGCTTAGCTCATTGGCCTTTCATTGTTTTGGAGATGGATTTAATTAACCTCTGATGAATCTTGCCAGCCAGTGTGATGGCGTGAGACCCCAGGGGGCAGGGCTATCAAATGGGCTATATTCCCTAAAACACTGGGATCTTCTTGCCTATCCAGGGTGACAGGAGCACTGAGGGGCCCTGTTCTGGGTGGGAACCCAGAGGACTAAGAACACAAAGCAAAGAGTCTAGGCTGTGCCAAACACTGAAAATCAAAATCAACCTCTACTTTCATTTCGGGAGGGAAGCCACCAGTGGATGACATACCAGCGTGTTGGGTATCTCAGGCACCAGCTACTGGCAGGCCTGGGACAGCTTTCCCAGAGGACACCTTTCTACAGGGCATCCTGTGTTCTGAGCAGCACATCTGTCTCCTATGGCCGAGTCTGTCTGTGACTACTCTGATTTGTTATTCTACCCATTTCTTACTCTATCTTTCAGAAATATGGAAGTCACTTGGAAGTGACCTGGAGGAAATAAGGGTACAGAAATTTGTAAGAGGACTTGGGCCATGGCTGCTCTGCAGGCATGTATATTGAAGCATCTGGGGCCTTTCCATCAAGAAATGATAAGAGGGAAGGACCAGCACTCCGAGTGGCCTGTCTATGGTCTGGGGTTTTAGTCAAGGGTCACAAAAGCTATCATAGACCGTTCTCTGGTGAGCATGGTTTGGCTGGGCTGCACGATTCCTGTGGATCCTTAGGTGGTCCTAGGTGGGGAGGAGATAGAAGAGTCCATACAGTAGAGCGAGACAGTAGACAGAACAGTTGGCCTGGGAAGTGTGATGGGACAGGCCTCTCAAGGCAGGTAGTGGGACCACATGCCACAGAATTTTCATACTGGGCTGGTAACAAGGATACATGGTCTTTAATCCCAGAGTGAAATGGGCTTTGTTTCACTAAATGAGCTTAAAAACCTACACTAAAAAGTTTTCCACATTATTTACTATTTGCTTACTTACATAATAAAGTATATTCAAAATGCAATAGTATGCTTTATTGGCTGAATGAAAATCTGCTATCCATGTTTTAAAGAGCTTCAAATCCTCTCCAGGAATTAATATGCAGATCTAACTATATTCATTTATTTATTGAGCAAATAAACTGTGTAAGAGCTACTGATTGCCCTCCCACTCCTTTGCAAGTGCCAGACTAATAGTGGAAAGAAGGAGCTCCAGGCTTCTAAAGTGGGAAGAGATGTTCACCAAGGTCAGTGATTGAGGGAAGAGCCAGTCATCAGGTTGCAGAACAGTCCAGCAAGTGCCCAGTGCCAATGACCTCAATGCTCTGCTGTGGGGAACATCCTGAGGAGGAGGCTTTTTGGGGGGGTATTACAGCCACCAAGGCTATCCTGTCCCATCCCAGTGGCTTTGAGAAGGAAACTGGAGAAAGTGCTATTCACAAAAGTCCAACAAAGCTGATAACGACTACTCACACCAATGCTTAGTTACCCTCATGGGAAACGGTGGCCAAGGGTGAACATAAGGAAAGCACCCCACAACAGACACATGGCTGCAACAGGTTCTCCTCAGGGAAGGCCCAGAGCCCATAGTGAGCATAGCATGTATATCCCTTCTTCTATGTGTCTTCTAATACCTGGAGGTGACTGGCACAAAGACAGCAGGTACTTCAAAGAGACTTGACACTATCACCTTACTTATGGCTGAAGAGATTCCTCTGCACTGTTGGGTCCTCTCTCCATTGCTGGAGACATTGCCTGTTCCTTCTGTGGGAATCTGCACAGAAGATCAGTGCTGCCCCCTGTCTTGAGTGGGACAGTGCCGCAGGTGGAGCACTGCAAAGACAAGTTGGGTCTCTGGCTGGAGACCTTGCACTGTGGACCTCCCAGAACTGGGTTTCCATGATGAATAAAGACATTTTCTTCATTGGGTAAAGAAGCTGAATCCAAGTACAACATGATAGTAAGGCCATGGGGACACTTCCTCAAATACAAAGGTGCTAAAACTTCACACAGGCCTGGCACGGGCTAGCCCAGCCACTTGGCTCTGTAAAGCCTGGGAAAAATAAAACTAGAAATCTGGCTCCTTAGCTGTTTGGATGCTCAAGGCCATGCTTCCTGTAAGAAATGGTGCAGCAATGTCACTGCAGTAGTTAATACCACCTGCTCAGGCATGACTAAGGACAATGTCCACGAAAGGGGCCAGCAGCAGACATCTCCAGCGAGACTTCCGCTGAAGTAGAAGCCACCCTTCCCTGGGAAACTTCTCTCTAAACAGTGCCTTCTTTAAAATCAGAAGACTGCAGGTGACTTGGGTAACTTTGCAGATGCATCAATCTGCCAGCAGATGACATAAATGTCCTCCACGAGGCCAGTGAGGCTCAGTCAGAGCTCCAGACATATCTAAAACCCAGCAGATCTCCATACAGGCCAACAGTCCTGTGACAGACCAAAAGGCAACACTGATTGATGAGTTTTGAGAACCCCTGACGTCTCACAGAGGTATTTGGCACCCCTGAAACACAAAACCATGCATCCATATCTTGAGAAAAGGCCCCCGTGGCCTGAGCAGCAAGGTGAGATCTGGTACTTTCTGTAAGTCCTCACAGACCATTCTCCAGTCTCCATCATACTCTAACCATAGCAAAGGAGAGGCAGCAGGAAGGCAGGGTGTCTCCCACGCACCATGCAGGGGTGCCTGATGCAGTTCCACTATCACTTGGCCTACCAGTCTCCCTGCCTCCAGCTCACCAAAGCAGCCAACACAGCTCTGGAAGCTAATAGAAAGCTATGTGATACAGGGCAGACTGATGACCTCTGGGCATTTACTGGCTTTGTTATGATGATAACCAAATATAAAATGCTTTTTGATGATAACCAAATCTGCAACTCTGCCCAGGCACTATAAGGAGACACAGGACAGGCAGAAAAGCTAATGGTTCTGGTGAGCTCCTTCCTGGGTTTACACGCAGGCTCTACTGTATGGAATATCTACATGTTCACTTACCCACACAGCCTCTCACAGAAGCACACCCTTAAGGGCAGATTTGGAAAGTGCTCATTAGCTGTTCTGAGTCTGTCCAGACTGGCTTTCTCTGTATTCTACTCAAAAGGAAAAGTCTAGTGTGAAGAAGCTTCTCTGAACTTCCCCCAAACACAAGCAGCTCTGAGTCTACTGGTGTTGGTCTTCTAAGAGTCTTTTATTCTATACTAGCCTGCCTACCTAAGTAGGGCTTTTGGAGAGGTAGGGAAACCACTGTGTGCATCAGAACTGCTGGCCTCCAGCAGCAAGTTGGCAACTCAGCTCAGAACTCAGGAACAAGAGAGTAGGGGTCTGGGGAATGAGTCTTCCAGCCTCTGGTTGCTACCTGAATGGAATGGGGACCTTCAGTGAAGACCCTGCCTCCTGGTATAATCTGAGCAGCTTTGGACACAGTGAGAGAGATTTCCACAGGCAGGTCTTACCACCATTCTTTTCATGCTCTGGCATCAGAATGAGAACAGACACTATAAGCCAGCAGGAGGGTGCAACTGCATAGGTACCATAGGAAGAGGTGTTTCTTCCTCCATGGCTGGGTTAAGATGCACTGCTATTTCAAAGAGACTGAAGTGGCAATCATGGAGCCTGCATGGGTTTGAACTAGGTCCTCTGCATATATATTATGGTTGGCTAGCTTGGTGTTCTTGTGGAAATCCTAAGAATGGGAGCAGGGTTTAACCCTGGCTCTTGTGCCTGACCCTGTGACCCTTTTCCTCCTATTGGATTCTCTTGTCCAGCCATGATATAAGCATTTGTGCCTCATCTTATTGTTACACCATGATATCCCTGGGAGACCTGTTTCTTTTGGGGGTGGGGGAACAGAGGAGGAGTAGATCTGGGGGAGAGGAGAGGTGGGATGGGTGGGAAGGGAAATCGTGGTCAGAATGTAATGTATGAGAGAGGCATAAAAAAAAAGATGTCCTGCTACCAGGAGCCACTGAATATCCAGGGATAACAACTGTACCTACTGAATATTCAAGGAAGCCCCCCCCCCCGAACCTACTGGGCATCCAGAGAGACCTCTTGTTCAAAATGTACCCCATGGGCCTGCCCTGATGAGGTACCCTCAGCTTAATTGAACACAGAAGGATTTTAATGGCACATCACTCATTTCTATCAACCAAAGGGAGACACCTGCTCAACTCTGTCTTTAAAAAATAATTTTCTACTGAGTATGGAAGATTAATGTGTGATAATATTTGAAATGGAGACTATTAATGAGAAGACAGTAGTTTGAGGTGCTGTATGACTTCATGCTGTTCTTACTGTGCCCCTGCACATGGATTACCTAGTGTTGCCACATGCCTTAAAGGTCCCAGGCAGAGTGGACATGAAAGGTAAAAGGTGAGAGGGGTCTCCCTTTTCTACACCTCTAGTTTTGCTGCCACCAGAGAAGGTGGTACATCCTAATCACACAAGATCCAGGAGAGAATAGTTGCAAGGAGCCAGGCACCCAGTTATCTATCTTAGAGCTCTGGATGGCAGCACTTATCTGGTGGCAGACATGGACCTCACTATAGAGAAATCTGGTCCTTAAACTAACACCATAGGACTTGCTTCTCCTGGCAGGATACCCTAGATGCATGGGTTCCTTCCAACCTCAGACTGCATCACTTGTCTTGGGGCCAAAGTTTGCCAGCTGCAGTCACTCTAGGGACTCCAGGACCCTGGCACCCAGCCTGGAGCTCCCACAGTAGTCAACAGCTTTGGAGTTCCCCAAACTAAGAGAGCCTCAATTAATTACATGAAGTAGAACAACCAGTTTCCTAGTGTTTGATGAGGATTCAGCAGTGGAAATCCCAGTAGGATCCAGCCCAGAACCCAACAATCCCCAGCTCTGCAGATGTCAGAGTGGCAGGACAAAGTGGTTTCCCCAGGCTATTTTCTATGAGGGACACTGAGCCTGCAGCATACAGGGATGCCTATTCTTAAGGCTAGTAATGGCTGACTGGCTGAACAGACACCACCACACCACACCACACCACCCCATCCTGCCACAGCACAAATACTTCTCCATGAAGATGTTTTACTTAGAACATCAGCGTCTATGAGAATGGTGACGTGGAAGTGGCCTAAACAGATCACATCTCTGCCACTGTTTGCTCTGCCTCAAGGAAACTCAATGGCCAAGCTGAGGAGGAAACCCATGCTTACCTACCTCTACAACAGACTTGGAATCCAGGCGGAAGTTGAAATCACCGAAGACAAAGTAGGAAACTTTTTCAAATCGCTGGTCAATGATTCTGGGAGGAGAAATGGAGACAGTAGTCACTGGTGCTGCAATGCTGACCAGCCCGACAGGGCCTGGGACAGCTACGCCACCACGCTCCCAAATGCTTCCTGTCACAAAGAAACTACGATTGTTTCTTGCATTCTAAAACCTAGTAAAAAGGCTACCATCAGCACACTGAAACCAAATAGCCATCAACTGTTCTTGGCTGGCCAGGAGGATGTGGAAATCAGCAGTACAAACAGGACTAGATACTCAGTGAGATCAGCATTCAGAAGAAGCAGGAGAAAATAGTGGAGAGCTTGTCCTAGGGAACAGGTATGCGATATCTGCATGTGGGACCCCACGGCAACAGCAGGACCCTGCCTCACTTGTCCACAGTTGCCCTTCTTATATATCATGAGCTCTCTTAGTGCTGCAGTGGCTACAACCCACTCTCACGTCTCCAAGTCACACAGTGGGGAATCCCTGTAACAGTACACTGGCTAGCCTATGCTGCTTTGCTGAAAACCTTCTCCACAGATTTTCTACCAATCACAATCATTTGATGAAGAGTTTTTTCCCCACTGGTCTATCCAAACATACAAACATCTGGCAGAGGAGCACATCACAGCTTCCCTTACAGAGGAGCTCAGGTTTCCCAACTGCCATAGTTGGTGGCAGCTAATCAACAACTCTCCTGCTTCTGAGGCAGGGCAAGTGGTCCTGATTTCTAATTTGAAAGTGAAATGAGGACCACTTACAGCACAGGATTCACTGACCAGATACTAGTAGAACAAACGCCTGAGTTCTGCCTAGGGGCAGAGGACATCCAGTAGCTATTGCAGAATTCACTGACCACCCCAGCCTTAGCCATGTTACCTGCCGTGACAAAGTCCAAGGTAGAACAGGGGATAGGTTCATGTTTAAAATAAAATAAAATAAAATAAAATAAAATAAAATAAAATAAAATAAACTTGATGGGCTGGGGAGATGGCTCTCTGGGTAAAAAGGCTTGCTCTATAATCATGAAGACCTGAATTTGAATCCCCAGCATCTACTTAAAAAGCCACTGTGGCTGTGTGTGCTTATGAGGCCAGCACATAAGTTGAGATGAGGAGGGTAAAGACAGACAGACTCTGAAAGCTTGCTCCCTGGCCAGCTGGCCGAGCCTGAACTGCCAAATTCCAATTCAGAGAATGACTTTGTCTCAAGGTAGAGACTCACAGAGGAAGACACGCTACACCTTGTTCTGCCTTCCACGTATGTGTTCATGCTCATCCATGTACCACACAAATACATGACACACACACATGAAGCTGACGAGGATGGAGAGAAGGGAAGAAGGAGGACGAAAGGGAAAGAGGGGGAGGAGAAAAGTGGGGAGGGGAGACTTGGTTGCTAGGCAGCAGTCAGTCAGACCTTCTCAATCACATTGCCTCAGGTATCCAGTGGCTACCAGGAAGCCCAATGTGTCCTGCTGTGGTCTGGTTATTGCTACTCTGTTACAGAAGAGTTACTCTCAGCATGAGTACCAACAGGGGGTGCAACCTTGGGGGAAAGGAGTACCTAGAGCCAAACTCAAGTTGCAAGGGGTACTAGAGGCCAGGAACCCTGGACAGTAGCAGTGAAAGAAGCCCTTGTCCATTACATGTGATGTGAACGCATGTGGCTTACTGGGAGGAAGCCAGGTGCCTGTGAGGAAGGTGAGTGCTGTGCTGTCAGGGCTTCTGAAGGGTGAAGAACTCCACCCACGGGCCCAGGCTGGAAAGAAGTCTTCTCTCCTGGAACTAGACTCTGATCCTTTGCTTTCACACCTGTGGGCCCTGTGCTTGGCCATCACTGTGGGATTCCTTCCTGAGGCCGGTTACTGCTCCTTCTGTCCCACTCATGTTCTTCCCAGTGCTGTGTGGGACACTCTGCAAGGTACAGTCTCTGTTCTAACTTTCCTACAAGAATGACTGGTCTGTCATTAAATATTCCACCCAGTTCCTACCTCACATCACATGGTACAGGTCAATGTGGAGCTTGAGATACCTACTGTTTTCTGTAGATTTTAAAACAAACATCTACTCCTATATATCTTTGATTCATATGACTTTTTATAAAGAGCTACTGGTAGCTGACAGCTCAACCTGTTCCCAACATCTCGATTTCCTTTCTGGAGTCCTAGACTACCCTCTTACTGTGGCTAGTCTACCTTCCTTTTGGGGACTAGGGGAGAGAGTTAGGCAGACACTTGAGACAGACAGCTTGGGGCCAGGTACAGTTGTGAGATTCCCATGGCTTGAACATAGTGGACTCTTTGAACATAGGCCTGGGCATCTCCTCCCAAGCAGCTGGTCAGAGGCCCTCAATGGGGACAGAGTTGGGCAGATAAGTGGGCAGCCAGGTTCCATGACAGGGTCAACTTCATTTCTCAGGGCATGTACTATACAGACCAGATAATAGTCAGACTTCTATGTTCATAGGCTGGTTCAGCATAGTGAGAGCTGAAGAATCCTAAAGAACACGGGGGAGGGAAAAATGCAATGGTGGGGGCTGAGCTGGGGGTTACTCGAAGCTCTTGTGCCCACAGTGCTGTGTCCATGTAACTGTGACATATATAAACACTTCACCCTGCTTTTTCTCATAAAAGACAAACAAAGCAAAGCAGAGCAAACCTCTAATCTGTGCTAGCTCCAAGAGTGAACATTATCACATTTGGACATACATACTTTATATGTCTAAATATCTATAATTTTATCTTGTAATCCAGAAGATCTACCATGAGAAAGCACAAGAACAAAGCCAGTGAAATGCCTCTAGGGTGGAGGGGCTTGTTGTACAAGCTTGGAGACCTGAGTTTCATACTTGGGACCCACACAAATTCAGGAAAACATGGACTCTGTTATGCTGGGGCCCCAGCTCATCTCTGCACAAACTAGGAAACTGCATCATCTGCCCTCATTCCCCCAACACCACCCACACAGAGAAAACTTCCTGTCCACTGGGAGAATACTCTGGGCTGACATACCATTACACCTTGTCTCCAAGTTTCCAGCAACCCACCTAAGGGTGCCTGCCTAGGGGCTCAGGTTCTGACCCTGTAACCCAGCTCTAGTTGGCACGTCATCACTCCTCGCCTAAGCTCTATCTATAAAAGCCTGATGTATGCATGGCTCCACTGACCTCCACCTGTGAGATCAGTGAATCCACCTGAGAGCTGCATCCTAATAAACTTACCTTTATCTATTTTTAATATTGTCTAATCTGGCTTGAATCTGCATCACTAGGAGACAGAAAAGCCCATAAGGAAGTGAAGAGATGTCTAGGCAGTTGAGTATTGACTGCTCTTCCAGAGGCCCTGAGTTCCATTCCCAGCAACCACATGGTGGCTCACAACCATCTGTAATGTGATCCAATGCCCTCTTCTGGTGTGTCTGAAGACAGTTACAGTGTACTCCTATACATAAAATAAATAAAAATCTTTAAAAATTAATAAAAGCCTATCAGACTCAATGTCCTCCACATGCTTGCCACAGAACACTCATGTGCCTCAGGAAAACCAACACTGAAAACAACGAAGACTTTTGGGTTAACGAAGTCAACTAGTGTTTTTTCTATTGCTGTTTGGGGCAGTCTTACCATAAAGCCTAGCTTGGCCTAGAACACCTGTCTCTGCCCCCAGAGTACAGGAATTACAGACATGTACCCTTTCTCTCTCTCTCTCTCTCTCTCTCTCTCTCTCTCTCTCTCTCTTCTCTCTCTCTCTCTCTCTGTGTGTGTGTGTGTGTGTGATTCTAGAACTCACTCTGTAGACCAGGCTGGCCTTGAACTCACAGAGATTCACCTGTCTTTGTCTCCTGAGTGCTGGGAATAAAGGTGTGTACCACCACCACCTGGCTACCTACAAACATTACAGTTGATCTGAACTTTATGTGTACACCTACAGAAATGACATATACACTTCAGAAACCATGACCCAATCAGGCATGTGTTATAAACATACATCAGAAACACATGGGCAAAACACGGGGCGGGGGGGAGCTAACTTGTGTTCATCAGCACTGATTTCTTGAGCCATATATGTTTGCACTCCATCTTCACTCTCAAGGGTTCTGTCTCTTCTAGTATGGGGTATGTGAACCACCTCAAGCTCTAGCTGAAAAGGGCACTTTGGCTTTTCCTGTAGTCAGAAACCACTCAGCAGACATTCAAAGCTGCCCAGAGATTATGCTGAGGCCCCTTGAAAGGTCAATGGCACCCACAGACCAGAGAGTGTGAACAAGCCAAAGCTGAGCTCCGTGTAAGAGCATCACAGGGAGACGTGACTTTACAGGACACTAAGGCATGTCTATGTGGACAAGTGGATCCACAGACTCATATGTGGGATAGTAGAAGCCAGGGCCTTCTTATGTCTCTTCAACAGACTGTGCTAAGTTTTGATTTGATGAAAGCAAAGGTCTAGGAAGTAGCATGAAGGCGTGGTCTTAGAAACAGCCAACCAGGCTGGGTTTAACCACGCTTTTAATCCCAGAACTCAGGAGGCACAAGCAGGTGGATCTCTGTGAGTTTGAGGTCAGCCAGGTCTACAGAACTAGACCTAGGAAAGCTATGGCCACACAAAGAAACCCTGTCTCAAAAAAAAAAAAAATTAAACAAATAAACAAAAAAAAAAAAAAAAAAAAAAAGAAGAAGAAGAAGAAGAAAGAGAAAAGGAAAGAAAAGAAAGCATCAGCTATAGAAGCACATACATAAACTTGACTAATCAAAAGGCAGAATCCACGTTAAGGTGAATTATTTTAAAAGCCTATTTCAGATTTAGGCTGAGTGCAATAACTTTAGATTCCTTTGTGTGCAGTGAGAGAGTGCTGCATTTGGGACCATTCCTCACAGAAGAGAGAGGTGCTGATGTGTCCTGGCTGGGCCCCATGCTGGGCCTGTGATGACCAGGGAAGGCAATTTCACTGGCATGTCTTGATTCCTGTAAGACTATCATTAAAAACCTAAACTTTATCATGCTTTCCTGCCCTGCTCTTTTTGATATAATAGCCTAAGCCAATTAATAACAACACCCATCTCTGAAGGTCGCACAGAAGCAGCAAGATAAAGGGGCTGTCAGAGCTGAGGCAATCGCCTGAGTGCCAGGCCGCCGGCCCTCACAGCCCTCACTTTTAATTTCTACATAGTGCCATTTGGACCAGAAAAAAAAGAGTTGTTTTAAAATTAATTACCTTGTCAGTAGCTATTATGATTAAAAAGTAGGTCCACATCAATATCATGTGCCTTATTCAGAAAGAGAATTACAAGAAGAGCCATAAAAATCAATTTTTTAGGCCTGGAAATGGTGTCCTTGTTTGACAGGTGATTCCAGGATATGACAGCCCCACCGGGGGAAGGGTGTCTTTTCTCTAGCCAGGGGCCTTGTTCCCCATCTGAGGACATCACCTCCCATAATGCAGTGGACTCCGGACTTCTGGAGGAAAGTCACAGTGAAAGCCACCGTTTCAGCTGTAGCTTCTTCCATGGCATCTGAACCCAGAGGTGCCTTGGACCCACTGAGGGTCTTTATGGTCACTGAAGCCACAGAGAACACCACTATAACATCCTAAAGAGTGTAAGAGATGAAACCTGCATGAGGCTGATTTGCTTTTTCATCCCAGGGAGCTGCAAAGGTGTGAGAAGTGGATTTGACCATGACTTGTCAGTCCTGTTCACTGAAGTGCATAGAACACACTGGTAAATTGGCTTCCTTCCCTTTTTAGTCTTCAACCAGACACTGGGACATTAAATATTTTAGCTATAGAGTCTATATAAACTTAGAGATCAACCAAGGTTGGTTTTGTCCTCAACTATGGGACAGATCATGTTTGTTGATCAAATAATCTTAAGTAGCCAAAATTACTGGTGATATAAAATGGCTAAGTTGCCCAAAATATTTGAGGGTGGTTTAATTTCCTAAAAGTTTTTCCTCTCCATAAGTCATCTAGTAACCAGCTTCTCACGGGTGTGCTTCAGCCACTGAACAAAAGTAAATTCATCCAGCAAAATAAATGGTGTGACCAACCTGAAACTCCAAAGGCCCTCATTCTTCATCCAACCCCTGGGGAGGGGCTGCTGGGGACAATATCTATCCCCATGAGGCCTGAAACCTTGGAGACCCTCAATTCAGAGGGTCTGATTGAGATATGAGAGAGAACACTTCAGAGGCAAAGGGCAAGACCCCGGCAGTAGTAGGTCTTCAGAACACCTGGCACGGCTTGGGGTAGCTTGCAGGACCTCAGGTCTAGTCCTAGCAACCACAACATTCCTCACCGACTGGGTCCCCAAGCACAGTACCCTCACAACATGGACACCTTCCTATCTTGCCACCCCATCCTGTTTCTCTAGCAGCTGCAATCAAGCCCAGGGTACTGAGGCTCCTGCCCCATAGCACCGTACAAGATGGCTTTATGCAGCAGAACACTGACCTGGGTCACATGGTTCTGGTGAATGAGCTACCATCCCAACCCTGGCCAACAAAACTGATTCCCTCCTGAATGGCAGCCCCTGACTTAGCAGGCTTATGGACCAAGCCTGGTACATGAATTCCTTCTAGGGAATGAACCAGGTCACTGCATTGGAGAAGGAGCCTTTAAGGAGGTCATGGAGGTTAAGAAGGTCAGAGGGGACTTGACCTGACAGAAAGAAGCCCAAGAGTTGTTGGCTGTCTACCATGCAAGGACACAGTGTCTGTAAGCCATCTTTAGGGCCTGGCCTGCTGCCCTTAGCTTAAACTTCAGTCTCCAGAATCACAGGAAATGAGTCTCAGTTGAGTCCCTTGTCTGAAACCTTTTGCTGAAGCATTCAGAGCTCCCTGGAACAGTGTTCATCCCTTGGGCACTAGCTATGGACAAAAAGACAGCAGGACAGACAGGAGGACACGGAACATGCTCTATAAGCTATTGGCCAAGGCTCCTTGTAACTTGGACTCCACCTACTTTCCCAGCACTCCAGTAAAGACTGTAATTATTGGCAGAATTTTGAGAGATTGGGTTCTTTCCTTTGGATAGGAATTGGTTTCCTCTCCCATTGGCAATGTGCTGGACATTGACTGTGTGCCAGAGGCATCCTGGGCCATACCCACATTAGTCCTTCCCAACCTTGCCAAAGCCAGACTCACTGATAATGCATGTCGCACTCTGAGTTAGTATCTTGGCTGCTGGGAGAACTCTGTGCCCACTGTGCACCCCTAGCATGAGGATTACAAACCTCAATTTGCACCCCTGGCTAGAGGGCTGGTCCTCTCTTTCTCGCACTCATCACTCCTATTTACTTTCTAAGCACAGAATCTAGATACTGAATGTACTCCCCACCCCCACCCCCTGCATCCCTGCAACATCAAGACACCTCCATTGGCTACACAGAAGCCACAAGGCGACATGGAGGAACCTTAGCCTCCTGTCAATGCTTTATTTCTTAGGCATCATCTGGCAGGAAAAACCACAGCTGAGGTCTCCAGAAACTGAGCCCCTTCAAGCATCAGATGCCCACGAGCACCACAGCAATGCTCAGCTTCACCAGCTGCAGGGAAGAAAAACTGTGCTGCCTCCCCAAGATTGGCCACAAGTGGGGAAGGCACCTTCTGGTAAGATACTGAGACCCTCTAAAAGGAGGCTCAACAAGAGTATGATGAGGCTACGCCAAGGAGCAGTTGATGGGACACCACCAGAGCCGATACAATGTTGCAGATGGAGGTTGAGAGGGAGCCGATCACAGCACTCTTCAAGCATGGCTACTGGCACTCACATGCACAGAATGCAAACTAAAACTACACACGTGTGATGACCTAAGCATGAAGCAGAGAAAATAAAGAGATGTGTGCTCTCATTAGGCAGACACAGTAAAGCATGCAATGAAATGCAAACACTGTGTCCAGGTGACACTGTGTAGCCATAGAGGCTCAGAACACAGACACTTTGTTTTTTCAGAAGAGGGAAGAGGAGGGCAAAATGCACATTCCAACTACTGAGTAGAGCTGGGTGCTTTTCCATCATAGCTCTACATGCTTTTGGGTGTCTGAATCCATTTTTGTAAAATGAAGGACATACTGCAAATTTCATCAATCACCTGAGACACTGGCCTAGACTCAGCTCACTCAACTGCACCTGGACTTGACATGTTCTAGCCTCCATGCTCCCAGTGGAACTCATGCCAATGCTGGCACAGGCCTTGGGGTTTCAGGTTGACGATTCACACAGCAAGTCATTATGGGAACTCTGTGCTGTGTAGGGTGAGCTCTGGACAGCGGGTGACCTGAGGCCTCCATAGGCAGAGCCCACAGAGACACCTGCACTTCTTCTCCAGGGCAGTGGGCAGTAAATGAGGTGCAAGAAACAGCTCTGTGCCGGCCACAGCAGAGTATTCCAGAGTGACCTAGATCCTTAGCAGGGAGCTCGTCTTTGCCTAGAGACGCAGTGCCTTTCTTCTGCTCACTGAACAGCAAGGCAAGTTCTGGGAACGGCCTAAAGAGAAACATTTAGATTGGAGGGGTCTTTGAGCAGTCTGACAGCTGACGGATGACCATCCATAAAGCGACAAAGAGGGGCTGTGTGGCAGCCGGCGTCACATAGCCTCTCCCTGGGAAACTAATTGCTCCGGATTGTCCAGAGGAACATTATTTTTCTGGCAATCATTTCCTTTGAATGCCCAAAATGAGCATGAAACAACTCTTTTCACTGGACATAAAAGTTAAATGTCCCAATGTTGATCAAATTAACTTCAACACTGTGACAATGGACTGTGTTTGTGAGAAAATAATGGGGGGACAGAGGGGTGCTTTATGCCAGGGTTTCACAGTTGTAATGTAAAAATGTCTCTGTTGAACTAGCTAGGCCACATTTCAAAGAGGACACTGAAGGCTCCTGTCACTTGGCAGAAAAAAAATCTCATTTCATGGGCTGAGTACTCAGGAAGGCTTCAGGGCATGCTCACAGTTGCTGCCTCAGGATCCTGGTTTAGTCACCCCAGATGCCCCCAAAGGGCTACCCTTGTGTCAAGAAGAGTATCACATCAGTAAGCAGTGCAGGCACCTCCTGGAGCCACAGGAGGGTGGAGGCCTTACAGCATCCCCAGGCACTAGCACAGATACCTCTAACTTCCTGGGCCTCTGGAACTGCCTGAATTTCTCAGTGCCTGGCACACACTTTACAACCTATGGGTTTTCTTTTAAAATCCTTCGTAACAGTATATGGTAGTACATACCTTTAATCTAAGCACTCAGATGGCAGAAGCAGGTAGATTTCTGTATATTCGAGGCCAGCCTGGTCTACAACGCAAGTATAGACAGCTAGAGCTACACTGTAAGATGCTGTCTCAGGATAAAATAACCCCTCCACACACACACATACATGTGCATGCACACACATGACGTTAGGCTAAAGAGTAGGCTCAGTGGTTAAGGATACATGTTGCTCTTATAGAAGACCCGGGTTTGATTCCCAGAATCCACATGGTGGCTCACAGTCCCAGGAGAGCCAATGTTCTCTTTGGCCTCCACGATTACCAGGCACATATGTGATATACATTTGGGCAAAGCATTCATACACATAAATAATAAAATAACTAATTATAGAAAAAGTTTTAAAATCTTTTATAACTAGATATTAAAGCCAAAACTTCATAAATTACACAAAAATATAAACATTACTATCTGACACAATTAGTGTTGGCTAGCCAGGCCAGGCATGGTGGCTCACAACAGCTATACCAGTACTCAGGCAGCGGAGGCAGGAGAATTGCTGTGAGTTCCAGGCCAGCCTGGGTTACAGAGTAAGTTCCTTTCTAAAACAACAATAATAATAATAACAACATAAAGAAATAAAGAAATAAAGAAAGAAATAAATAAAGAAAGAAAGAAAGAAAGAAAGAAAGGAAGAAAGAAAGAAAGAAAACAAGAGAAAGAAAAAAGAAAAAATAGAGAAAGAAGATAAACAATACAAAACAAACCTGCAAAGAAAAACAAAGTACTTGAAACAAGGCAGTCCTAGGTGCTTATGCTGGAATGAGGGTCAGTCCCTCACTGGCTCCCAGGTATGTCAGGTGTCTGTGCATGTGCTGGCTCTAGTGCAGCCAGGCAGCCAGGCAGCCAGGCACACCACTCACAGCTGAGGCTCTGGAGAGTTGAATCAAAGTTGACCCTTGGACTTGTTTCTTTATAACTTATATTAAAATAATCTTAGATTTGGAGAAAAATTACGACATACTGGTGCCTCTTGGTTTTAATACCATCTTTCGTACTCTTTTGTGGACAGGGATGCAAGACTGTCCATCTCTGGGTCTAATGCCCCCACTTCTCATCTCAGACGAAGACAGGGACCTACAGGCTGGACAGGGAGATTAAACCAAGAAGCCAGCCTCTCTATCCCAGCCTCCCCACTGTCTCCTGCAGCTCAGTGGGGCCTGCAGACAATGCTCACATGGTTCCCAGTGCTGCTGTGAATACAGCGCTGTTGGTGGCGGTGTCCATTCAAAGGCCAGTACAGCATTGTCCTCCCCAATCAGCACAGTAGAATGCAGTCTGCTGGTGGCTGCCAAAAGGTTACCCTCCCAATGAAAGGGCGGGCCATTATTCACCACTCCTGCAGAGTGCCCCTTTGTGCCCAGCAGCCCAGCCCTACACTGTGGAGGTCCGGATCTGCGGCTGGCTGAGCTCGCCACAGAAGCCATTCATTGGAATGCAAAGATGCAGAAAAGTGGCCCCCAGACCCAGAGCCTGCTTTTTTTTTGGAGGCTGGAGGCATGGTGGTGTAGGGCAATGACATATTCTAATGCCTTACCACACTGACAAGCTGACCATGGTCACCAGGACTGATGGACATTTGGTCTTTCTTGGCTCCCAGCTCCCTGGGAGGTCCTTAAAAAAGGGCCATGGAACAAACAGCAGGAAGAACTACACAGACAAGGCCCTTGCTGCTGACTGTTGATTCACTAGCCCAGGAAGGCAGCCCATGGAGGAACACACCACCACCACCACAGATGAACCTGTCAGGGGCGCCATGATCCTGAGGTAAGATATTATCGGTTGAGTGCTATCCCTGGGGTCTGATCTTGATGGGGAAAGCATCAGCCATTTTTCTAGTCCAGGAGCTAGTGAGCAACATTGCCATGGTGCCTCCACACAGACAGAACTAAGCAGGGCCCACAGCAGAGGGTACTTGTACTTGAAAACAGGGCTGGTCAAGTGTCAGGGGTCAGGAAGAATGATTTGAGGATACCAAAGGATGAGGGTGCCTGGGTGCCTGGGTTCATAGACTGTGTGGGGAAGACAGGGATAGACAGGAACTGGACATTTTGTTGGGACAAAGCACCTGAACCCATTTCCAATTGCCTGAGCTGTATCTCACAGTAGATGCTGAGTGAGGCTTCAGGCCTGGTACAGTACCTGCTCAGGCATCAACCTTAGATGAAAGAGAGTGACTACATACAGATTTGCAAGACAAGCCCCAGACTGGGGCAACAACAGGAAAAGTATCAGACCCATTTCCCATGTCTAAGGTTCTTCTGCAGGGACCAAGATAATACCTGTAGCACTAGGGCCCCCTCTTACACTAGAGGCTGGGAGAAGTCAACAAAGGAAAGGAACCAGTGGAAGGACCTTAGGCTGACCTCTCTTGTGTGATGGCATGGCCTTCAGAGGTCACCAGCCTGGTGCTTATTTAATCGTGGCACAGGAGTGTGAGACTATCTTCTAACTCCTTGTATAGAGCACCGCTTCAGAGGCACATGAAAGAGGAGCTCACAGACCAAGCTTACTAACTGCCATTGCAGGGAGACATGGTAGGGGACTCAGTGCTTCTAGCCCCACACTACAGTGCCACCATGGTCCAGAGGACCCAGCTTTGCCTCTTACTTTAGGGGTACACTGATCTATGGCACAAACAGGCATGTGCAAACTTGCCCTGTACAAGCCCCACAACACATGTGTGCATTAACATGTACAAACATGCTCACACTCACCCAAACACTTCACACACACACACACACACACACACACACACACACAGACAGACACACACACACACACCTCACAAGGCTCAAGGAGGAGATAGGCCTTGTGTTCGGGGCTTGTGTAAGGACTTCCCTAGCAGCTGTTCTTTGGGAGCTTGTCTGATGCTACGGACCCTCAAGGTCTCCCTAGGTCACTGGTGATGTTGGGGCTGAAACTGGTACACTCCCTAGGATCTCCTTTCATGAGACTCTGTCAGTTCTGCCATCAAGAATTGGATGGTATAGGAACAACACTCTGCATGTCGACAAGTAGCTCCATGGGTGCCCTGGGTAGACTGCTTTTCCTTCTAGTGCAAACATCTTCCAAGAAGCCTGGACAGGCTCAGGGAACACCCTGCCCCCTGCTACTCTTTTCTTCCTGACTGAGTCACGGCTTGGCACAACCCAACCAGTGTCTCCTCTCTCTCAGTGACACAGCAATGATATGACTGTCCCAAGGACAGTTGGTGACTTGGAGATCACAGAATCCTCCGCTCTGTATAATACCTATACTCACAGATGGTCATTTCTTCAAGAGAACAGACAGAAAGTGATCTAGGAAAGTGTAGGGGATGGGAGGGCATAAGGAGAAGCCAGGTATAGGCTGGAGGGAGGCTAAGATCTGAGTGGAGGTCAGGATGGGCTGAGGAAAGGAGACTAAAGTCAAGTCAGACAAGACCCGACATACTCTCTGTCCTCTGAGCGCAATGTGTTGACCTGCTCTGGGTTGTTGCCAGGCCTCTAGGGAACACTGTGAGAATCAGAGGAACCAAGACCATTTGCCCAGGTCTGTGGCAAGTGGCTATAGCCAACCAGAGTTGATCCTTCCCTGTCACATGGCAAGCAGATCAACTTGAAGACGACAAGGAAGGAGCAAAATCTAGATCTAGCTGTCTCCCAGACTTGGCCTCAGAGAATACCTGTCTGTAAGTCAGATAGATACTAGTACCCAGGTACAGATTCATCCTTATCAGTCAGGGCTACCATCTTCTCTAATAGATGACAGTCTATTAGTCCTGACCCATCTAAGTTCACAGCTCATCACACACAGAGGACCCTGTAGCCAGGGCATGTGGGAGCCCCAGCAGAAGGTGGGCAGTCTCTAGCCCTGACAGCCACTAAGGTCACCTCCTTTCACCAGGGATCATCCTGTGCCCAGGAAGCATACCCAGGCCAGTTAGACAGGAAAGAGACAAAGGCAGGAAGAAGGCAACACATGATGAGATGGGCAGCAGAACTTCCTTGAGTTGACCCAAACTCAATACCCCAGACACTCTGGACAGGGACAGGTCTGTGGGAAGGATGCTGCCTGTGGCTAGCAGAGCACCAGAGGTATCCATTTTTGAGTTCATAACTAAATACAGCCATGGCAATTCTGTGATGCCATACTGTATATCTGTACCCCCTTCCCACACACACACACACACACACACCAATAGAACACAGAAGAAAAGAGAAGCACCTATCCTATGTCACTCCAGAGTGAACTACAGCATTGCCTCCCCAAGCCAAAAGGCATGAGACATTCAGTTATAGCTCCAATAAATCATCACAAAAATAAGTACTCTGGCTAAGTGAAAAAGGGCTGTTTTTCTTAAAAGAAAAGGATGGTATCATAAAATTTCCTATAAGCTGTCGATCCATGGGCTGTTCATCCAGTGGGCGCTGTTGGGGATTTTACATCCTTTACAGGTTGACATTCCCAAGGGCCACTGTCAAACAGGAAAACACAAACGATGAAGAACCTCAGAGCAGCCATAATCATGCTTAGGAGTGGCTAGGATATGGCACCTACCTGTCGAGCACATAGCCAAGAGCCTTGTGCCTGACGCCCGAGTACACTGAGGGGCTTGTCTCCCAGGCCACTAAGTTGGATGCATCATGAAAAAGATGGATGTTCACCAAGTCGAAGGCACTGTAATGAACAAAGAAAGGGACCTGTTAACTAACAGCTACAACTCCAGGCCACCCTGAACAGAGCTATACCTCTCTGTATCCCACCCTCTTCCTTAGGACAAAGTCCTGAGCACTTATCCTACATCACTCCAGAGTGAACCACAGCATTGCCTCCCCAAGCTAGAAGGCATGAAACCATCAGCTATAGCTCCAATAAATCCAAAGATAGTTACTCTGACTAAGTGAACAAGAACTATTTTTCTTAAAAGAAAAAAAAATAGTAATATAGAACTTCCTGTAAGCTGTCAACCCAGAATGCTTCTCTCTCAGTCTCTGTTCATAAGAACCCACACTGCAGGAGATGAACTACTGTTGGGAACCATGTAGGAGAGGGACATGAAAACAGGTAGAAAAATAGTCCTTCCACTGCCTCTGAGCATGCAGCCTGAGGGGCCTTGTGCATACAGACTTGAAGAGGCCAGAGTATAGTCTGCATCAGCCTTTCCCATGCACTATGAAGACCCTATCCATCTCCAACTAGAATGTACCTTCTGCTTTGCCAAGTGACTACTTCATACCATCCCAAAAGCACACACTGCCATGTCATATCTTCTACAGGGCACTGGAACTGCACCTTATCATTTCTCTTCAGCAGCAATGTGAAGGAGAGCCCAACAACCCAGCCACTAGCTCTGTGCCCTAAGTGATCTTTCATACTAAACAGGGAGATATTGGTTCCTAAGACCAAGGACAAAGAGCAACACGGATGGCTAGGCACCTCCTGGACTGGGTTATGAGAGACTGTAGCTCTATCTTAGGAACCCTCTGTTCTTCTCTCCTATGTCTGTTCTAGACATTGTCCCGAACAGCTCTAGAGGCCGGGGTCAGTACCTTAGTTGAACTACAAAGATCAGAGCTTAGTCAGTTCGACTTCAAGAGCTGAAAAGTGAGCCACATGTTTCTGCAGTTTTCAGCTAAACAAGGTGGGTATCACTATGGAGAATGTTCACCCAAAGGAAGAATAGGCTAGGACAAGTAAATGGAATAGGATGCCTGTGCCCAGTAACATCAACTTGCCAGGCTGTCTTTACTGAGCTTAACTTTGTGGCCTGGGACCTAATGGGAAGCCTTCCTACCAGCTCAATTGTGCAGTGGGCTCTGGCACACACGGGTTATACTTGAGGATGGACAAGAAGTCTCCTGCTTTCCTTAGTGCTGAATGCCTGAACCTCTAGCTTACAAGAAACAGGAGACAAAACTGCACCACATGGCATCATCCATCAGCCAAAAGAGGAGTGATGGGGCATTTCGAGTAGCCATGTCTCTGTTCAAAGTGAGTAGAGGCTGACAACATGTGTGTCACATTCAAAATGATGGAGTGGAGAGTCAATCAGATGCCATGTAACATACCAGTCAGCAATGCACCACCGCGTCCTGATGAAGCCTTTTCTTGACCATTTGCACTGAAAAGTAAAGGTCACAGTGTGAGCAACACAGAGAAATAGGAAGCCACAGGGTTCATCTGTGCTCACGGCACAGCTAAGAGACATTTCTTCCTTTGCTTGTTTGCTTGTTTTGAGGACAATGCCTTGCTACACAATCCAGACTGGCCTCAAACTCATGACCCTCCTAACTCTAGATGCCACTCTTAGCAGTGGAATAGCATGCAGTGTCTATGCACATGTGGGACAGCTACTAGGCAGAGCAGGTGCTACATAGTGAATGTCTCCTAAATCCAGCCAACCTCCAATATGATGGGCTGAGAGGTAGAGGGTCTGAACGGAGATCCTGTCACCAGGACTGGGCCTTCTTGCAAAGGGGCTTCATGAAGGGATCTGGGCCTTTTCATCCTCTTTCTGCTTTCTGCCACATTGGAGCTTTATTTGGGCTTGTGGAGGGCAGGTAGCCAGGCCCTACCTTGAAAGAGGATACAGCCCTTACCAGATGCTCTGCTAGTTGGGGATCCAAAACTGTGGGAAAATAACTTTTCTGTGATTGACAAACCACCTAATCCTCAGGCTAGAACTGCTACCCAAAGGCTAGACTAGAAAGGAGAGGGTCACTTCTACCCTGTGTTCTCTACAAACAAACAATCATTATTCAGAATTTGGGAAGTCCCTGCTTGGTCCTGAAATGATGAAAAAGTAAGAAAAGCAGAGAAAGTGGTGGAAGGAGAGAGAAAAAGAATGAAGAGGCTGGTCCTTGCTCTTGACTACAACAGCTTCAGATACACTGCACACACAGCTGAGCCTCTGGAACTTCTGGCCCCAATGCTGCTGCAGCACTGCTGACCAAGATGCTCATGCACACACGAGAGTGCGAGGCACACACGAGACTGTGAGGCACACATGAGAGTGTGAGGCACATGAAACTGTCGGCTCACATTAGTCCTGCCTGTGGGACAATGGCCTTTTCAAGCACTCGGGGTATATGAATGAAATAAATGAACTTTAAATTCTACTTTTATTTTAATTTATACGGCTCTACAGAAGAAAGCCACCTTTTGGCCCCTCAGAATTGGGAGCAGGGGTCCTGTGGGCAAGGAGCAGTGCCTCATGCATCCTCAGCTCACAAAGAGGAGGCAGAAGCAAGAGTCTTATCTCCATAAGGAGAATGCCCCACAGGGTGGGGACCCTCTACAATGTCTGGTACTTTGTCCACACCTCTTTGCTTGCAAATGTCTATTGCCATGACTTGCTGGTTTAGTATAAGGCTTCTGCTACTCTGTCAGTACTGGAACCTCACTGGGACTCTTATCAGATCTCCTGTTGTTTCCCTGTGTCATGGAGACCCTATAGTTTTGGATCTGTAGGACTGGCCCCTTTGTGTACTCCAGTAGTTCATTAATGGGGTAAATGTTGAGGTAGGCCAACTCATAGCCTGGATCTGAGCCTGAAAGGTTGCTGAGCTGGTCATCCCACCAGCTCTCCTACTCTCATGCTCTTTGCCAGCTAACCAGTAACCCGTTTCCAGGACCAGCTCTACCCTTCTGCCCAGGTGCAGGGCTGCTCTCCCAGGTGCTGCAGCCAGTGAGGGACAGGGACAGTTTTCTCACTCTTAAGACCCAAGGGTCAGCTCTCTTGCCTACCACAGATGACAAGAGATGTGGGAGGGGGAGATGGACATCTCTACCCCATTCACACCACCACCCAGCAGACCAGAGGCAAGGCTGGCTCTCCAACACCAACGCCCTCCAGCTGGCTCACCCACAACCCTCATATCTAGGGCTATCTCTACTGTACTGCAGCAGGTGAGGGGCAGGGCCAGCTCTCCTGCCTACTTAGGTGGTAAAGGTTATGGGGGATACCCACTTCTATACCAGATCTTCTGAGGTGAGAAACTCCAGCTTTAATCTGGGCCACACCTGCCGCAGCCTATATAAAGGACATGGAAGAAGAAAGCTTGGTCTCTGCCTGCTTGCTCTCACTCTCACTAGCAAGTCCGTTTCTTCACTGGCACTAGAGCTTACTTCTCTTGTGGACTAAACACCTACTGAATTCTTAGACCTTCTGTTGGTAGACAGCCATTGTTGGGCTAGATGGACCACAGCTAGATGGACCATTCTAATAAATTCCCTTTAGAGATAGATGATAGATAGATAGATAGATAGATAGATAGATAGATAGATAGATAGTCATTCTGTAAGTTCTGTTCCTCTAGAGAACCCTGACTAATATAGTTAACATCACATCTAACTAATATGGAATCTACACTGGATGTCCTTGTAGTACAAAGGTACCTGATTACTTCTCCCAAGCTCAGGAATCAGCCTGTATGGTCCTATACTCACTGAACTCCCAATACCATGACAGTTCATGTATGGAGCACAGTGTGGGTCCCTCTACAGGCAAGCACGGTTCTGTAAGGCCAGGCCTACACCTGTCTTAAGGTCCAGTATGCATAGGCTCACAGAACGCAGAGTTGTCTACAGCACTGAGTAGTGTGCTTCACAGGGAGAAACAGCCATCCTGTGATCACCCACCCCCTTCCCAAAAGTTCTTTCAGAGCGGCAGCAAGCCTACCTACAGTCACTTCGCCTAGAATTACCCAGTGGGCAACAGCTTCACTGCCATTGCAAATGAAAAGCATTTGTGAATTTAGGACCAGAAATTATTTTCTCCTCAGTTTTCAAATTTGTGTAAATTAAGGTGCATTTGTACACTGTTCATCCTGAATAAACAAATGCATATATTGTTTTAAAAATTAAATTTCCATAATAAAGTACAGATTTAAACATCAATTACTAATTAAATACACAATAAAATGAGCATTTTCTTCTATAACAAATGTTGGTAATAACTGCAATTAGGATTCTAGCTAGATGTGAGACTTTACCTGAGTTCCAGGTGAATCCCAAGAAATATAACAGTTAACATTTGTATAACCCAACAGTTTGGTAAAATGTTTACAGAAAACATATTGCCTCTCAGGTATTCATCAATACAACTATGACCACTCAGATCTCATTTCCAACACTGTGACAGAATGGCAAGGTGTAGCTACTACCCAGGGCTTACGCTCCCAGTGTATAAGCTCAGTATAACCTCAGTTAATCCATATCTTTGGTCTAGACTGGGACACATCTCTGCCCTCCCAAGGGCCAGGAAGCCCTACTTAGCTACTTCAAAAGACAGTTCTCCTTCAGCATCCTATACACCCTTCAGTGACCTGAAAGGAGGTCTGCACAGCAAAGCTTTCCCTTCAACCAAGAGGAAAAGAACCCCAAACTTCCTCAGATAGTTAGGAGCCTGAAGAAGGGACGAGAACTGGGATCCATGTTCCTGCTCCTGGACCAAGGTTCCATTGTTCTGACTACTTATTCCCTTTTATGGTTAAGCATGAACACGTGGGTAGTTGCTACATGGGGCTAGCCAACTTATGTGCCCCACCCTTCTCAGCAGACCATCAGGTGCCTTTCTGACAAGGAGACTCTTTAGTGGGGCCTCCCTGACTACCCTTTACATACAGCACACACAAATACATGCAAAGGAACTAACACATGCACATGGAAACACATACACACATTTGTATTTGTTGTACAGGGCAAATATCACTTAAAATTTTAAGTAGTAATCCTACTTACAATTGTATTTGTTGTGCAGGTCAAGGAAGGCCCACACAGACAGGTATAGAGGCAGGAGCCAGACCATAGTAAAGGCCTTAGAAGGCCCAGAAGCACCTACCTACAAAGCTGTCACCTGGCCACTGCAGATGGGAGGTGGGGCTCAACTCTGATGGGCCACTTCTAACAGGCCATATTCTTTCCTGACCACCTTCTGAAATCTTCACTTATGAACTCCTCTAGCCAACAGGAATGGCAAGAATCTCATATCCCTGAGGTGGTGGTACCCAGGCCCTCACAGGGATTTTCTCTCTTAAGAGGGGCCATGGCCACAGAAAGGGAACCCACACAGGTCCAGGAAAGCAGCACAGCGCTCACCTCGTGCTCAGTCCCCTGTTAATAGGGTTCCTTGAGCCAGCAGATGGATTGCGAATCCAGGCAGCTTCATCTACTGAGAGAGCATAAATCGCAACGGAGAAAAGAGAGGCTGTGGGAGGTTATCACCAAGCAGCCCCACTGAGGAAGGCCTGCTTGGAGCATTAGTGGAATTAATTCATCTTTCATGGGCACATGCAGCAGGGCCTGTGATCTATGGTAACAACCAATTTCTCACCACGGCCAAGAAGAAAAAAATGACTCAGTCCGATCGACTACACAAATCTGCTTTTTAAAAATGGCCTGGCGTTATCTGGAGTGTTGCTCCCAGAGGCATCATTTGAAATTCATACTGAGCCAGAAGCACCCATAAATCAGCAGAGAAAGTTTTGTTAGTTTTAGAAGCAGAGGGCCGTCATTATTTGGAATTGCATTATGCCTCCATCACAGTAATTACATTTAGATTATCCTTAAGTGATGGCAATAAAAGAAAGAGAGATCAGTCTTCAACTAATTCTCTCCCCTAAATGTGCTGGGTGCAATGACGGCCTGGCAGAAAGCATTAAGGGGCAAGCCCGGGCGGGGATACTGAGGCTGTGGACAGAGCTATTGCTGGTGACTTCTGCACTGGAGCCCCAGGCCCTAATGGAATACAGCATGCTCTGAGAGGTTCTATGAATTACGAAGCACCACAGAACTGACAGAGAACGTTGGATTTTGTGGCTTTAAAATGAGATTTTTGTTGTTGTTAATTACTGTGGTATTATGGCTCCCCAGTTGAGCACTCATGCTCCTCAAAGGCCCAGAAGCCAGCAATCACAGAGGTCTGTGGGCCAGCTGATGGGGTTCCAGTTCTAGAATTCAGGGAGTGGTGTGAGAATAAGGCAACAGGGAGGCCGCACATGGCTGTGGGGGATGAAGGCCGAACCCTGGGTTCCTTTGGGATCACCACGTCTGCTGGTATATGTAGAGGTGTGGTAGACACACAGTGCAACTGTAGCCATAGGAATTAAAACACAGAGCATAGTGCAGGGCTCATCATAGCAGCAGGCATATTTGGGGCTTTTAGAGAGAGGGCAGACACTGTCCTCAGGAGTCAATACAGTCAGTTCAGTCACATCCGAGATACGGGGAGTGATTACAGTCATTGTTTCACTCACAGTGGATGGGGCCCACATGTCTGTCTCTTTGCCACATGTCTTTGGTATTGAGAGAGTTTAAAGACGTATTTAATAGAGGGTAAAAAAAATACCTGGTGGGAAGCTGCCTTCAACAATAACTCCCTAGGGAGCTGGTACATGCACCATGCTTGTCTATGCCCAATACTACTCTTCAGTGCACTCATCCTGCCCTGCAAGGGGGCATCTCAAGCCAGAGCACAGGGCATGGGCTGTACTACCTCAGCCAGCCTAGCTTCCAGGCCCACCCTAAACTGCTCCAGTACCAACCATTTCTACCTAGGTCCTTTTTTGAACGAGAAATGTCATGGTCAGTGTGAACCCCAAAGATACCTCTGGGGTAACTGGGATCAGTCCTAAGCAAGCAGAGGCTCAGACTCAGCAGTAACTAGACTCTCAAGTTAACTTGTTGGCACATAGCTTTTCAATGGGAACAATATCCATAGGGTCCTTCTGTGAAAATCAGCAACATTCTGACTCAGTTGTCATTATATATAAACCACAGAAGGCTGGAACCTTCCTTGCCACCCTCCTCCACCCTTAAGAGCCTGTAGCAAAAAGGCCAAGAAACTGAGTCAGGGAAGACCTGAACTAAGAGAGAAAAGAAATTTGAGACATCCTTGGCCTGGGGACAATGGATGGGGAAGCTAAGCCACAGGCTGACAAGTGGTAGCCATGATCTTTTCAAGGCACAATTACAATGCAAGTTAATAAAGTTGGGACCTTGCTAAAAAAATAAAAAACAAAAACCTATCTCTGAGCAAGTTTCTACCTATGAAAGAGAACCACAGAATAGTCCTTGGGACTGGCTGGCCTGCCCCAACACCATGGAAAAGGTAGGACATGTGTGAGCTGCCAGTAGCCATCAGGGACCAATTCTTGTTCTTCCTACCTCAGCACCTAAAACATTTCCAGCTAGGGCATCCAACACCTACTGTACCTTAACATATGATTCAGCAGGGCAAGATGGCCAGATCAAGCCTGAAGGAAGCTACCCAACTGAGTAGAGTCAAAAAAGCAGCCTTTGGCTTTTTAATTTCTAAACTCTTCTCAAGCAGGTACAACTACTAGCATGTATCATTAAGCTACCAGTTCTGTGTTAGCTGCTGTGTCTTCACTGGCTGTGGCAAGCAGAGGCCTCCTCCTGGGATTTGGCTTTCACTCCAGCAACCCCAAGGAGGTGAAAGCCTATCATGAATAGTGCCTGCATATCATGGCACATAAGAAATCGCACATCAAGGCACACAGCAACTCCTAGCCACTGTTATCAGCCCAAGGGAATGAAGACCTTTCCTTCTCTTTTGGGAATGGCTCTCCTGTCTCAAAGTGACATTTTTAGCATAGTGACAACAAAACCTGAGCTCTTACATTCTCTGTGCCCTTATTCAGTGTAGGTCAGATCACCCCAAACTCCTGCAGCATGACAGCTGACTGTAACTGCTGACTATGGAGGACAGTCCAAACCTACATGGTCTCTGACTCACTCATTCTGATAATCAGTGTGCTGATGAGGAGGCACCAGTCCTCACACACCTCAGGAAAGTAGTCCTGTGGGAACTTCTCCTTCTCCAGCATGGGTGTGCTCTCCAAAGTGTCCGAATAGATCTCCTTGCCAGTGACTTTTTTATACTTCTTAGCTGGAAAAGACAGAAAGAATGATGTGAATCAACACCATCAGTACACCCTAACCACTAGCCTCTTGCTACTGGGGATGTCATGCCCTACCACAACATCCCTGGGTCAGAAGGATGCCTCCAAGCAGGCAAGAGGCCAACTGCTGCTCCAGAGGTGCCTGTGGCTCATAAATTCTTGTTCCATGACCTGGAACCTGACACTCTACTTCATTATCCCCTAAGAGCTCCAGCCTGCAGATTTACAGGGGCTAATTGGCACCCTCTTTGAAGCCGTGAATATATTTAAGAGGGCTGTGGAATTGCCATTCACTCAGACCTTCACATGAATTTATTTAACAACATTGATTTCCTCTTCACACACGAACGGCATCACTCATATCCCAGGGAACAGTTTTTATGTGAGATGTAGACAGAGACACTGGGCAGGCATTCTTCAGACCTGCCCTGCTAGCTGCTACCCTAACCCTCCTGTACTGACAGAACTGTGGCAGGCCCTATTCGGAGTCCTTCCATAGGCAGGCCTGAGGGAGGCCCTTTTTATGCACAAGTATCCCACGTCCTCACTGACACACAAGAAGCATGCGAATGTATTTCTCAGAGTACTCACAGGCAGGACAAGAGAAGTCCTGGCCCTTCAAGGTGCCAGAAGGTTCAGACAACATTTGGCCTCCAAGACCAGGTCATAGCCCAGACAGTCTTGTTCCCTAGTTACCTGCCGCACACCCCAAGATCCCAAGTTGAAAACAGAAGCAATTGGGTTCTTGGAGACTAGCCTTAGCCTGGTGGCTACCCAGACATTAATATATCCTTTAAATCTAGGAGCAGCAGGACGTTCCTGTCTGGGGTGCTTTCCATACTATCCATCTACGGTACAGAAAAGGAGGGCCACAAGAGCTGGCTGGGAGATGTAACTCCAGACATGGGTGGAGGCTGAATCCAGGGAAAAACAAAGTTTCCATTCTAAGGAGACAGCTAGGGCTAGAGATTGCCACTCGGGTCTGTGATCTTGTGTGGGTTGTGCTGATGGCGCATGATGAATATAACAGGGACATGAAAGCCCATGGGAGCTGTCCTGGGACTGGGACAACTCTGAGCTGTGTCATGGCCCTCCTATTCTATTCCCCAGATTCTTGTAGATACTAGATAGAGGATATGAGTGTGCTGGGCTTTGAAGCCACCACCACCTTCACTACAAAGGACAACGTTGTCCCTCTCACTCAGAGAAAAGGCCTTAGCAGAACAAGAAGGCAGCACCTGGGGTGAGTAGGCAGGGTAAGACAGGTCTCAGGTGAGCCCTGTAGTAGAGGACAAGTGCACTTGCCCTGGTAACACTTGCTGCAGATGCCCCAATCCCACAGGAGGGAATTTGTCACACATAGTAGTAGCCAGTCATGCCAGGGTAGCTAAGTGTCTGGTGAAAGGGCATGGGGAAGTCTGAGTAGACACTTCCACCAGAGGCTGAAGGCCCTAACAGATACCTGTGAGGTACCCACATAGGTAAGTTTCCCCACAGGCTTGTCAGTGGGTTGCTTGATGGCCCTCACCAGACCTACGAAGTTCAAGTGCCCAATCCTTACCCCTTGTTATCACACCCATTCCCTCAGTGTGCCTTGTGCTCTTGAGATAAAAGAGCAATGGCAGGGAATCACTTAGACAGGAAAGACCCTAGGCAAGGGACAAGAAAGGACACCCACAATACTCTCAGATACCCGGTCACATGGCTATTCCTGTGGAAAGACCTGTTTAATTGCTGTCTTCTAAACTTCTATCAGCTGACAATCAGAGTAGCCAGCTGTAAGATGCCACACACCAGTGAGAGAAGACATTGTTCTCTGCTCACTATGGGCTCCTCAGCAATTCTGGCTGCACTGCAACACTTTTCCTGGGAGCCTGGTCTCTCAGCTGAAGACAAACGCTGAGCAGTAACACCTCATGCATACACAAAGGGCTGTGCTATGGGAAAGCAGGTCTACATGTAAACATGGGTGAGAAGCCATTTTGCCTAGAAGGAATCCAGGAGCTGTCATATTGCCTGAGGATGAGGAAGAAACTGGGGTGAAAGTGCACATCTTTAAAAGGTCATTTCAGAGCCAGCAGAGAGCCATCCCATACGTGTATATGTGCATGTTGGCGTAGACTGTGATACCCACTGAAGTCCAGTGTCCTTCAGGCTTTGCTTTTTGTGCTGCAGTGTTATAGATTCTGACCAATGCAGACAAATGTCATGTACTCACTGCTACAGAATCACATGCAACAGTGTTTCTGTCTAAAAGGTCCTCTGTACCCTCACACAACACTTCACTCCACCTAGCCATGCTCTCAATGTCTCTAGAGTTCTGCCATTTCCAGACAGTCACAGCTGGAATCCTTCAGTGCACAGCCCCTACACCAGCATCTTTCACCTGCTTACCTCTTGGTGGCTGACCAGCACTCCTCGGTAATGACACACCATTCATTTTTCTAGTTTCTCATTGACTCTGATGCATGCTGGAGGGGGTTTGTAGCTGATTTTCTTGTCCAGTGGAGGATAGAGATTCCTAGTTTGCTGAAAGTATTTGCTGAATTCTGTCATATGCTTTTTCTGTATCTATTGACCCAGTCATAAAGTTTGTGAGCAATTCTATTGGCTGCTTTTGGAATGTGAAGTTAATTGCATGTCTAGCATAAACACCAACTGCTCCTAGTGTATAACTCTTCTTACACATTGCTACCATCTTCTTGAGACCGTCTGCATTCTATTTTCATGAAGTAGTCTGTCGTTCTCCCCTTTTCCAATGCCTCTGTCTGGTTTCGGTATTCAAGCAGTGCTGGCCTTCCAGGGCAGGTCCAGTTACTCTCTCCTTGGCTTGGACCTGGGAACTTTGTAGAGAAGACTGTAGTTTCCCTCAGTAGATTCGCCGCCAGTGAGCCTCCCAGGCCTGGCAGGTTTTTTCAGGTTTACCACTGAGTTAACTTCATTCACAGTGTAAGTATTTTCAGCTGCAAAGCCCTTGCACAAGTATTCAGACCGTGATGTCTCTACAACTGCTCTATCATATTATTAAACTTGTAGGCACAGACTTGTTATAATATTTTGTTATTACCTGTTATCAATAGTGGTAGTGGTTCCTTACTTCTGAGTGGTCTCTTACTCATTTCTGCTATCAATACTCTGTCTTTCTTCTTTTTTGTTCTTGGTTCATAGGGCTAACAGTTTATCAATTTAATAGGTCTTTTCTAAGAATCAATTCTCTCTGATCACCTGTATGTAATACCATTCATTTTGCCTCCAATCTGTATTTCTTTTCTTTTTTTCCATTTATGGTGAATTTTATTTCCTACTCTCTGGCATCTCAGTCCTGGGTTCACTTACCACACTTGCTTTTTAATTGCCAATACAATTGCTCCAGATTTCTGTCATATTTGAGTCTGTGTCAGAGACTTGGTTCATCTCCTTAGCCTGACTTTTATGTTGCTGAGGGCAGAACATGAACCACTGGATCAAAGCAGGAGAGAGACTTTCAGTTGGGCTGAAGCTGAGGATGGGAGGCCTTCTCATGACAACAGACTAGAGGGTCCTGGGGAGGCCAGACCAAGGGATAGGCTGTAAGAACAGATTGTGGAAGCCAGCATGAAGTCTTACCTTTAAAGTCAAACTGGTAGATGTTTTTTAAGGATTCGTGAAGAAAATAAAAGCTTCCTAGTGCCTGTAGGAGGAAAGACAAACACAGGGTCAGAGCAGTAGGGCTTGTCTATTACGTGAGGTTCCCAGCCACAAAAGAAGCTTCTGCAAGGACAGCAGAGGAGACAAACTGTCACTCAGTCCCAGCACTGAGGCAGAGGGGCTGCAGGCAGGCCAGCACCCACCAGCACCTAACACCCAACACCCAACACAGTGCAGAAGTGAACTAGTCAGCTCGGGGCAGTATTATCCAACTACCAAGCAGACAGCTCAGGAGTCTCCTCACAGTGTTGCTGTCCCAAGCTGCAACATTCCAGGCTGCATACATTTTCATGTTATCCCAGGAGATCCAGGCTCATCTTCCCAAGCTTCACTCATCTGATCCCACAGCTTAACACCCACTACCATCTACTCCACGACCACAGCACTGGCACAGATGGGATTTACTTTTATGAGAAATGGAGTCTGAAAACAAATAGCTCAATAATCACAGACCAAAGTATAGAAGTTAGTCAATTCCCACCATAAATGTCCCCACAGGACCAATCTGGGACTCCAACTAGAGAACTCACACAGTAAAGTTTGGTCCCACTCAGTGCCTACATCTGGTCCCCTAACTCAGGGCCCACATAAAGATGGATCTGGTTCCCAGATCATTGTCTACACAGAGCTGGTCTGACCCCCAACTTAGTGTTCACACAGGAACAGTCTGCTTCCCCCTGGCCAGAATACCCCTAAGGTCTAAGGTTTGTCCCCCAGCTCAGGGTTTACAAAGGAACAGATCTGGTCACCCAGCCCAATGTCCACAAAAGAATGGTTTTGGTCCTTCTTCCTCAGCATCCACATAGGAATAGCCAGGTCTACACATGCCACTGGACCTCAAGGACAGTCAAGTGGAAGGCCAAGGCCAAGTCTGCTAGCAGCTCAGATGGCCTTTTTGGCCTTTCAAAGGTAAAGCTCTAATTCTTTTGTAATACTGCTTGGTGTAAATTTTCCCCCTGGAAAATTTCCTCAACAAAACTCTGACTACCAATGCAGGAAACTCCACTCAAGGCTTGCATTTGAGCTGCCTGGTGTATGGGTTTACTCATATGACATCCCCATAAAACTGGACCCCATCTGGTATATGAGTATGTGGAATTCTACCTGCTTCCTGAAATCATACTGGCTACTCCACAGCGAGGGGGGACAGGGCTTCATCTCACTCTTTATTTATGGCATCCTCTGTCCTCCTCAATCCCCAGAGACCTAGTGATCATCCTCCAGCCCTCTGCTTTCCCATACAGCTCACTCCATGCTTTCAGGGTCCCCTGAAGTCCTGTGGCTCTTCTCTTTACTCCTCCTCCTGTCTACCCACATCCTGCCAGACACCCCTTCACGAGGTGCTCTGTTCATCACATGGACCCTTGCCTCTAGAAGATTCCAGAACTCCTGGCTCATGTCCTCTGTCCCCATTTGTACTGTGGCAGGAAGATGCTTCTGCTCTGTGGGTGGTCCAGCCAGACCCACTGAGTCCCATGTTCCTCTACTCAAACATGAATAAGTGAGGCACCTTCGCATCAGAACCTGGAAGGAATCTTCTTGAGGCTGCATCAGTAGAAAAGAACATGGTTCATTATAGATGCAGGGATTGAGCCTCCACTATGGACCAGAAGAGAAAACTGGAGGCCTGAGTCCAGCATGAACCTAACACCTGCCCACATGATTCACAGCCTTGTGTAGGATGCCTCTCTATCTGCCCCAGGTGAAGAAAGACTAGAGAGCATAATGAAAACCACTCTGAACACTAAGCCTTGCCTCCTACATGAGAATGCTGGCATGATATTGTGAGTTTATGACAAAATGGAAATTAACTGCAATGAATATATAAAACTGCAGTTCTTAGAATCAGAAACTCCACTATTAGCTCTAATGAATACACAAAGTCAAAGTTCAAACCAACTTTCCAGGGTTCTCACCACTGTATCAATGTAGCCAGAACTCCATCCATCACAGGGCACTGGGTCTGTGTGATGGTGTACTGTGGGCTGCCAGAAGGCCCATAAGCACAGAGTGTGTTGATAGTATGACTTTCACATCTTAGAGTATTGACTCCTTGCCTCTTCTGCTATAAACAATTAAAATACATTTTATATATTTATAAATCTGTCACCAGCACTTACTAACTTTCTGCTAATGAGCAGCAGCCATCCTCTACTGTGTTTCTGCCACTGCTATGAGTGTTGAGCAAGAGCCCTGATATCACTGAAGGCCAGGGCAGCAAACTTAGAACTCCTGACAAGCTCAGTGTTGGGATGCTAAGGTTGGCCTAGAGTCCAGATGCCCAGCTAAGTGGGTACATGACAGGGAGTGTGCACAGGAGATCTGGTTGGTCAAGTGTACCTACTTGTCAGCCCCCATCAGCCACGATGGCAGTGTTGTCAAACACACTTTCAATTTCAATGGGAGTATAGCCATCCACAGACATACAACCTCAAGGGGAGTGCAGCCAACCAGATACACTCTAGCCACAGGAGTATAGCAATTCACAGACACAATCCAGTCTCAGAGAGTGCAGCCAACTATGTATCTCCATTTGTTGAATGTTAACAATGGAAGGCCCAACTTGCATAGTCATGAGAGTCAGGACAACTGTTGCCATCTACTGTTTACAAGGTCAATGCACAGCAAAGAAGCAATGTGCTTTGGTGTATTCCTGATATGGTCATCTACAAGCCTGGGTGTCTCCTAGTCTAGAGGAGGCCACCCAGAAGAGACATTAAACTATTAACTAGAAACACCTCTATCACTGTGTATTCTCAAATAAATGTGACAAACAAAGTGGTTTGGACAATCTATCATTTCTGCTGGGATGTCAGCAGCAAAGAGCACACCATTAACTTAGGCTCCTGTGTGTGGCTCACTCTTCCAGGAAATGGCTTAGTCCTAAACTCAAGCCATATGGACCCATCAACAGAGATATTCAACAGTGCCATTTGCCTCGCAGATCCTATGAATGAGATCACACAAGCATCTCTTACATGTGATCCTAAGGTGGGAACAGCTTGCTTTAGCTGTGGCCAGATGCCCCGTGAAAAATGATAAACACAGCACTGAAAGCACTCAGCGTGCATCTGGGGAGGCTTCCCAGGTGCCAGTACTGTGACCACTGCTGGGATAGATGAGCATAGGACAATGAGGCCATAGCAGAAAGACCAGGGGCCTCTCTACATAGGCCAACTGTATTCATTAAAGCCAATACAGAATTGGGCAAGCAGCATCTCACTTAAGACTGTACCATACTGTTTCTATGGATAAAGTGTCTCCAGCTCCAGGTTTTTGCTTTTTAAAATAAAACCAATCTATGAACAGAAAAAAAGACTTTGTAAGATATAACCATGAGGCCCATAACCATAGGTGTTCCAAGTGAGAATTGACAGAATAATAGACCATGAGTAGGTTGAACCACTTATACCTCACCTACTCCTCCCCAGGAGTAGACTAAATACATACCTCCCTTACACTTGGCAGATAGATACCTCACCCCAAGGGAAGGAGGTGGCCTCACCCCACTATGCAGCCATTAAGGGTACACAGTCTCTCAAGATCAACCCCTGATAGAGGCTGAGGCATTGCCATTTCCATATTGTGTATGAATATGCCTGTCTTGCATTCTGGGTATAACCCAACTTGGTCTTAGCATGTTTTCCTATCTGGTGGAATTCTGCTCGCTAATACTGTGTTTAGTATTTTTGCTAAAAAAAATATACATAAATAAATTTAAAAAAAAAAAGGTTTGCTTCCAAATTTGTTTCTGTTCTCACCACCATAATATAACTCTATTCCAACTCTTCCATGGTGCTCAAATTGCAAATCAGACAGGCATTTCCCTCAGCAACACAGACACAGGCCTGTCCTCCTTCCTCCTTCTCTTCCTTTTTAAAGACAGTCTTTTCAGATAGTCCAGGCTTGCCTCCTGCATCAGCCTCCTTACTGATAGAATGATAGGTTTGCACTTTTATTGCTGAGTTCTAGGATATCACACTCTCTTCTCTGGAGTTTTCTTCTCTTCTTCCTCCTCCTTTCTGTCTTTCTCTTCTTCCTTCTAGGGTAGCCTTCACCCCATCATTGGTTGATAAGGTCACATACATTGCACTGGCCCTTTCTAGAAGGTCCTCTGGTGGCTGCACAATCCCCTTTGGTCTCCTAGAACCTGAATCTCTCCAATTCTAGATGTAGCTATCCCTCCTCTCCTCTTGCTGCCCTGGAAAGTATGGTGTTCCCTGACTCCTCCAGCATCCCCACTTTGCCACTCGTCTCAACACCTATCTCCACTTCATCTACAAATCAGACAGACCATAGACCCACTGTCTATTTCTAATTTCTATTCTCTGCAAATGCTAAACCATCAGCTCCAAATGGGTGCTGCCTCTGCCACTGCTATTGCCCCTCAGGTTCCTCTGCAGCCAGGAGTCCGCCGGCCTTCTCCAAGTACATACCCTCTGCCCTATGCGCTCACACAAATCAGCACACCTGTCACTCACAGGGCTCCAGCACTGCTGGCCATGAAGCATGGGCTAGCCAAGCTCTCTGCCACTGGGGTCATGACATGCCTTGTTTCTCCTCTTCCAGGTGATTCTCACAGGAGCCCCTGATATTCCAAGTCTCCATGGAAACACTATCTCCTCTGAACAGCATAGCTCAGCCCAGCATCCCATATCCCTTCAAAATGCTGCACCCCAGATGCCTGCTGACTTGTCTCCTTACAAGGGAGGCTCATTGAGGGCAGGAATGTGACAAGAGTCCCCCAAAACAGATTAGTTCCTGGAGGAAGTCCATCAGCACAGTACCGTTGGGGTACAGCTGGCTGAGCAGCTTTGTCTGGTATACTCAATTGTCTGCTTAAGTCTCAAAAATGACCCAAAGCACAGCTTCTGAGAAGCTAAGTGTGTTCACAAAAAGTACTTTTTTGACAATACCTCAAAGGTAAGCCCTGAGTGTACTGGCTTTAAAACAATTTAACAGATTGAGTAATAAATCAGAGCAAAGTTATTTTAACATTCATTAGATTATAAACAATAATAAATGAAACAAAGCTTTCGTTTCAATCAATGTAGAGCTTTATTGATCCTTCCCTGTATAATAAACTCACGAGCAGCCAATCTAATTGGATGAGGCAGCATTACTGCCTGTCTCCCTAGCATTACTTGGGGTGGGAACACGTGGGAAAGGCAGCATTTAGCATGTAGCTGTCACAGGGTGTCCTCCTTTGTAACCAGTACAAACTGAGAGCTGATGCATTTCAGCTTCTAGGGCTGGACAGGAGATGATGGCAAAAAGCTGCTCCCTCCCCACCCCTGACCCTCAGCACCAAGCCCCATCCAGGCTGGCCGTTGGCCCGAGAGATGCACACATAATTTCATTCCATCTCCCATCCAACAGCCGACATTAGAAGTTAATTAAATTGGTTGTCCACTGTATTCATCCACTTACAAAGTTAATGATATTCTGTCCCTGAATTAAGGAGCATTTTATAAAGCGTGCACCATGGGAGCTGGCATGTTGTACATGGGGTGCTGAACCCTGTCACAGCTCCTGGTTGTTGCATCTCCAATTAGGCAGCCTGGGAAAGGCAGGGCCCTGTCTGCCAGGGCAAAGCACAAGTCATCCTGACAGCGAGGGTAAACACTACACACAACAGCCACTTAATATCTCACGTTGGACTACAATAAATTCCACCAGATTAGTACGCCTGTTAACATTTCACATTACCATAGTGTAGAACAGCCAAAACAAAACAAGACAGTCTTGAAGGCAGGCTGTGGGAGGGGTACATACCCTGAAGGTGTGGACAATGATGGGCAGGGTAAATAAGACTAGGTTCCTACTAAGATGAGACATCTGGGTGGTGTATGGTTTTGTGCGTTGGGGGGGGGGGGGTGAGTACTGGTTTGTTTTTATTTTCAACTTGATACAATTAGAGCCAACTAGGAAGAAGAAACCTTAACTGAAGAACTGTCTTAATCAGACTGGCCTGTAGGCATGTCTGTGGGAGCGTTTTTTTCTTGCTTGTTAATTGATGCAGGAGGGACAAGTCCACTGTGGGCAGCACCATCCCTAGGCAGGTGGTCCTAAGCTGTATATGAAAGGAACATGAATAGGAGCCTGGAGCAAGCTAGAAAGCCTGGCAGCCACAAGTGGGCACCACTAAACTTGGAACAGAGAGCAACATCCAAGCTGTCTTGTTAGGGTTACTATTGCTATGATGAAACACATAGCAACTTGGAGAGGAAAGGGTTTATTCAGCTTATGCTTCCACATCACTGTCATCACAGGAAGTCAGCACATGAACTCAAGCAGGACAGGCATCTGGAGGCAGGAAATGATGCAGAAGCCATGGAAGAGCACTGTTCACTGGCTTGCTTAGCCTGCTTTCTTATAAAACCCAGGACCACCAGCCCAGAGATGACATCACCCACAACAAGTTGTTCCTCCCCCACCATCAATTACTAATTAAGAAAATGCCCTACAGCAGGATCTTATAGTGGCATTTCCTCAGTTGAGGCTCTCTTCTCTCTGATGACTCTAGATTGTGTCAAGTTAACACAAAACTATCCAGAACAGTGGTCACAATGTAGGCCTGGGTAGTCATTGAGAGTGACCGTGTGGACAGTGCTGTCCTAAAACGATGAACCCACCAACAGGAACTAGGGGTGGAGGAGAGAGCAGGGATGAAAGCTCAGTCCCATAAGTTTCAGGCAGGAAAGAGAACTGCTAGTCGGTGGAACAAGGGGTGGTAAGTGATAAGTAGGGGGCACAAAGCAGCCAACAGGAACAAGAAGTGATCAGAGGAGACAATGGGTGGCCACAGAGAAGAAGCCAAGGACAGGTTGCAATCTAGGGGTGAGCCAGGGAGTGAGCACAGGTGCACAATGTGACCACCATGGTAAGAGCACTGGAGACAAAGCATATACCCCCTCTATATGAAAGCCAGAAGTGATGCAGGCAGCCAAATCCACACAGTCAGTCTGAATTCTGAATCATTGGGCTGTGCATGGCTTAACTGTCTCTTCACGCTCCCTTTGAGATGTTGGAGGGGCTGGACAACTGAAGTCAGAAAAACAAATAGTAAAAGGAGAGCAGGGAGGACGAGTCCTTCGCTATGTCCTGCAGCTGAGCCTGGACAGTGCTCCCCAGGACAGGCCCTCCACTACACTATGTCCTGCAGCTGAGTATGAACAGTGCTCCCCAAATGGGCCATTTAGAGCTTGACTGAAGATATCAAGTGAGCACTAAAAAAGTACAAAGTACCACAGCAGAACTGGACACTGTCTGCACAGTCAGCAGGCATCTGCTTGGAGCCATGCAGTCACCTGCTTGCCCCAATTTCGTGTTATCCTGGGTGGCTGATGACCACAGATGGGAAAAGCAAGTCCTGTTGTTGGTTTCACTGTGGAAAGAGATATGAGGACAGGAGAGTGCAGTCTTACAGAATTCATGTAGCATGCTGTGCCCATTACATGCGTCTGCCGTGATGAGAAAGGATGCCAACCCTGAGGCTTTCTACATAGTTCATGAAGACATCATTAGGTGAGGATGGGGCTTCCCGTACAGGCATTTAGACCTTCACTGGCATCCTTGAGGTATCTTCTCAAACTTAAAGGCTATGTAAACTAGATGCTTTTTTTTTTTTTTTGGATAACATATACTTTGCAGACTGAGTTTTGATAATAATATAAAAACCAATTTAAAATAACATCTAGTTTTAATTATTAAATTTATTAAGTTATTTTTTTCTATATCTGAATGGTTTCAGAAGTCAATCAATAAACTTTCATGGTAATTAAATTACACAATGAGTTTACATCACTGTAACAACCCTGACTTCTCTTTTGGCTTCTAAAAATCATTAGCTTTTCGATTACAATCCCAGTTATGTGCATTATGGATATAGGATAATTAAAGCATAATGCACTTTAAGAGAGACCAGCACCAAGCAAGACTTGTTTACAAAATACCTCCTGCCATTAGCAGGACAAGTGCAGGACACAGAAAACACTGCAGGAAGGCTTTAATTGATTTTTGAATTTCAATTATATTGGAAAACCGCCTTCTACTTCTGTTTCAACTCATTTAACTTAGTTCCGAGCCTGAGGAAAAGCTACTGTTGTGCGATTCTTCCAAGGGTGTAGTGAGTGAGCTCTGGGTCCTGATGGCCACACTCCAGGTCTGACATTTCTTGGCTGTCACTCTTCTCAGGCTCCAAGGCCTTGAAATGAGGACGCACTTGCTCCTGCCCTTTGTGATGGGCCTTCTCCCTCATAGACGATCTGTCTTACATATCTGACACACACTTATACAGCCCCGTATTTCCCACCTCATCCCTCCACCCCCACCTTCTTCACTTGGGTGGCTGTCTGAAGAGCAACCTGTAACATTTACCATCTCTTCTGTGGGTCTGACGGCATAAGTCCTTTCTGATTCCGTATGAGTAAGATGCCCTTCTCACCTTAATTGTCCCCGCCCTTTGATTTTTGGGGGCAGAATCTTGCTATGTAGCACAGGTTGACCTGGATTATGGCCTGCACTATAGTCTAAGGGTTTCTATTGTGATAAAACACCATGATCATAAGCAACTTGGAGAGGAAAGGGCTTATTTCTCTTCCACTTCCACATCACAGTCCATTACTGAAGGAAGTCAGGACAGGAACTCTAGCAGGGTGGAACCTGGAGGCAGGAGCTGATTCAGAGACAATGAAAAAACACTGCTTGCTCTGTTTGCTCCTTATGGCAACTGTCTTTAACTCCAGTTCCAGCAACTTCTTCTAGTTTTTCAGGTACCAGATACACATGAGGTGTATATGCAGGTAAAACACACACACACACACACACACACACACACACACACACACACATACACACAAAACAAACAAATTTAAAAATGATCTCTCTATCCTTGCATTCTCTCTCCTCTCCTCTCTCTCGCGCGTGCTCTCTCTCTCTCTCTCTCTCTCTCTCTCTCTCTCTCTCTCTCTCTCTCTCTCTCACTTGTTTCCAGGGCTCCTCTTACACCAGACAACTCTGGGCCATGTGTACTCCATGATGTGTGCACCCTGAATGTGGCACGCTCCACATGGTATTTCCTTCTATCCTATTTGTACTTCACTGAGGATGTTTTCATCCCTGCAGTTCCCAGAAAATGCAAAGCACATGTAAAATCTGTTCGACTTTAAAGATCTGGAGTTGCTCCCACCCACTGAGCCCACTCTGCCCACCCAGGAAAGTGACAGTGGTGACAGAAGCAGAGTGGCAAGCCTGGTGGGTGAGCGAGATCATAACACAAGGCTCCCCGCCTGGTATCTACACACATACACACACACACACACACACACACACACACACACACACACAGTCTACAGGAGCCTGTCCTAAGCTCTGATGATCTAAATATGTGACAGGGCACCCCCTAGCTGACAGTTTCATTGGCTGGAATTACTCCAACCTATCCTGTTTCTGAGCATACAACACAGGCCCAGCGTGAGAACTCCTTGTGTAACCTGTGCTGGCCTCTTCTGGGTTTGGGACTCATCAAGCTATTGAAACTCTCCGTGTTTCCTTTCTACAACACAGGGGATGTGAGACCAGCACCTGATTCCTCATATTCCTGTGCTTATGGAACACCATGGGCTGGTATCATGAGCCAATAGGGCTCAGTGCTCCTGTCAGCAGTGTCACCTCTTCTGAACCTATTTCTCTGATACAGAAGGACACAGAAGGGTGAGTCCTCAGATGATGCCAGGATACAAAGGCCTGGCATGGAAAGCTGCTAGCTAGGGAGCTCCTCAGCCCCACAGCAGGGATGCACTCTCAGTGCTTTCTGTCCTCCTTCACCCCATGCCTACCCAGGCTCAAACCAGGACCTCTGCCCCAATCAGAAAGGAAGAACCAATGCCACCTCCAGAGCAAAAGGGGCCCTAGGGTACTTTGTCCCCTGCCTGGTACTGCAGGCAGAAGGACCTGGTGCTTTAACAAGGAGACCTTCACCTCTTTTTTGAGGCAAATCACGAAGAACTCTTACGGGAAAGATGTCCAAAACAAGCTATTGCCCACTAATGGCCTTGTTATAAATTAGACCTTACTGACAAAGACCAAGGGAAGGTGACACCCATCAAGCGGATCTGCTGTTTGCACTTTCCAGACTCAGCACCACTGTAAGCAGTGCCAAAATATCAGGGAAAAGCAGAGGAGTACAGGTCAAGGAAGAAGGGCAACCCCAGGGAAGCACCACTGCAGGGCCTCCTGGGAGGCCACTGAAGGTGGCCCTGGCCACTGAGTGGGGCAAACAAACACCCAACTGTGACTTTGCCTCAGGGTTGGAGCCCAATTGAGTCCTTTCTTACTGCCTGTCTTACAGGTGAGTGGTTACAGGCCTGGGGGAGAAGAAGGATGGCAGGTGACATACAGGATTCTGATGACAAAGAATGCCTGGGTTACAGTGGAAATTTTATTTCAGAAGGCTGGATATCTAAATTTTGGTGGAGGCATAGAGAAAGACACTTTTCTGGAAGAGAGTTGTGACAAGGGGAAGAAGTAGAGGTTGGAGAGGAGAAAGGGCTAAGGAAGGGCAAGACATGCAGAGCCAGAGAATCTGGAGGGATTGCAGGGCTGAGAGTGGGAATCCTTGCAATACAGCATGAGACAGAGCCAGAGGAAACGGCACCATAGGTGAGGAAGAGGTGAGCTATAGGTAACAAAATGGAGCTACCACAGAAGGACAGAATGTGGCTGAGCTCTGAATAGAATGGAAGCTGCCCAGGTGGAGTGGGCTGAGTTTCTGTCAGGCTAGGAACTGAAACACACAGTTGGCCCTCAATAACTACAATGGGTCTCTACAATCTAATGGGTCTCTCTAATCTAAAGTTAGGGTACAAACACAAAGAAGGCAAAGGAATAGGGAAAGAACATGGAAGATCCAGCTCTTCTAGAATTAAGCTCTAGGTCCCAACCACATTATATGAACCACACTGGCCTCCAGCTTGTAGGCAGCTATCTATCTATGCAGCCAGAGTGGAGAGGCATGCTTCATGGCTCAGTGCCTATGAGCCTTACCAGTCTGCTCTTATTAGTGGTATACAGTGCTCTGCAATGTGGGATACTGGTCATAACCGGTCAACTGAAAGAGAAGAGAACTAAGAAAAGGTTAACCCATTCATATCTAGCTGCTAGTCCCTCAGGGCTCTGAGGCTTATTGCTTTGGGTTTATACAATGAGACTTGGAACTCCCTCTCAGTCCCTGTTACTGTTAATAATTTTTAAGCAATACAGTGAAGAATATGTATGCAGCCCATGTTCCAGTTCAAAAAGGCCACAGTGGGGCCTAGTACACTGACACTATCAGTGGATCATTTGCCTGAAAATCTGCTGGCCAGTGCTACACATTACTTTATGCTCAGCAACCCAGTTTTGCCCTAGGTGACAATGGCCAAGGACTGAAAACAACACCCAGCAGCTGAGTTGTGCTCGGTGTACAGTGGCTGCCAGGAGTCATGTGGGTTCACAGAAGTTCTCATGAAAGGCCATAGAAATCAACAAACCACAAGTGCAAGCAAAAGGGGCTGCAACCACTAAGCTACATGACAAGCCCTTAACTTTTAAAGAGGGACGGTTTCCGGGAATGAGGAATCCTTCTAGCAACCCCACCTACGAGCAATAATGAATGAGATTGTTCCTGGTGCACTGGCAATAAGGACGTCTCCTAGAACCCCTGTGTGCACTAGCAGCAAGGAGGCTTCTGGCACCTGCTGTACACTTGCAGCAATGCGATCCAGCACCCGTACACACTCACAACCACGAGCCCCGCTGGCATCCGGTAAACTCTTGCAATGATGAACCCTTCTAACGTCCCATGAACACTTGTGCCCATCTTGAGGAGAAGCATCAGCACTCTTTCAGTTCCCTGATTATACTTTAATTAAATCTCCAGCCCATGGTTTTTAAAAAAAAGCCATTATGGATAGGGACCAAGAATTTCATCACTCCCTGGTGAGCAGAAAAATCAATCACTTAAGTTTTTATGATGTAACCTAAAAAAAGTAGACCTTTCTGAGGTTAAAAGATTTGATGGGTTCTCATTTTAGAAGAAATCTGTCAGAGGCTTCTGAGACAGAAATGCCTTCTTCCTTCTCGTAGTCTCTACCTATCAGCATCTAAATAGTTATAGCAACAAGTCTGCCTAAAAAAAAAAAAATTTAAAAACTGGGATGTGGGGCAAAGGGCTACCATCCATAGCACAGGTGTGACATCTCAGGCTATCTGTCTAAACACAGGGATGTGAGACTAAAGTCTGGGCTACCCTTGAAATGTCAACAGTAGTGTATGAAACACCCTTCCCCCACCTTCTCCCATATACCTTGCCCTCACCACTGGGCCACCTGCAAGGGCCTGCAGATGTGAGAACATTGGAAAACCGGGAGTCACTCTGTTGGATGCCAACTGGAAATAAGAAAAAAATAACAAACACTGATTTAAAAAAAGTTGCACCTGAAAGATCTCCACTCTAACTTATGCTCAGTGTACTTAGCAAAAGGTCAGAGCTCCGGAATCTGCTGGATAAATAAACGCCGGCAAGGCGGATGAATCACTGGAGAACTGGCGCATGGCAGCGAATGAATAACCTGCAAATGCGTCCCAAACCCCATTATTTCCCCTTTTCCAGGAGCCCAAGATTCATGTCCTCGCATGCCGCCAGTTCATTACTAAGAACTATCATCCCTCTTCCGGCGCACGCCAGGCAGTGTGCACAGCCCCTCGAGGACCCTTTAATGTTTAATTCCCCATCATCCGCTCCACTGAACAGCTTAATCTCTGCTTGTATGATCAATACTATATCAGTGTAAATTAAAATGACAATTTTAAAGTAATTAAGCCTGTTAATGCTCGATTCAAATGTCATTATTTGCACTGGGGATCGAGGAGAAATCACACCGTGTCTGAGGTGACAGGAAGACGCTTGAGCCTCCTCACCCTGCTGCATGGTGCCACTGGAGGCTTTAGCAAAGCGGATTAACTTCTGCCTCGCCCTGCCAGGGTGCCTATCCAATTTCTAAAGAGGATAACACAATTTGATGAATTTAATTCCAGTTACAAACTCAATTATTGTGATAATAGATGAAAACTGGGAGGAGACTCTAACAAGGCTACGTTTTACAAATACACTTACTTCCACAATGGGATACGGCAGCAAGGGCCTGATTTGATTTGTCCCCTCTCTTTTGAAAACCCTTTAAATAATTATGATGGTTGGAAGGACAGCCAACATTTATTAAAGAGACTTGCTCCAACCCAAAGGGCTGCGCTTAGACAATCTGGACCACATGCAAGCACTTGCTGTCCCAAGCTGTACAGCAGCATTTATAAGACAAGCTCTGTGTTAGCATTACATTGCTGGACTCATAAAGAGATACATAAAACTCGTCAGCCATGGACCAGAACTGCCTGTCCAATCCTGCTGCTCAGTTCCAGCTCAGGAACCAGCAGCCAGGCAGCTTCTTTCTGGGTAGACAATGGAGACATTAATACAAAGAAAATTAAGGGAAAAAAATTGCCACTCTGCTCTGATTCTCAGGCGCGAAGTGCACAGTGGGAGTGGGATGCCCCGAGCTCCCCACACCAGCACTTTTTCTGCCTGAGGACTGGGGATGCCTTAGGCACAGTGACCGTCAGTGGGCTTTACATTACATCAGCAATAAAAATTGACAACCAAACATTCATTTCAAGATGAAGAGCAAAGTGTAACAATTTCCGTTTGAGAGATATTTGCACATTGAACGGCCAATCTTTCAGGCTTACTGAGATAACTACAGGCCCTGTAGTTACTATAGACTCTGCTATAGAGTTGGATGGGAAGGACACATACTGAAACCATCTAAATTTCAAACATTCGGCAATAAGGAATGCATACAGGTAGCTTTCACATGCCCCTCCATCAAATGACTACATCATTTTCTTGACCCTGCATATAAAACCTTGAGTTCTACAAGTTCATGTTCCCCTCCAACAATCACTGGTAGAAATCAGTTTTAAGGTAAGTAAAAATGCAGACTATGTTCAGATGGGTCTCCTTTTCTGCTGCATATAACAACTTCCCAAAGTCCACAGACAAGAACTAGAGAAAAAGTTACCATCTGTGAGACCTTCTCATGCTGTGGAGACAGCTGGGTGGAAGCCAGACCTTCAGATATTTGGTTTAAAAAAATGTAATATGGGACCAAGAGAAAAAGTTACACAGGAAATTCCTTCAAATTGTACCACTACTTTGCCTCGTATAAAATGAGAAACTGGGCTAATGAGAAACTCCGTGGGTATCAGCACTGATGACCTGAGTTTGATCCCTGGACCCAAAGGATGGCAGGAGAGAACCAGCTCCAGAGACTTGTCTTCTAAGCTCCACATGCACACAGTCACCTACACACAGACAGACAGAGAGTCAGACACAAACACATACACACAGAGATTTTAAAAAGAAAAAAGTAAGATCTTCCCACAAAATGCAACAGACAAGAACATGGGGAAGCTGGCTTTGCTTTGGGGAGGGTATTTTCATGACTGTCAGAAGTGGCTCCCCATGTCCCAGTGGCTTTTATGGTGCACTGCAGTAACCCTGAGACATCTGGGATGATGCTTTCTGCTGATGGTGACCTGGCATTCCTCTGTAGTGTTTCTAAGAACAAGAAGCATCTGTAGAGGTGGGGCCTGGGCATATGAGGTTCCAAAGTGGGGCCTGTGCCAGACAGGTTATGCTCACTCTTGGTGAGTTAGGGTACCCAGCCAGCCACCCATTTATCACGGTTTTGAAAAAGGAGGGACAAATTTGAACCACACAGTTTCTCCCTTCAAGGAAACTGAGAAGTTCTCTCACAAAGAAGATGAAAATGTCCCTTGGTTGGACCAACTGGAGAGAACCCAGGCACAGGAGCCATGACCCGTGTCCTAGGTCATCCTCTTTAGATAAACAGGACTTTTTTTTTTTTTTTTTTTTTTTTCCTGAGACAGGGTTTCTCTGTATAGCCTTGGCTGTCCTGGAACTCACTCTGTAGACCAGGCTGGCCTCGAACTCAGAAATCCGCCTGCCTCTGCCTCCCAAGTGCTGGGATTAAAGGCGTGCACCACCACTGCCTGGCCGTAAACAGGACTCTTAAAGTTTAAAACTGTATAGCAACAAGTAGCCAGTCAAAGGGGCATGAATCTAAAACAGATGAGGACTAAGTATAAAGACCAAAGACCACAACCCTAACCACCCAAGGGAGGCACAGTGAGAACCCACTCTTAACCACATCCCTACAGACACCACACTGACCTATACCCAAATGTGTATGTACTTGGGGACTGGAGGTTAACCAGTAACCAGATACTGCTTAGCAAACCTGACCCTGACCACCATCTTATAGCTAAAGGGTCAGCAGGGTACAACTCTGCAAACACGGTTAGAGCATACACCGATCAATCACTTGTGCCCCTGCATCTTGGTCACTTGGCTCACAGATCCTCTCCTGCTGGGACTGATTTTAAAGAAACATATTATACAGATTCTAGGCACCGATCTACAGAGAAGAACACAGTTAAAGACTTGATGGGAATGCAGAGACCTAGCCACTGAAGCCACATATACCTGGCACACATGCAGAGACTGGGCCCATTGCAGGAGACATAGCTATCATCTACATGAAAACCTTTGAGGTCACAGGAGGAAAACAATTCTAGAGCATCCTCCACTGGAGTGCTAGAGGCCCTTCGAACTGCGCTTCTGGAGGACAAGGACCCAGGATCCAGACTCTTGCATCTAACATCAAATTTGTCACTGCTCTGTGAGATGGCTTGATCTCTATCAGCAGTGTAAAAGCATCTCAAGAAGACCAAGGCATATGTGAGGCAGAGGTCAGGCTTGCTGCAAGCCCCAGAAAAAGACAAGCAGGGCTAGGCTCACAGGGGACTCTAGTGAGACGTCACTTGAGGCTAAATAAATAGAACGAGCAGCTACACTGTGAGCAGCAGGACTATTTTTTTTATGTCTACTGCTTCAGTGATTTTCTGTCAAAAAATGCTAACAAGCATCAAAGTCCTTAAGAGCTTTACAATCTTTCAGTTTGTTCACCAATACATTTCCTGCAGTGTATTTGTTTCCTAGGCTCATGTGACATGGCCCTCGATCATGCCTGTCTACAGACTGATGGATCTGCCGCCACTAGGCACCTGGCTCAGCTTCACCAAAGACCTGTTAGGGATTTCTCACCAGAGAGCACAGGACAAAGGTAGAGATATAGTAACTGGAGCCCTAGATTGGAAATGGTCAGGCTGACCTGGATCAGTAGGCTGGCAGCTTGAAGTCTGTATCACCCTACCCTATACTGTCCTTGTGTCCATGACAGCCACAGGCTCCCCATTCCCACTGCCCTCCTGCCCACAGAAACCAGGACCCCGGACTCACACAGCCACCATCGGCAAGTGACCTATAGGATTAAGAGGGAAGGCCAGGGCAGATTAGAAGCCATGATTGCAAACAGAGCCACGCCCCCCCCCCCCCCCCCCCCCCCGCAGGCTTTAAGTGGAAGACACCTGAGGGGATAACCAGGGTCATGGAATCAGGTGTCACAATTAGTTGGGACAGATGGGTGGTGCCACATGGCTGTGGCTGAAGGTCAGCAGGGCCCAAGCTCCTCGATGCCCTCAGTCAGATGAGGCTTCTCCCTGGTCCTCATCCCACATGCTCTCCCAATAGAAGACAATGAAGTACAGCAGTTCTCCAGCTCCTTTGGGGGAGGGGCCAAACAACTCTTTCACAGGGATTGCCTAAGACCATTGGAAAACAGATGTTTACACTATGATTCACAACAGAAACAAAATTACAGTTGTGAAATAACAACAAAACTAATTTTATAGTTAGGGGTCACCAAGATGTGAGGAACTGTATTAGGAAAGTTGAGAACCACTCCTCTAGTACCAGGCACAGGTGCAAGTATGAAGCCTAAGGCTTCATTTCATGCTTGACACCTTCTATGACATAGGGGTTCACCTGTAATTGGAGCCTGACCCCAGAAGCAGTCCAGAGTCCAGATGTGAGGAGGTTTCCTCACTTGTAAACCAGACACTGTCAGCACACTGGAGGGAAGGCACTTGGTAGTCGAAGCCAGGGTATTGGTTTGAAAGGACACTCAGGGACAAGACATTGCCCTTGTGACCAGCAGGTGGGCACCTTCTACTCTCACCTATCACATCTGTGTCTTCCTGACAAGTCTATTCAGATCTCCCCCATGTTAAAAGTCAAGTCCTCTGCTCTACCTTTGTTGATCAGTAATAGTTATTTACATGAAGAACTTTTCAAGCCCATGTTGTCTCATGGGCTGTGAGCTGCCTCTACTTTTGCAACAAAACAAATTCATTCATTTGAGGATGACTGCCTTCCAATACTTCCTGCTTGCCAAGTTCTGCCATCACTTCTCCCTCAGATTTGTAACCACATGGAAATTAATTTCCACAGTCTCTGGTGAAAGCTGGGCTTTACTCACAGCAAATGGTCAGCTAAGGGTCACTCTTCCCTTATGCAGATCATACCCTTATGGCTGAACAGCCTGGACATCTCTGTCAAAATCCAAGGTGGTATGCTCCTATAATCCCAGCCCTCAGAAGGTTGAGGCAAGAGGATCAGAGGCCTGAGGCCAGCCTAACCCTATTTCCAGAGTCTTCTCTCTAGCTCTCGGCCTGTTTTCCTGGGTTTTTACTTACACTCCATCTATCTTGCCCACTGAAGGTTTATAGGAAGTCTTGATCAGGCAAAATGATCCCTCAACTGTCCTGTGTCAACGTTGTTGAAGCCACTGTAGGTCCTTTACACTTCCATGTAAAATATAAATCCAGATTTTTTTTATTTCTACAAAAACTCTGCTCACACATTGACTAGAATCACACTGAAGCATCATGCCAGTCTTGGTAGAATAGATACATCAATACCACTGAGCATTCCCTGAGCCTGGTACAGCTCCGCATACTCAGGTCTCATTGATTTGTATAAGCAGTACATAAAGGCTCTCAGGATACAGGTCTTAGAAAGCACTAAGACAGTTCTGAATAGTTCACACTTTGGTACTATTATAAAGGGTAATGTTATCTAAATTTCAGCTTCCAAGAGAATCATTTACAAGTTGCTAGCTTGCAAGTCACTGGACACAGGACAAGAAGTCAAAGACCTAAACAAAGTACTTCCATGTTAACAACCCCAGTCCTGGTCGCTTGTGAGAACACTGCACCCTGGTGGCTCACTGAAGGAACCTCGCTCTCATTATTCCAATGCATTTGGTTCAAGTTGATCCTACAACTCAAATCAAATGGTTTGTGTTTGTCTCTAGATTGGATTCTCAAACCACAGGACAAAAGGTAAGCGTGTGCCCATAGGGGCATGGAGTGAGTTGGATGGACGAGAGAGGGCATGTGGAAAGGACTAAAACACAGCTTCATTTATAGGATTGGCCACACTCTGCCTGGTTGCTACATCTCACTAGGACACCAGAGTTCCCACTGGTCTCCATCTGCCTAGGTCTGACCTTGCATCTCTTTTTTGAAAGGTAGAAGACTGAAATCAAGAAAAATAACAAAAAATGGACTGGGTCACTACTGCTAGTCTACTCTGAATTTACTTCAATATGAATTTAAGGCTAGATCAGATAGGTCTTTAAATTAGTAACAACCAACCTGTCCACAAATGAATGTCTCCTGTTTCCTCCCAAATTCTGCACCTGTCCCCACTGACTACCTGGTCATACCCTACTTTGTTCTTTGATGCTCTAAGCATGACAAAACTCTGACTTCCTCTCTCCCTGCCAATCATGGTCAGATATTCTATGTGCCAGTGACGGGAGCCCCTTCCTGTGCTGCTTGATGCAGCAGCATCTGCTTCCTGAATTCCAGGTGCTTCCTATATGTCCTCATGTGTGTTAGCTTAAGTTAAGTGTCTGTTCCCTTCCATCTATTATGTAACACAGCACATGTTATATGGAATTAGCTCTGGAGCCCAACTGAAAGCACAGGCTTCCACTGTGCTCTGGGTGGTTACTAAATTGCCCTTGGCTCTCCTTCTGCGAGGAAAACACACTAGTGCTCAGTAGCTGCAAGGACCCAGCTCAGGCAGTGCTGACCACTAAGGGCTCCTTGGCAACTGCCAGAGTGTGAGCACTGCCTGCCTGGTATCTTCTAGTGTGGCCCGGCTCACCCATGCTTGCACAATGACATCAACTTAGGATATCAGCCACTGTACCCAACAAAGCACACAAAATGACACCATAGGAATCCAGCTAGCTCTGGTGGAGTGACTGGCCAGTAGGACTGACAGATGCAGCTGGCTAGGCCAAGTGTTGGGGCTTCAAGGTCAGTAGAGACTTTGGGCCTTCAGCTGTGCTCCACACAGCCCTTACTGAACTACCTGGCACATTAAAAAAAAAAAAAAAAAAAAAAAAAAAAAAAAAAAAAAAAAAAAAAAACAAACCACAACCTTGTGAGGAGTTCATAAGCCAAGTGAGCTAAGGAAGCAACGTCCCCCACTGATGTGTCCATGTCACTCATTGTACGATGCTTCTTCAGCAGCTCTTCATCCTAATGTACTCCCAGGGCCTCGGCCATGTCTCAACCACTCCCTCTATAGTCAACAGCCCAGAACACAGGTCCTGAGGACAGATGCCAGGGGAGCTATCCTTGTGTCTCAGGCCAGCAGCAGGCTGAACACACAGGAGCACAGCCTGGTTTTCCAGGGCTGACAATCTGGCTATACCTCATCCTTAGGTTAGGGAAGTGGGGCCAAGATCTTGGCTGAGCCTGGTAGACTTTGGTTGCTGAGAAGCAAACCCCATGCCCCTGTCCTCTCTGTCCTACAAGGAGATGGATGGGTGGTGGTGTCCCAGAATTCCTCTGTGTGGTTATTTGGTGAGTCTCCCTGTGGCACAGGGCATGTGCACCTCCCTCTGAGACTCTTGTTTGACCACTGCCAGAGGTGAGTTGACCACCACTGCCCAGGAAAGAGCAGTCCCACAAGAAAGCGCAACATTCCCATCTAGTCATGGGGATCTGGCATCCAGGAGGTAAGTGTCACCTAGCAGTCATCACATTATCCCAGGGGAGCAACCATGTGTGTGCAAAGATGACTTGAACTCTGGTCATCTCCTATTCCAAACCTGGTATTGGTGGATTGGTGGTATCTCCTCATTACCACACCTGGGGGAGAGTAACACTGGAATGATGTTGTGCAAATATGGGGTCCTTACCACCCACAGAGACAAATTATATTTGGAGTGTTGCCCCAAATATGATGTTGAGGACATATACCAACATCCTGCATGCCAGGCAGCCATTGCCACCTCTTCCTCCTCAGTCAGTGTTCCCTAAACCAGGACAGAGTGTTCTTTCCTTAAGACCATGGCAAGTAGGCAACATTATGGCAGGTCAGAGTTACCTCACCCTTGTGAGGGACCATAGGTTCAATCAAGGAATTCACCAAGGTTCAGACAAATAGGTTCACCGAACTGGTGGCCCCATCCCTCTTTCCAGTACTAAGCCTTCCCAGAATGCTTGTGACATTCCCTCCCTGTCCCAAATCCATCAGCAGATATCCCAACCTCTTGTTCCTGACTACCTTGGGTCTAAATATGAGTGACAATGGAGACGTGGGGATAGCCGTGGCCCATGGGCACTCACAGACACTTGTGGCTAAGCAGATGAAAGCTCTGGCATGAGTGCCATGCCATGTTACTACAGCTCTCTGCCCCAAACTCCTCTATCAGAATGTGGACGGCACATGGGGAACATAGGCAACTGCTTCTCCTGGCTGACAAGGAGTCCTATGTGCAGGCCCACAGCTGAGTCTCCTAGTGACCACAGAGGCACATTTTGGCCTGTCTAACACTCCTAACGCACATTAGGGTCTCCTGAATGCACGGGAACATACCAAGGTCTGATGACACCCAGAGAGGCAAATATGGGGTCCTTAACATCCACAGGGGCAAATATTGGGGTCCTCAACATTTGCAGAAGCACCTTGAAGTCTGACTAGTGCCCCAAAAGACATGTCTGAATCTTGTGGACACCCACAAGGGCACATCTGCATCTATTTGATGCCCATCGGTTGCCCCATGTTCACCTGGGCACATCTAGATCTACCAGATTCCCACAAGGGTATATCTGGCTCTGGAGAATACTCACATGGGCATATTGAGGAATTATGTTGGGCATCTATTTAATGCCCAATAAGTAAATATGGGTCTTCCCAATGTCCACGGAGGCACATCTGAGTCTCCCAAATGCCTGCAGGGTCACACTGGCACACTGAGCCTGCCCAGTATAAAGAACAAGAAGCATAAGAAGCTGATGGCTGAGCAGAAAGTACTGGGCCTTTATTGAAGATGCTGGAGAACAAGGTTGCCTCTTCTCTGCAAGCAGCTCTCTAGTATCCAGTCAGCACAGCTCTGAGAGACAGGGCATCCCCTTCTGGACGTTAGAGTAGGATCTCTCACTCCTAAAGATAGCAGGATGAGTGACCCAGGAAAACCTGGTGAGGATGGGTCAACATGAGGCTTCCACTGTTGCCCTGTATGGTGCCTAGCACCTGCCCCTCTGCTTTCTGCCAAGCCACGTGGAGACATGGCTAGCAGTGGGTCTCCGTTGCCTTCTGAAAGGGAAACTTCTTAAGAGACATATCTCAGCTTGTCCTTGAGCATGAGAACCAGTGTCAGCCACTTGCAAATCCTGGAATCCTTACAGGTGCCACCCCTCCTGGAGACATGAGGCTTAGCCTGTTCTAAACATATGTCCTGGGCTAGGCAGACTCCCTTCAGGGCCTGGGCTGTAGCCAGAAAAAGCCTCACATCTCCTCAGGATGCATGGAGCTTGCAACAAAATTAACCTCGTGGCAATTGTTTCCCCCACTTTGATAGCCCAATGTCAGCTCATCTGTTACAGGGAAATAAAAAAGTCAAGCCTAAATGTATAAAAAATTATGATGGAAGTCCTAAATAAAGCGTAGACTGCAAGCTCATTGAGTCAAAAATCAATCAATCAATGAGGGAGTGGGTTAGGAGCACCTCATAAGCCCCAAAGAAATCATTTGCCCAAACACTGGGATTTAACGGTGGAGGACCAAATTCCAACACTTTTAGGAAGTAAATAATGAAAAATCAATTCAGAGGAAAAACAGATCAAGAACCCTGACTGTGACGTGCCGACACATTTATTGCTGAATACCATTCCTTGGCTGACCCGAAAACTTCGGAAGGTGTTTATTTACTTTCAACACCTTCCAGGGATCAATATTTTTAATTTGGATCCGAGTTATTATTTTTCACATCACAGCAGCGGGGAGCGGCGTAAAGTGGCTCATATTTTAGTGCTAAAAAGATCGATACGACAGTTTCACCTTCACTGCGGCCCGGCTGCTACGGCCGCACATCATCACATCCCGAAGGGCCATGGTACTGAGGCAGGAGGGCAGGTCATCACCCGACAGGGGTGCAGACAGCCATGATTTAACTGAGCACAGGGCGCCCAGTGCCCTCAGAAAACCAATCTTGCTCCTCTCACTTCATCAGGCCTCAAGGGAGGAAGAGGAGGAGGAGTAGGAGGAGGAGGAAGAGGAGGAGGAGGAGGAGGAGGAGGAGGAGGAGGAGGAGGAGGAGGAGGAGGAGGAGGAGGAAGAGGAGGAAGAAGAGGAGTAGGAGGAGGAAGAGGAGGAGGAGGAGGAGGAGGAGGAGGAGGAGGAGGAGGAGGAGGAGGAGGAGGAGGAGGAGGAGGGCAGGGCCCAGTGCAGAGGGGGCCACTACTGGCCAAGATTAGTCCCTCATCATAAATGCATTTGCCTTCCCCTCCTCTTCCTCAGCTCAAAGAACATCAGTCAACTCCATTAATTTCCCACAAATTTCCCCCAACCTCTTATTTAGGAGAAAGCAGGGAGGGACCACTCACAGAGAGGTGGGAAGTGGTCTTCTGGGAAGGGGCAGCCTCCACTCCTCAGTCTCACCTTCAGAACCAGGGCTTCTAATGAGGCAGTCAGGCCATGTAGGGCAGGAGCCTCCTGAGTACACTCAGGGCATGGGAGCAAATGTGGACATCACACCAGGCAGGAAAAATGTGTGACAGCCCCTGGTCAGCCTTCAGCACCTCATGTTCTCCCTGACCCTAATTTAACTATCACCACCCAACTTCACCCCATGCTCTGCAAATAAATCCCAGAGCCCAAGAAAACCCAGGACACCCAGGCAAAAGCAGAGTCACGCGTCTTATGTCTAAGTGCTTGGCTTATAACTCTGAGAAACACCTATTCCCAACAGTGCTGGCAGCTACACAGAGGAGAGTAAAGGGACCCTGACCTTGCACGAAGACAGAACAGGAACTGCTGGCCCACATGTGAGCAACATCCAGATATCTAGGTGATCCTGACTCGCAGGTCTGAGGCCTTCTGCCAAGCAAGAGCCTTGCATAAGCAGACAGCAGGACTTTTGCATTGACAGAGCTGACCCTGAACCTAATAAATAGACTTTGCCTACTGGAGCCATCCCTAGCCTGCTATTGTCCCTGAATTAGATAGGTCACTGGAATCTCCAGTCTCTGGCCTGCCCAGGACCCCATTCAACTACCATCACCCTACAGCCCACATAGGCTGCTTATGAATAAGATTCCTAGGGGAACAGATGAGGCTGGAGTTCCCTTAAGCAACACTATTGGCATTACTCATCCAGACCACCACACCCATGCCTGCTACCAACAGCACAGCATACAAGATTTCCTCCAGGCACCTGCACCTTAGGAAGCATGTGCAACCTCCAGGAATGTTCTACCTCCCAGCCTCCTTCTCTAGCCTGAGGTAGAGTATAGGCAAGCCCAGGTAGAGACAAGAGGATGGGACTGAGAAACCTACAGATGCTGCCTCTTGTCAACTGTCCCAATGGCACAGCTCTATCTCTGGGGACCTATGACAGCAAGCTAAACCTTCTCAGATCTCTCAGGAGCTATGTCACCCATAGCAACAGACAAAGTCTTTCCAACAATAAGCCATTAATAAGGTATGTCTCCTCCAAACTTCCCCTAGCTGGTCAAGAATTCCTCTAGAAACAAGAGCTTTGGCCAGGTCATATCAGCTCTGAAGTTCTACCCAGTGCCCTCTCCTCTGGGTACAGACAGAAACAAAACCAAGAAACCTATTACCTTTCCAGTTCCCAACGGGAATGCTATTAAATTAGCTGCAGCTTCGAGAAGCCACCCAGGGTTGGCTCTATAGCCAGACAAGGACCACAGCCCTAGACTTGGGCTTTGGATTCCCTAATCAGACACCAGAACTTTAGATATCAGGTCACCAGAATGGGATGAGAGAACATGGCTATCTGAAGACATGGACCAGGCCATGTCTGAAACCCATCACAGAGAACACAGCCTCTGGCTTCCCAGACCAGGTGAGCAGCCAGCAAAGCATTGGTGAACACTCCATGCTAAAATGCTTCCCTTCAGCAGCAAAACAAGACAGCGGTGGAATTATATGAAAATAAATTTTCAGTCTCTTCCTTACTTTGCCATTCTGAAGCAAGAGTACAAGGAAGCCGTTATCTCACGCACTCTTATTGATGCGCCAGCTTGTCGGGAGGTAAGCGATGTGTTTTCTATGCTCCTCCGAGTGGCTGGCTAAATCAGACACATGATTTCCATGCTGCTAGAGTGTGTGATCAATAGACACTAGCGCAGACTTGGAAAACTTCACCCAGGTAGTTCCTCAGTGTCCAATCTGCGTGGCTGGCTTACTGTGAAACTCAGCTGTGCCTCTCTGTGATGCTGAGAGCCCTGGAGAGCAGCCTTCAAAGTCCATCTCCAACAATAGAGGCAAGAGGCATAAACCCAGGAAGTAGTTCAAGTGCCAGGTGAGCTTGCTCGTTCCCCTCCCTCTCCCTCTCTTTTTCCTGGGTCCTCTGAACTCTAGTTACCATTCACACCGGCTCAAGGGCATCTCTCTGTCCCTTAATGCACTCAGCACAGAGCTCAGCTTCCAGCTAGGGCTCTTCTTCAAGGACCCTCCTTCTTGGGTCTATCTCATCTGGCAGGCCCAAGAGGGCTACCCTGAGAATAAGCAGCCCTGCCAACCATCCAACAAAACCCCAACTGCACTGTGGCTCCAACTTTGAAAGGGTCAGGAGTTTTCTTCATTTTGTTAAAATTCTTATGAGGGTATAGCCTCATGTTACATGCCAAACTCAATGAATAGCTCACAGGGGCTAGTGCCACCAACTCCCTCTACACCAAAGGGCAGAGGCCCTGTCCTCACTGAGCCAGTCTCTGGAAGTAAAGAGTGGCCCTAGCTAAGGTACCACCAGTAGACAAACATGCACTCTAGAAGCCAGATGTCCCTCAGGAAGAGGGCACAAGTGTTTGAGAAGGGAAGCAAAAAGCAGGCAGGCAAGCCAGGTAAGCTGACAGCAAGGGCCTGGAGAGTGTCAATGACAGCCCCAGTCTACAAAAGCATGCAGATGTCCATCCCTTCAGGAGCACACTGTGGGCACCTGACATTCTAGGGCCTAAAAGCAATGACTCAGCCTCCAGGAAGGTGAGTCCTGTGTTACTGTACCTCCATTACTGCCCCAGGTGGTGCCTGGAGATATGAAAAAAGGAGTTGACTGAAAAGAGCTAATGTGGAGTCCTGGGCCCCAAGTAAGGAGAGCAGCACAGTGTGGTGGGCTGGGTGCCACTTAGGGAGCACATCTTTCACTCTTAGTTCCTCTACAGGCAGCTACAGTGTCTCATACAACCCTCTTCAACAGAAGAGCTACGTGTTTCACTTACTTCACTAATGTTTAAACTGGTGGCACCTTGACCAGGACACTAACACATGAAAAACACAAACCATTCTCTGGATGCCACAGGCCTCAGAGCCATCTCTGCTGCAGTCACAGCGATGCCAGCTTTCACACTGCACAGAGCCCAAGGCCTTCCATCCCATTGTTTTCAGTACTGGCCAGGAAGGGCAGCATGGAGAGAAATGTAGCCTCTGCCTCCCTGCAACTCCTCCTCAGGGAGCTCCTTCTCGGCCGCACTTTGGCTTCTGGCCCTCCAGTCCGGTTCCCTCAGGCCTCCCTGAGTTCACCTCTTTGTATCCAAGCTCCTTACAACTGAGCCAGGGACCCTCACTCAATCCCTGAAATTAAACACGCCCACCAACTGCTTCCAATTCTCTTCTGCTCATAACTGTCACCCTCTCTCCAAGGTGCCACTGCCTTCCAGAAGGGTTGTGGGTATTCACATTTCCTCCACACTCTAACCCTCCAGTGGTCTGCCAGGAGACACGTTCATTCAATGACTCTAAACATGTGATGGGGGCCTGTATGAGCAATCCTGGGAGGAAACAGCAAACAAAACCAAGCTAAGCCAACCAAAGTAACCTTTCTAGGAAGAAAAGCCAGGTACTTTTAGAGCTCTAGGACATAGGATGCTCATTCCTGCCCTCTCCTGTGATTCACAATTAGCCATTCTGTTGGCTCAAGGCCAATATCCGCTGTCCAAGTGGAAACATTCAAACACAGGGAACAGGGTGGGAACCCAGACTTGGCGGTGGTGGCAACCTAACATGCCAGTCTGGCAGAATGTCTGAAGACCCAGACTTCTAACAAACAACTTTCAATGTAAAACTCGAAAGAAGCTAGCCAGTGACAAAGTCAGGAGCCCAGCATTGAGGGGCCATTTTCATGGTCACTGTACAGCATAGACAGCAGACATCCATCTCACATAAACAGACAAACATGTGAGTCACAGTAAGCACACAGAACTTAATGTCCCCATTTCAGGATAAAAATCTTCTTAAGAGCCATCCCTGCAGGGAGCACTGTGCCTGCATGTGCTGCACTGGTGCCACCTCCTGGCAGCAAAGACCATTTGCAGTTGTCCTATTTTAAGCCCCTGGAGCATCACAGCAACAGAGGCAGCAGATCTTAAGCTAACAGTCTAGCCAGTCACCAGGAGCTCCCATCCCCACCCCAACCACACCCCCCCAGTCAGCTCACACAGCGAGTGTAGTGCATTGGGTTCAGCAGCTGGAAACAAGCCACTATTTTCTGATCCCCATTAATGCCCATGACAGCATTTATGTATAAGATAAATTCATCTCAATTTCCTTTTTCAATTAATGGCCTATTATTTGAACCAGACTCAGCTAAAAACACTCAGCTGATACCATCAATCTTACAAAGATTAAATTTCTCTGCCTGAAGCTACAGGGTACCAGGCTAAGCAGGAGGATGGCTACCTAGCTATCGGATGCTGCCAGCTATGTTCAGGACCCCAAGGGTGGAGGTCCTTCCTACCTTAGGACATCCTAAGGCCCTCACTAAAGGACATAACACGGCAAGAAACAGTGAAGGGCTGTGAAGTGGATGGTGCTCAAAGATCCAAGATTGTAACTATAGTTACAATCTGGGATAAGTGACCTCTACTCTGCTACCTACAATGACTCCAGACAAACATGGAGAGCCCTTGATCATCACCATTCAATCAGACATGAAGGCACTTCATAGCACACTGTGGTTGATAGAGAGGCTGAGTAAAAGGACAGGAATGCCGAGGTGTAATCACTGCTTGACAAGCAAAGGAGAACAAAGCAAAGCAGATCTACCATATGCCATGTTCTACCCTCAAACAGTGGCCTTCCTCCTCTGTCAGTCCAGCTATGAAGGCTCTTGCAGTGTCAAACCAGCCCTGTTTGTGCATGTGGGATTTATCCTACCTTCTGCTGTACTTTTAGGTCATTGTGTCTATATATTTAAAGGGGAGTTATGGAAAAAGAACCTTCCTACTACAGATGACGCCTGCAGTGGAGCAAGGCCTTGACGGAGACAAGATGCTGCTCCTGAGCCTTCTGCAGCATTGGTGCCCATGGTTTGATGGTGACAGACCTTATTGAGATTCTGTCTGGATTTTCTGCTGGAAATCCCATTGTCACAATCAGATCTAAGAGTATGTAAATTCTGTGAAATTGTGGAAACCCTTAGCTACTGTTTTTCCAAGTATCTCTGTTCCCTCTGCCCTCTGGAATGCCCTAGGGACATGGTGCCAGGCCACATAATGTCATCTCAGAGTGACCCTTTCTAGGCTGTTTTCATTTCTAGCAGTTCCCACTGCTTTTCTTCAGTTTACCCCCTTTCCTTCTGTTGTGTCTAATCTGATGTCTATCTTCACTGATACCTCTTGTCTTTTTCATCTGTGTAAGCCTGACTTAAGAAGATAAGAAGTTGGGTCTTGGCAGAGGAAACCCAGGAGGCTAAAGGGAGGGGCCTTTTACAAGAAGGAAAGAAGTACAGAGCTCAGAGGAATAAGACAGTAGCAGGAGCAGCAAAGGAAAGAAGAGGGGGAAGTAGGAGAACTATATTCTGAGCAAGACAGAGCTAGAGGCAAGGATACCTATGAAAGTCAATGGGTGGGAGGTGGGTTTGAAGAAAATGCCTTTGAGAGGACAGAATGTACCTGGCACTGGATGCTTCAAACCCAGAGACTGAAACCTTGACAGGGGTTCTCTAGCCCAAGAACAACCCCAAAGCCAGTCAGCCCCCACCAATCCCACACACACACACGAGATGCAGGGCAGGAGCCATGCCCTGTTCTGCCCACAATGACACACATCCTCCATATGCTTCAACAGAGGCCAAGCCAGGTCGCTGCTCACGATAGCCCATGGCGGAAGACGGGCTGACAGACGAGGATCACTGCTACATTTCCCCTCATGAAGAAGAGAAGTAGCACCTATGAATGTCACATGTCAGAGGGCAACATAAAGGCACAGGGGCAGAAAGCACAAAAGCTAACTGAATCCCTGAAGGCCTGGGCACCCCAGAAATTGAGATGCTGCTCTCCAAACCAATAGTTACAACAGCTTTCAAACCTCTTTTGAGAGTTCCTGGCCCTTCACAGTGCCCTGTACCTCCTAAAGCAGCTATGACCCAGGACACTTATAGAAGAGGAACAGTGCCCATCAGGTTGGTGCAGGCTCTGTTCTATATCACTGTAAGGCACACCTCTTCTGAAGCATGTCTACCTCTAGAGACCTGCTCCGGGCTTACAAAATGATAGTCAAGCCCAGGAGCAGAGACAATGAGCAGCCCAGGTTGTAGTTCAATCTCTCATCTAAGCCACCTCAGAGACCCTGGATCCTCCTCTTCTGTCATATATCTCAAGGCCAGCCTCCCTGAACTGGCCATCCCCATCCCAGCTCCTGCCCATGCTTTCTCTGTACCAGCAATGAGGATGCACTCTTAAGCCTTGGCCACCAGCTCTGCCAGGCTGGGGTTTGGGGGCAGGACTCAAACCATCCAACAGTCAACAGAACATGAAAAGCTTTTCATTTAGGACAGTCACACTGTACTGTGACAGGGCACACACGCCAACTCAGTACTTTTCAAGAACAGCCAAGATTCAGGTGCCTTTGGCCTGGGACTCATGCCATAGCTTAAAAATGACTCACCGTGAAGTGTTCCTGTGATTTGTAGTTTTCATCCAGGTAGACACGAGCCCTGTTGTATTCTTTCATTGCATCACTGGATAGTAGTTCTCTGGGAGGGAAAGAGTAACACAGTTAGCCAAGGCCCAGATGCCATCCTTCCCACAGGTATGCTCCCAGCCACACGGCCATGGTTAGAACTGTTTTTCACATCACCCTAAGACCCACACAGCCCCCAAATGGGCAAAGGAGGAGGGAGGGAAGGAGGAAAGAGTGGGAAATCAGTGAGAGCCACAGTGGAAACCAACGTCCACTTTGTGTCCTTGGTACACAGAGGGAAGCCCACATAGTAGTCTCTGGTCTCTACTCAGGGCTGTGAGATGCCTACATCATGAGGCCTCCTGGGGATAAAGATGCTGATGGAAATACTTGGGACTCACTTAGGCCACACACCATGTGCAGGTGACTTCCACAGTCTGCTGCTCTCATTGGCAGGCCCACAGTGCAGACAGTGACAGTGACTAGCATGTTCTTAAAGTAGACAGTAGCCTGTGCTCATCAGACAATGTGGCAGAACCTCACTGTGTCTCCCACCATCCCTTTCTATGGTCAAAGACCAAATAGTTGATTTTATCATTGTCTCTAGGTTGTCTAGAGAAGAAGTACCTACCACACATCAAGCCCAGAATGTGGAACAAAAGCCCATTCCTTCTCTGCTGCTGCTGAGAAGCAGGCACAGCATGTGACCCAAAAGTACATGTTAGGGAAGAACCCCAGGAGAAACCATAAGTCTAGGAAAGACAGGCAGCAGATGAGCCTGGGTGGACTCCAGTGGACCACCAGGTACTGTTGCTGGCAGCCACAGATCTCAATGTGTTCAGGGGTGTGAAAAACGAAGATAGAGGTGCCTGGGCACCAACCCTGAGCACTGAATTGAGATTATGGGGAGTGAGGAATACAGAGGACAGGGGGTCAACCCTGAGCACCAGGTACATCTGGTGTCAAATGTCTGACATGGTATGATGGCTTAAATGCAATCCCTAAAGACGTACTAGGTAAAGGAACTGACTCTTATAAGTTGCTGTCAGACCTCCACACACAGGACACTGGCACACTCCACCTTCCTCCAGACAAATGCGAGTAAAAAGTTACCTGACATGAGAAGGATATAGGTTTTTTTTCAAAACAAACTACCAACAGATCCAGGCCCAGAAAGGATAAAGTAATAGGATTAGAGGAAAAGAATGTTAAAATGGTGAATATAAATATGATCCGAGCCCCAAACAAAATAGGAATGTACAGAAGAAAGGAGCTTCTGGTGCTGACAGATGAGAATCAGGATCTCACAGGATGAACTGAGAGTGGGCATCCCTGCAAAGCAATGCAGTAGGGGCTCCCACGCCATGTGGGACAGCAGAGCCTCTCTGGGCAACACTGAATCAGGACAAAGGAGAAAAGCAGTATCTGTGGACAGAGAGGACTAATGTTCTCCAAACTTGGTCAAATCTATAGATGCACAGCTCAAAGTAAACAATATTAAACCAAAACATAGCAAACTGAGCTGCTACAAACAAGGTAGATGTAGATGAAAGCAAGCAGCCGGGAAAGCACATTATCCACAAGAAGATGAAGATGCACACAAGGGCTGGGCTCTGGTCGGAAACAATGAAACACAGAAGACAATGACATGGTGTCCTTGAAGTAGTGAGGGAACTGACAAGCTCCCATTCATTCCCAATAAACGCAGCTTTCAAAAATGAGAACAACGAACTTGTTCAGACAAACAAAGGCTGAGAGAATCAACAGCAGCTGACTTGTACTGAAATAAACAGTACAGAAAGCTCTTTGGCTAAGGCAAATGGTCCAGGTAGAAGCCGAGTCCACCCAAGAGCAAAGCGCACCATGTGGGAAGCACGCAAGAGGGTACCTGACAGCCCCGACCTTCTCAAGGACAGCTGTTCTTCAAAGCCAGAGCAGCAGGACTCACACTGCCACACACAGCCAAGGGGCAGTAATGGTAGACCCTCCCTCCTGAGGGCCACTGGTCTGCAGGTGCCCAGGGCTCAGTGCCCACGGCACCTTCCCCTTTCAGATGTTTTGCTGCTCTAGCCCATAAGCCTCTCTCCTTTGTCAACTTGGAGTTCTTGGCATAAACACTAATTTCTGTCAGTGATGTGTGCTGCAGATGTTTTTCACAAGGTGGCTTAGCTCTTCCTTTGTTCAGAGTATCTTTCTGTAACAATATGGCTTTCTTTAACACAACAAATGTGTCAACCTCAGCTTTCTAAGCCGCAAGTTTTGCACATTCTGAAAGAAATCCTCTCTACCTCAAAGCTACAAGATACTCTTCTGTATCTCCATCTTTAAATTTTACTTTAGCATAACTAGAATTCATTCTGAGGCAGTGACCACTTGGGACACTGTGATACAGGATCTTTATGGGGCACATCTGAGCCTGCAGCACCAAGGCCACACACCAAGGAAGACATTCCACACAGCACGTCTCTGCCTACCCTTGCTGTTCCATTGCTGCAAAGGGAGCTGGTGCTCTGGCCAGCAGAACGCCGCCTCAATTTTCCTCTGGATGGTTTCTGTGCTGTCCTTCTCCATGTGACTAGCATTTGTTTATAGAGTGTTGGGGAGGATGCTCCATAACACTTTCATTCAAACTGCCTTGAAGACTACTTGGAAGTAATGTACAGGGTTTTTGACACCTAATCAAGCTCCAAGACCTTGAGTGGTGGGAATGTAACATATGTTGCTTGGAAGAAACTCTGCTGTGAACAGGTTGCTTGCTCAATCTCTCTACACACGGGGATCTTCAGGATCTTAGCTGTCACCTGCAGGGGCATTTGAGCACTGAAGGAGCACTTCCTCCTTTTCTTGTCAAGCTCAGGCCAGATGCAAACAGGAGTAAAGGGACAAGAAAAAGTGGTAACAAGGGCCAGTGAGATGGCCCAGTGGGCAATGGCATCTGTTGTACAAGCCTGGAAACCTTGGTTTGATCCCTGGAGCCCACATAAAAGTGGAAAAAAATGACTCCAAAAAGTTGTGCTCTGACCTCTACATGAGCTCTGTGGCATATGCACCACCCCTTACACACACACACACACACACACACACACACACACACACACACACACACTAAGAATCAGCAACAGAACAGGGGATGGAGGGAACACCAGAGACCCATGGGGCGGGTAATGCCTTCAGTGCACTCTAGGAACTGAGGCAAAGCCACTAACTCGGGACCTAGCTATGTCCATGCCAAGCTATTCCAATGGAGGACAGGTCCCAGGAACACCCCATAGATATTTCTTCTGCAACATTCCCTGTGGTCAAAGCTGTGGCCTAGATGACTTCTTTCAAAGCCATACACCAGGAACAACAAATGAGCCTAATGCAACCCCCATGTTCTACAATCCTTTCAGAACTTTAGCCCATTTCCAGGATTTCTGAAATTCTGACTTTTCCTCTTCATTTCTAGTCACCTTTCTGGTCATCATGAGGACGCTTCTAGAAAACCACACACAGAAAAAAAAAAAAAAAAAAAAAAAAAAAAGGCAGAATGAATACATTGGGGACTGGGGGCAAACAGAGAAACAGAGACTTCAGGGCTGGTTCCAAAAGGCACAGACGAGAAAGGGCCCTAATTCCAGACCTAGAGCTACTCAAGGTTGAGTACCTGCTTGCTCCTCTGTGTCCATTCACAGAGCTATCTCAAGAGACGCCATTCCCCTTCTTCCTGGGCTGAGCTCAGATGGTCCTATCATCTAAGGAGCTACAAAACACAATCTGCATTGGCTCCAGACATACAGTGCTTGTCTCCTGGATGACCTTCCTAGGCTTTGAAGCTGAGAAGCTGCTGCAGAACCCAGTCCTGCCCATCATCCATTGCCCACTGTAGCAGGTTGGTTAGTACTCATCCACCTCAGGTACTTTGATGGGGGGATCCCCAAGACCTGCCCACCTAGCCTAGCAGTACAAGTGCTTACTCTTTGGAGGTAAGCAGCTGCCAGATCACTGAGCCACACACCTCTCTGGAGAAAACTGCAACTCTCTCAACATGATCCATAGATGAGTTTCAAAGGGTGGTATTCAAGACCACATCCCATCCAAAGACCTACCCCACAATCCACAGGCTCCAGCTGAGACTTACTTGACAAATTTGTCCACATGAGACATGGAGGCCTCATAGTTTTTCCCTCCGAATTCTTGGCAGTGCAAGGCCATGAAGTGAGGCTTGTGTGTGTGCAGGACCTGGGAAGAAAGCACAGAGTTAGAGCACAAACCCTGGCAGGTCAATGAAGCATGTGCCTCACCTCAACAACCAGGCACCCCCACAAACAGCAGGGCACAGGCCACACAGCTGTGTCCACAGTTCTTAACTGATTCTATGAGTTGCCACCTTTATGCTGCCAAATGTTTGTTTCTAGCCTCTTCCATATTTCCTTAGCAAAGATTCAGAATTTCTTTTTTTTTTTCTTTCTTTTTTTTTTTTTTTTTTTTTTTTTGGTTTTTCGAGACAGGGTTTCTCTGTGTAGTCCTGGCTGTCCTGGAACTCACTCTGTAGACCAGGCTGGCCTCGAACTCAGAAATCCGCCTGCCTCTGCCTCCCAAGTGCTGGGATTAAAGGCGTGCGCCAAGATTCAGAATTTCTAAGAACCATTTTCTATAACCCAGAGGCACCTTTCTCTAATTACAAAGAAGTATTGCTATGGACAAGAGAACATCAGGAAAGTTCTCAATCCAAGTCACAACTTCAGCACATCATTAACACTGCTTTGCATACCTGTTGAGAGATTGAGTCCAGGCAATCATGTGTGTGATATCATGTGCTCCTGTGCATATCGGAGTGTGACAGCATATTCTTATGTGCATGCATCATGCATGCATGCAGAACTGAGTGTCAGCTGAAGTTAGTGTGAGCATATTGCCTGCATTCTGTCATGTGTGCATGCATGCATATGCTTATTATGCTCAGGTCCATTCTTAATTCAGGATCACCAAGCTCACTCCAGTAACCATGTTGTCTGAAGCACCGGATATGCACATCTTATGTTCTCTGTAGCCTTAGAAGCTGTTGCCCTATTGTCTAATTTATAGCAGCAGAGGAGTCCAGGATATGGCAGAAATACACTCATGGTCTCATGCGCGTTGCATGAGTGGCAAAGCCTGAACTTGTCTACAGCTTACAACCCTACTTCTGTCCAGCTATTAAGGTTCCTAGTTTTCCAAAATACTGCTGAAATTACCAGCAAACTTTGCTTGGCATGGGCAGTATAGCACAGGAAAACCAACAATCTCCTAGGCAATAAGGTGGTGAGGCACTTGGTTCTGTCCTCCTGGAGCACAGGGAGAGTGGCGCCTAGAGGGCAGATCACTGATGGGAGGCTGGGCCCCAGCAGACACTGAAGAGCTGGGACAGGGGGGAAGGAAAAGCCTCTAGGAAGGGCCAGAAGGTCAGATTGGAGAAGAAAACACTAAGTTGAAGTTACTGTCACCACAGGGCCAAGATGGTAGCAGAGAAACCCAAAGACAGGGCTGGAAGCCAGTATACCTAGAGCCAGTCAGGGGTTGGGGAAAAGTCCCCACGAGTCCCAATTTCCATTTTATGAACAGAGTTACATAGCCACTTTCTGTAGGTCTTCAAATCTGGCTGTCTTCATCTAACTTCCAAGTAGCATTTTCCCTTTCTAAGTGAGTTTTTACTGTTTAAGCAAATAGCCTTTCATAGCACAAAGGTCAATACTTGAATGACTAGAACTCAAGGGTCAACTATGATCCTACATATCTTCAAAGGAGAAGGATCTAAGATTAACAGCTACATGAGGACCCAGCTATGGGCAGTGGAGGAAGGAGCTCCAGGCTAGCAAGAAAAACACCAGCATAACAGTCAGGCAGGGACGGCACCAGGCATACTGACCCCTCTCCAGACATGATAGGTACGACTCAGAAGTCAGACTTGGCCAGAAACTACAGAAGGAAATATGATCTCACCAGGGCAGAGAATAAGGTAGATCAGACCATGCTGTGGTCATAAGATAACTTTGTTTAAGGTAGATATCACCTGGAAGAGGGCCAGAACAATGGGACCAACCGCAAGACCTAAGCTCAAGTGAAAAGGTCAGGAGAAGGAACACAATGAGTGGTTGGTACTCTAAAGGGCCACATTTACCCAGCAGGTCAGTCTGCTCCATTGAAGGTCCCTGGTTAAAAAGAGTGGCATCAGACAGACAGCTGTGCACTGAAAGCCAGCAAACAGGATGAAAATTATCCACAGCAGGTGTCAGCATAGCCACAAGACCATAGCAGTAATAAGCCTGGCTGAGACTCAACAAAAGTTATAGCCAGTACCGGCACTGTCTGCATCCATCCCCCACACACTTAGGGCAGGAGCACGCTGTGTGTATCTCAATGTGGAGGCATAGCAGAAAGCCCACCAGATTCACCTAGAGAGGACCTTAGCCCTGCCCTGACTGCCTCAGAAAAGCAAACCCCAAACACCCCTGGAAGTCTCGGGGTCCTGAACATCCACTTAGAGGGTCAGGACATAGAACCTGAAGCCTCACAAAGGTGACAAAGACAATTCTAGAAGGGTAGCTGGCTGGCTGGCAGGGGTCTAAGAGTGCTTAGCCTTGTCAGTTATGTTAATTTTTTTAAAGTAAAGTATGTTTGCGTGTTTCTTATACAGTACCAGTAAAGACTTTGAAAGAAACAGAGGAGTGATGAGAAGATATGCAGGAACTGTCAGATGAGGCCAGCACTGACAAGTTCTGACCTGACTAGGCTGTCCAGGACATACCTCCTAACCTCACTGTATGTTCACAAACCCCACATCTATGGAGTGTGTGGCACAGGCTTGGACTGCTTTGCCACTTCAGGAACATGAACCCAATGAGTGGCACACTGTGCCCAAGGACAGCACCAAGAGCTTTGCCTAAGTCCCTGCACATCAGTGACTCCATCTTGCCCTGGATTTTACTCTTCATCGCTGAGGTCTGTTCCCACACTGGGCTAGTGGTTTGGAGGTCACTTCATGACTACCACTGTGTGTCTTGGGACCAGTTTCTGTCCTGTCAAAGCTGCTTCTATAAATTAAAGATGAAGCTTCCCCACAGGTGATAGGAAGAAGCCATAAGCTGGTGTGAGGAAGGGCTGTGGGTCACTGCCACCTGGCAAGACTCCTTTGTTTCATTCATGCCTGGACACATTTGACTTGGGTCTCAATCTGTGTTGAGGATATGGAGTCCACAATGACACTTATAACACATCCAGCATAGCCAAGGAAGCAATGGGCACTGCTGTCTCCTGAGATCCCAACAGCCTATGTGACTGGGGTACAAATGAGGAGTAGTCACCTCAGAGGGCCAGGCCCAGATCCCACCTGGCCACAGCAGCAGCACCGAGGCATGAGCTGGGTAGCCATTCCTTGTAGGTTCTACACATTGGCGCCAGCTGGGCCACTCTAGTAACAAGGCATGCTTCTCTCATGGGAACACACACACCTTGGACCTGTCTAGCTAGCACTCAAACAGGAATCTCATTCATAACTACATCCTGGTGCTCTTCCATTGTGCCCATTCTCCTCAAAGACTTGTATCTGGGTGATTTAATGCTGGTGTGCTCTTTCTCTTTATGGAGATAGAGTAAGCAGCACGCTTGCTTTCATAATAGATTCTTCTGCAGGCCAAGAAAGAAAGCCCTGTTAAGAAAGCCCTTCCAGGGACTCTGGTATTTTCAAGCTCTATGAAGTAAGCCGAAATCCACTTTTGCTCAACCTTCATGATGCATGTCCTCAGCCTCCCACCCCCTTCTATAGGTCCTCTTCTCTGCTTCTTCAGCTAGTTTTCTTAGGTTGGAGGGATATTTTAGTTGCATGACAACCTACCCTCCATGTGATGCATAAGTTCCCCTTGGGTGAAAACACAGATGATCATGAAAACATCATGTGCCATAGGGTTGTAACTGGAATACAGGAGCAGGAGACCAGAGCAGAAAAAGTCATTTTAAAAAATGACAACTGAAAGTTGTCTTAGTTTGCTGAAATGCACAGTCTCTAGAAAGTCAATGAATTCCTGGCAAGCTAAGCCAGAGAAAACCAAACATCACCAAACCTATGAGAACCAAAGACTAGAAAATCCATCTAGAGAAAAGTAATGGAACACAGACTCAGCAAAGATACTCCAATTCCTCCGATGTCATTCAGGAAACAGATTCACATGCTGACAAGAATACAGGTCACATCCATCAGGAAAGAAGGCAAAATAAATATATTTTCAAAGAAGAAAATTCAGAAAAATCCCTTCCACAGACCTGCTCTGCCCTAAGCAGCACCAGGGACAGATGTTTGCAAAAGGCCTCTAAGATTTTTGGAATGGAGGAAAAGTCTGGGTAAGCAAAAAGATGGCTTCTTGCTATTTTAGATACACAGCTTCCAGAGTAGCTGAATCCACAAATTTCCCCAAAATTTCATTCATATGTATATGTATCACAAGCTACACACACAAGCACACTTGCACACACGTGCAAACATGCATACAAAATATAGAAATCATGATATGTGCATTTATATATAAGCAAAATAACCTACATCTCAATTTCAGTGTGACTGAAGATGATATAGCAGCAACCATAACCCCTACCGCCTGGATCAGAGCTTCTGGAGAAGCAAAAAGTTAGTTCAGAAAATGGAGTCTCCAAGATTCTGGGGAAGATTGCAGGACATCGGTACATGAGCTCCAGGGAGATCTCAGAGGTCTGCAACTTAAAGTAGGTTGGCACAAAAGAGTAATCTGTGACAGGGTTCCTGAGAAGAAAATAAACCATGAAGAAGCTGCCCCAGCTCAGAGAGGAGTAAAGCACAAACACAAAAAAGTAAAGCTCAAAAAAAGGAGTTGAAGAAGTCAAGAACCATGATGTTCAAAAAGCAGCAATCAGGAAATAGGCCACAACCAGCAACTACCAGGAGAGGGCGCCAGCACACCAGGAGTCTCACAAACTACCAGCACAACCACCAATGAACAGCGGGCTCTGGGAGTCCCTCACATGCTGCTGAGCTTTAAAAGTCCTGCATACAGAGAAGCCTTTGCAGAATAACCAGAACAGGCTACGTTCACTGTGACCACAAAGGCAGAACCACTGCAAGAAGAAACAAAGAGTCAAGCAGGAAAGGGACGAGGAAATGAGGACCACAGTACTCAAGGAATGGCAGAAAGAACAAGCCAGAGAAAACCAAGTATCACCAAACCTACGAGAACCAAAGACTAGAAAAGCCGTATGTCCATCTAGAGAAAAGTAATGGATCACAAATCACAAAAGGCACCAGAAAGGAACAAGTAAGGAACCTCAGCAGTGTGTCAGTGAGAAGTCCTGGCAGGGAGGGAGCAGGAGCAGGGAGTGAGGCCCGGGAGGAGGATGCAGAGCTGAAGCAGGACAGAGCTGAGCAGCACTGACCACCATCACAGGAAACAAGATTTGAATTTGCCCAGGACAGGCTCCCAGAGCACCCAAAACAGAAACTCCAAAGCACTGACTCCGAGAGTCACAGGCCTCCAGAGCAAAAGACCACAAACAGGGACAGCAAAGGCCCAGCCTGGGACTGGACTCTGTAAAAGCACTGTCAAAGAAAGACAACCATAGAAACACCTTTAGAAGCATCTCAGAGGGATAAAGTACTATTCACTGAGGGTACTATGAAGCCAGGCTCTCATGAGAGAATGTAGCATGGCTGTCCCAACAGAGCTCTGAGGGCATCTAGGTGACCCAGGTGGAGGCTATCTGTTTAGGCCCTGCTAGCCACTTGAGTCTGTGTTAACAGCTGAGCTTTTCAGGGAGAACACAAAACCAGCTATAGGCTGTGCCCCATTTCCCAAAACAAATTTGGCTAATAAGGGTGCAGATCCTAGGTTTGATTCACCAATAGTGCCTATTAGGTTCTTCCACACCCACAGATACAACTATATACTACATAGAACTCTTTACGACCTCAAGGTTTCCACACAGATAAGGGAACATTTTTACCTCTACCATCATATATCAAATCTGATATTGTCATCAATGACAAGCCATATATAGGACAGTGGTCTCCAGTAATGAAAACAGAAACCCAACCACCTCATAATGTCATGGTGTTTGTGTCTGTGGTGATGCCAGCACACAGCCACTATTGAACAAATGACTGTTCCTGGTTTCTGTATTCAGTGTGCTACTGTATCTTCAGAGATAGAGTGTTCTACTCCTCCTTACCAAAAAAAGAAAAAGAAAAGAAAAGGCTTCTCTCAAACGGTCCACCTACAGTGTAGCAGCAGCCTCCTCCATCTGTAATCATCATATCCCCTTACCACATCCAAGGGCCACCAAAGTGTATGAGGACGCTCTGGATGCTTGCCTAGCAAAAGTATCTCATGACATGCTTCTCAGAACGAGTCCCTGCTGTTAATTGACACATGACTGTGTATCACAAAACTAGGGCAACCACTCAAAATGCCAGTAAAAAGGCAAACATCTAAAACATAAATCAGAACAGAATGCAAAACCCAAAACAAAGCAGGAATGAGAAACAAAGAACAGAAAGCAGAGTGTGCGTGCAACAAGCAGGTATGAAGGGCAGACCCGACCCAGCCGTACGGCTGCTCACAATGGCAAGTCTGGACCTGCTCTGATTGATGTGGCTGTACAAAAGGAAACAGTTTGTGATTGTCCCCAGAACCAAACCCACTAAGACAGTCACCAGCCTTACCGGATGGCCCTAGAGCCTGGATAGCCAGTGGAAGGTGGTAGGTACAGGGAGGCCTTAGGTATGCTGCCAGCCAAGGCCCACATTAGGAACACACAGGCTTGAAGCAGTTATACAGAAATTATAAAGACCCACTTCATGGGAGCAGAGTCAGTACTGATACCAGAAAAGGCCTCAGAAGATGAAGAACCTCAAAGCCATCAGAGAGAAAGACAGAAAAATGACCTGGGGAAAGGGATAACAACACAAAGTACCCTGGGCAAAAATAACAGAAAGAGAGAGAAACAGAGGCACAACCACTGAAGCTCACCATCCACCTCAGCAACACATATACTCATATGCAGACTCAGAGTCATGGTACGCAAGTGTACAAACACTCACACAAACACATCCTCTCATGAATACAAACAAACCAGGACATAGGATAGCATAATTGCAAGCCAAAACCTATGACATCACAGGTTCTATGCCATGCTCAGTGTCTACAGGATGTGAGCTCTTGTTAGAAGTGTTCTCCAAGAGAAGCCTTCTTCTGGCCATGAACCAAGTCTCAATGAACCTTAAAGGATGGAAGTTACAGCAGCTGTCCTCTGACCTCAGAACAAGAGTCATACATTATTAGAATCTGTTTATACAAACAAACACTACAAATGCTGGCTCATCACAAAGAAGGCAGCTCTATGGTGGCAGCAGAGGATGGACAGAAGGGATATCAGGCCCCAGACCTTTCATGTACAATGCACAGTCACATCTTCTTGTTCATGCTGAGGAACTCATGGTGTAGAATATTACTAAATATTACTAAATATTCCAACTAGATGAAGTGAACCATTTGTGAAGAATATCCCAACAAAGTCACAAGCATTTTCATTTCTACTAGCAGAGCAATCAACTCTAACCATGAGGACCCTGTAAGGAACCGTGAGACCCTGGGTCATGGCTGATGTTCACTAGGACTCAGTGCTGTCCTTCAAGTGCAATGACAAAGGGGCTTTCTTCTTGTTGCTTTGCAGATAACCACAGGACATTTATGGATAACTCATCCCACAGTCCAGTTTTGCTTGAAGATAATGGAAGTGGAGGAGCTGGTGAGAAAATTAGAAGTCTGCCGGCTGCAGAGATGGCTTGGTACTTAAGAGCACTGGCTGCTCTTCCAGAAAACCTGATTTTGGTTTCCAGCACCTACATGTGGCTCACAAACATTCAAAATTCTAGTTCTAAGGGATCCTACACATTCTTATGTCCTCTGAGGGTACCAGGCATGAGGTATACATACATGAATATAGGCAAAAACACTCCTGCATATAAAATAAAATAAATCTAAAAAAATAAATGTGCCAAGCTCAGCTGGGGTGTGGGACTGGCCTGGAGTTCGTGCCTCTACTTCCACAGGCTTGAAGCTGATCAGGCAAATGTATTAAAAGGCAGTGAGATCCAAAGCTTAAATCCCTTTCAGCCAGTGGCCATAGTCCAGTGTTTCTCAAGCTATGGGTCTCCACCCCTTTGGGTATCAAAAGACCCTCTCACAAGAGTTGCCTAACACTATTAGAAAAGATGCTTGTTTATGATTCATAACAATAGCAAAGTTACAGTTACAAAGTAGCAACAAAAATAATTTTATGGTTGGGGGTCACCATAACATGAGAAACTGTATGTAGTAAAGAGTCACAGCATTAGAAGGTTGAGAATCACCACCATAGTCCCTCTGGAATACTGGAATGGTCTTTAAAAACCACCTTGAAGTGTCACAGTGAACATGCCTGGATCATGGGAAATTCTAATCTCCTTTAGGGTCTCTGTTCTTTCCCTGTCTGCTGATGAGAAGGCAGGTTCCTTACAAGTGTCCTATTGTGAAGCTCAACCTGGAACCTGTGTTCCACTCCCATGGCAGTGAGGAGCTATGTGAATCCATGCTATACCCACCTGTCTGGAAGGCTGGCACAAAGGCCAGATCGCATGCTCCAATGAGAGCCAGCCACAGCGTATGATGAGGAGTTCAAAGGAGTTCATTGGAAGAGGATAACTTTTAGTGACAAGCTGTTAGAAATTTTTTAATAACATTTTTTAAAGTATTTCTTTTACAAGGGAGTGAAGCCATCCAGTCATTCATAAGGCACATATAAACACTACTCTGAGAAAGTAGAAAGTCTCAGGGGCACAAAAACTGGGCCCATCATGGCACTATCTTGCTTGCCTTTGGCATGAATGCTGATTCCAAGCAAGTAAGTGTTACTTGTCCACCTGTGCTGGAGACGTGGTATCTATATTCTCATTAATACCTTACAACATTTGTATAAGGAGAGCAGTCACACTCCAGACTCTCAGCTGAGGCCCAGGACCTCTGAAGCAGGTGGCAAAGCAAGAATCATAGCCCTGTGTGGTTCTCTATGGGAAAATGGAGAGAGGGCCTGCTAGCACCAGGGGTTCTGAGGAAGCTAAGCAAGTAGCCCTTTGGCTGCAATGTCATGTGACAATGCAGGCTCATAGTATACTGCTAGTTTCTAAAGCATCCCAGGAATCACTACCTAGGAGACATAAGTCTCCTTAGTGGTGAAATGAGAGTGTTTACTTAACTCACTGTTCAGGCAATGGCAGGCTGGTGAAGGACTGTATACAGCACCTACCATTTCCCTGGGGCCAGTGCCTCTAGCATACCAATACACTCCAACACCCTGTGGGTGGAGATACCAGTAACTTACTGCCATGCAGCAGCAATTCCAGACTCACCGCACAGGCAGGTCAACCAGGGCCATAGGCAGAGACGGTGCCACACAGTCATTAAGGAGAGATGAGCCCAGGGCAATCACAATCTTCAGTCTCACTGTCACTTACTTAATTATGTCACTTACTTCATATAATTTGATTCTTAATAATAGCAGCATCGAATGTCTGACCCACAAGCTCCTGAGTACTTCGTAGGCACCAGTGAGCTTGCCAGCCAGCTGTAGTTGTCCATTTAGCAAAGGGTGGGGTCAACAGAGGAAAAGCAAGGCCTATCCAGGTACGACACAGGGCTATGATTCTTGCTTTGCCACCTGCTTCAGAGGTCCTGGGCCTCAGCTGAGAGTCTGGAGTGTGACTGCTCTCCTTATACAAATGTTGTAAGGTATTAATGAGAATATAGATACCAAGTCTCCAGCACAGGTGGACGAGTAACACTGGCTTGGAATCAGCATTCATGCCAAAGGCAAGTAAGATATTGCCATGATGGGCTCAGGCTGTCCCACTCAGGACCAGAGAGGTTGGAGACCTCATGTAAGGTACTCATAGCAGCTACAAGACAACCAACTGGCTCCTGCACTGATCTGAACTGGCAGCCTGAAGGAGCTTTGTGCCCTTGATAAGCTGGGCAGGCAACATAGCTGGCTTGAGAACAGCACAGTAAGTTTTCTTGGTGGAGCCAGTGGACCTCTTGGGTTGTCTGGCAGCAGGATGTCTGGAGGATAGAGTGTAAAGTCAGCTGCTATCAGATGTCACATCATGGCACCACTGGTGAGAAGTACACTGGAAAATAAACTCCAGTCCTCCACAGGGAGTGGCTGTGGACTGCATGGAATTCCATTCAGTACTGCCCTTGCTTAACAATGGAACTGACAGGTCTTCTCCAGGACAAAAAGAGCCACTTCTGACTTAAAGATAACATGGCTGCTACAAAGGTTCTAATGCCATTTCCGTGAACTAGAGTCTTCAAGGAAATCCCAAAAATACATTAACTAATATTTAATATTAAATATATTAAAATATTTTAGAAAAGAGGGAACCAGACATGTTGGCCAGAAAGAGCACGGGGCTTACATACACCCATGTAGGTTGGAACACAGCCTTCTAACAATAAGTCCCTTCTCTGGGACACTGTGCAGATGCCTGAGTACAGGGCCATACTCAGCTCCCAGGAAGCCTACACTGTGAGCCTGTGGTCATCGACCCTGTACACTGCCAAGAGCAGAGTTAAAAATAGCAACAGCCAGGCCTTGTTAGGTAGGTTTCCTCCAAAGAGGAGTATTGGTGACCTAAAAAGGAATTTCTATCCTGCAGGCTGTCCCACAGGAGCCCAGCCACCAGGATAAGCACTAGGAATATAAGAGCTCTCTGGCCTACTCCTAATGCCAGGCCCTAAGCACCCACCACCCTTGGGCTCAGGTGTGGGCTCTACTACATCCTGTGGGCTGGGCAACAGGCACCACCATACTTGGGTCTATGGCTCTAGTTTCAGATCCACTAGATGCGGCTCCTGGTAGGCCTCATCAAATGACCTCTTTCAAGTCCATGCCTAGCACAGAGGGCCAGCTTGGGGGCGGGGATCAGGGGCTCACTGCCCTGCACAGGACACTGTCAATTTCCCTGACCCCATGTGCAGGCAATGTAGCTGGCCTATGAGCACAGCCCAAGGTTTCTTGGTGAGGCCAGTGGTTCATTATAAGCAGTTCCTCTGGGGACTTAGGAGAAGTCTGCAGCCTGTGAAGAGTGACAGAAGAGGCGGCTGTGGAACTGGGTCCTGTCTTTGGACCCTATGCTTAAGGAATTCTAAGTCATACTGACTGACTCATTGTCATATAAAGAAATCTGTGCCTCCAACTAAGGCCAGAGCAAATTCAAACTTAAGACCACACGCACAGAGCTGCAAGGCCTCCATTAGTTTTCCTGGCTTTCCGGCAGGGCCATGGCCTTGTGAGAACAGACAGAAATGCTGTGGCACCGTTGGACACCTCTCTCAGGAAGCTGCCTACCACACAGAATCTCATAAAGTCTCTCTTCACTCTGGCCACTTCTAGCTCACTGGTGTTTACTGTGAGGTGCACAATAGAGAGGGGAGCCCCATCTGTGAAGTCCAGAATCTCCAACCAAAGCCCCAGTCAGCTCCCTGAGCTGTAACAAATGAAAGCATTTTCTCGGTTGAGGTTACCTCCTTTCAGATAATACCAGCGTGTGTTAAGCTGACACAAAACCACCCAGCACAGTCCTCATGGCCCAACCAACTTTCTTTTTCTTTAAGTGTCTTGCTCCACCCATTTTCCTCTGGCCTCACAAATGACACACAGCCTGTGTTGGAGAGGAAGGCCTACAGTTTAGTCTCCTGCCTCCCTTTGTTCCACCCTGCTATAGGCTGTCGCTCCTCAGGCTTCCCAAACCCTGGCCCAATATGCAGCAGCCCTTCCCCAGCACCACAGACCCTCAGTCCTGCACCTCCTCTCTCCACAAGGTCTTGCTTGCCTCTTCTCTCAGCTCTTGTCATTGGCAAGCATGGCTTTGGGACGGCAGTGACAGGGCTCAGATCGTGACAATACTCAACCACGTGGCTAAAGGCATATCTCACAGCCTCTTTAAGCCTCATTTTCTTATCTTTAAATCTGGGTATGAAGAGTGACTCACTCCCCAAATTTCTGAGGACGTCGGAAGAAAGGGCTGAGCACAACCTTGAACCCCAGGGGCACTCACAATGATGTAACTCAGGCACCCTCCACCCCCCAGCATTATGGTCCAGGGGATCTAGCACATTGCCATCCAAGGACACCAGAGCACTGTAGCCCAGGGGCACCCAGCATGCCACAGCCTGGGGACACCATTACTGATTTAGGAAATGAGAGACATAAGGAAGGATGAAGACATAAGAGACATGAGACCTGTCATATGAAGGTGACAGCACTGGTATTGTTTTTTAAGAACACTTCATCTGAAGCGCTTCTCACAGACAAGTATCTTTACAGATTAATGATTATATGACTGAGTAGCAGTCCAGCCCTTGATGGCAGACGCCCGTGTTAGACTGGTGCTAAGTTGCTGGACCACTGCTATAGATCAGCGAGATGTCCCTAAACATCTGAAGATCTGTTTCTGGAGATCTGCTGAAGAATGTGCCCTAGGAGAGGACTCTACTGTAAACCTACCACAGTCCTTCCCAAAGAGACCCTGATGAATGGTTTTTTGTCAACTTGACACAAGCTGAAGTCATTTGCGAGGAAGGAGCCTTAAATAAGAAAAAGCCTCAATAAGATCAGGCTGTAGGCAAGCTTATAGAATAATTTCTTAATTCATGATATTTGGGGAAGAGCCCAGACCATTATGGGTGGTGCCATTCCTGGGCTGGTGGTCCTGGGTTTTATAAGAAACCAGGCTGAGCAAACCAGAGGAGCAAGCCTCCGTAAGCAGCGCTCCTCCATGACCTCTACATCAGCTCCTGCCTCGCAGGTTTCTGGCCTGTTTGATCTCCTGTCCTGACTTCCTTCAATAGTGGGCTACAATGTGGAAATGTAAGCCCAGTAAACCCTTTCTTCCACACCTTTCCTTTGTCATGATGTTTCATCATAACAATAGAAACCTGACCCAGAGTACTGACCATACGGATCCCTGATGCGCCTCATGCTGCTGTGACAAATTCATCAGTACAATTCGCAGGTAAAAAGCAGAAACAGCAAGCTTGGACTCCAAAGAGAAGGACATCTGAGACACTCAGCAGCCAGCCACCTTCCCTGGTGTCTGGCTCTCCTGAACAGATAACATAAAACATGCTTGATTTCCAAGGCAGCACAAAACACATAAAATATTTTATTACTAACTACACTGATCATATACAATAACAGTTTAGAATCACAGGGTTAAATCAACAGATTATTAAAATAAATTTCATGCACTCAAGAGGGCACAGTCAGGTAGAGCTCTGTGAGTTCCAGTCAGCCTGGTTTACATAGCCAGTTTCAGGCCAGCTAATAGTAAACCCTGCCTCAGAAACAACAACAAACACAATACACTCCATTTGTTTCTTTCCACTGCAGTCCTGGAAAACTTGAAAGTGTGTTAAATTCCTACCTGATATTCTTGTCTGTCTTTCAGTTAACACTGAGTTTTCAGAGACCATGGGACTCACTAGCTCAGCCAGACCCAGACCCTTTCTCTGTGAGCCCTTCAACTACCAAGAACTCAAGACAGCCTGCTCTAAGCAGAGCACAAAGCTATGGTTCACTCCACAGCCCCAGTGTCCCCAGAGCAAATGAGTAGCTGAGGACAGGTCAGGACTGCCCTGTCCTGTGGTGTAGAAAGCCCCTTGTCTGTGTCCTAGCACCTCTGAGCCAGGAGGACTCACAGGTAGGTCCTTTCTTTTTGATAACTCCTTTAATCCTCAGTCTAATGGGGTGGGTGCAGACAGGTCAGAAGGCTTGCTTGAAGTCACAAAGCAAGGATGGGCTGCGGTGAGAATGGAACCCTTTCTGTCAGGCTCCTGAGCCTGCATTGGGCTTTGCAGCCATACTCCGAAGCCTCCTCCTGATGGGTACAAAAGGACCTGTGCCCTCCTCTGTGCTAGCAGACCACTTAAGCTAGAAACATGGCCTTGGCATGCAGGATCACTCCCTTCGCGGAAGACAGCATTGGCAGATCTGCTTTCAGGATTTTCTGCTAGAAAATTTCCAGAAAAATGTTCATGTAAACTTGGGTTCCCTTTACAAAGGGTGCATTTATGATTGCTGATCAGAGATGATAACACCTGTAGTCCCAGCTACTCAGGAAGCTGAGGTGGGAATGCTTGAGTTTACAAGTTCAAGACCAACCTATGCAATAAAGTAAGCTCCCAAATAAAAAAGGACTGTCAATCAGAACCATATGCCATGAACATGCTTGTCAATGATGGCAACTGAATTAAATTTCTATCAATAATGTCTTCAAATCAGATAGACCCATGGTCACCTCCAACTCCTCTCCATGCTTAGACAGGTCACATGCACACAAGGGGGCCATGCTAGCAGGGGTACCTCCCATGCTGCTAGCTCTCTTGAACATGATTTCCATCCCAACCCACAGCATTTCCATTGTGAGCCATCAGAATTGGGCCTGGCCCCAGAAGAAGGGACAAGTTCTCCAAGGTCCCTGGGGCCTCCTCTGCCACCTTCTGCCCCATTTCCCTAAACTGTGTGTTCTACTTTGACAACCATTCAGGCTGGAAGATGCTTCTCTTCCAGCCTTGGTAATTTATTCTCTCATTCACCCATCCATCCCTTCCACAGGTAAGCAAAGAGAAGGACCAGGATCTTTCTGACAGAGTGGGATAGAGTGAACATAAAAGGCCATTACTTCTATAAGGAACATAATACTTAGCAAGTCAGCCAACAGGGGACACCTGCATCCTTTGGAGGCATGACACTCAACACCTCAATTATGCTCACCCCAGTTTCCCCCACAAAACACCCAGGTTGACACTCTCAGGACAGGTGTAAAGCCAGCCTTAGCTCCCAGACTTGGTTCCCCCAAGAGCCAACCAGCAGCATAGGCAGTAGCCTCACCACTCTGTCTCAGTCAGCATATCAGTTGAACAAAACGCTGGAGAAGGAGCAACCTAAACACACTCACAGTTTTGAAGACAGAAGCACAGGGTCAAGATGCCAGTGCATTTGGGGTTGGTGAGGTCTGTGCCTCTGCCCAAGATCTCTGTTGTGTCTTCACGTGTAAAAGCAGACCATCCCTGCTGCCTCTTGTTTTCATGGGCACTCATCCCAAGACCTCATCTAAGCCTCGTCACCCCATAGGTCCCAGCACTGGCACCATCATAAAGGAGGGTTGGACTTCAAGGAGGCAGAAGCATAATGAAGACTACAAATGTCTAAATCCCACAGCTAGTATGACCATATAAAGGATCTAAAACACAGACCAACAAAACAGGAGTGGCTTGTGGGCCTGACAGACTCAGATGCTTCTTTTCACATATGCCTGTCTATATGATGCTCTCTCCTGTAGGTGCTGCCACAATGCCCTTCCCAGAGTCAGGGAGCAATGACTAGTCACACCTGTGGATTCTCGCACTGTTAGGACATGATGCCCTTACCTGGCTACATTCTTACATCCTCTAGCACACATTCTTGGAAAAGACTGAGAGGAATAGGTGTCCCTAGAGAATGACACACAAATGCCCAGGTAGCTCTGGCCAGAGGGAACCCAGATGCCACCAATAGGCAAATCATATGTCACATGTACAGTTACAGAAGAAGGAAGTAGTACCTATAAAGTAACATGTGATGCCTCAAAGTCTTGAGAGGTAAAAGAAGGAAGACAGATTTCAGCAACGGGCATTCTGGAATAGACAACTCAGACTGGCAGAACCTCAGGCTACCCCTGGGAAGCTGGCCAGACAGCCACACCCTGGATCTAGATTCATATGGTATAGATGTGCAAAACCATACCAACAAGCACTTCAAGTTAAAGCACTTGGGCCCAACAAGGTCTAATATACAGTAGGCCTCCTCACTCCTCAGAAAGTCACACTGGCAGCAGGAAGACCCAAGGGGCTCCTGCACTACCCTCAAGACTGGTGTCACCAACTCCAGGACCCCTGCTCTAAGCCAGGGACCAAATGTGCCTCGTGCTTGTATGGTTCTTGACAAGGCACTTCTGTGACCTCAGCCAAAGGTGCAGTCTGAGAGCAAAGGAGCCTAACTTTATCAGAAGCTTTATCATAGACTTAGGCTCAAGCTCCACAGCCTGTATAAGGCACCCTGATCCAGCTGCACCCAGATCAGACCCCAGTGACAAGACTGTTCCCAGGGCCTTCCCTCTTTACCCTTTCCTACTGCCTCTGACCAACAGGCTCTCTTATACTTCACAGAAGACCACAGCACTGGCTTCCTCACCTCTGGCTGTGGTACACTGTGAAAATGTATTGCTTCCTATTCTAGGCCAGGCTCTGACCCAGAAGTTGAGGGTGATTCCTGCCTCTCTGGAATGAGACTAGGTTATATGGTGTGTTTAAAAGACTGGTGAAGCTGTGCCTGGAGGTGCAGGCCCATAAACCCAGATACTGGGGAGCCTAAAGCCTGCCTAGCTACACAGCCTGGGTAACTTAGTAGGATACATCTCAAACTTGGAGGAGGAGGAGAAAGAGGAAGAGGAGAAGAGGGAAGAGGAGGATTTTTAAAGAGAAAGGGGAACTGAGGATGGGAATGGGCTCTAGCTCAGTGGTAGAGTGCACACCTCACATATGTGAAGCTTGAGATTTAATTCCCACACACACAGTGAGGGGAGGAACAATGAAGGTGCAGGGAGCTGGGCACAGGGAAGGGAGCTCCTGTAGCACCTCAAAGATGAGCTGAGGCCCCAGCTTCTGCTCAGGCTACTCTGTGAAGACCATAATGAAAGGGAGGCAGAGGAAGAAGCAGAAGGCCACTGCCTCTAACCAGGACAAGGGGGTGATGACATGAATGGGGTGGCAAGGCTAGGGTAATAGAACTCAGATGACAGAAGTGCCTTGAGTGTGGCAAAGGATGGGAGGGACACGAACTCCACAACTGAAGACTAAAAGTGAGGACAAAGGGCTGCATCAGGCACAGGCAAGTCTGCAGAGTCAGGCAGCAAAGGTGTGTGAGACATAACACCCTTGAGACACAAGGGGTCGAGAGATCCAAGGGGCACCAGGTCACTTCAGAAGCTGGGAATGGGGTTGGGAAGAAAAGGAAAGATGCAAACAGTGTAACAATCCAGGGAGCCCCAAACATCCTTAGAGTATTTCAAAAGACGGACATCAAAATATAAAAAGGCAGCCTGCATCCTGGGCACCGTGGCATGCTGGGCACTGTGGCATCCTCGGCACTGTGGCATCTTAGCAACCAAAGGACACCTGAGTGACATAGGAGCTGTCAAGGGAGGACGGAGTACACAAGTATGCAGCTGACATCAGTCTGGACATCTATTTAGAATTTACCCTCCCACCCCCATCGACTCTTCAAAGAACCCAGGCAGCCCAGCAAGGTGGCATTTCTGCTCCATAGTCCTGTCACTCGTCCACAGCACATGACAGTCATATGGCATGTTCTGAGGCTGGCTTCTCTCAAAGGCATGGATTACGAATAAAGCAGCTGCACATATTTGCATCAAGCTTCTGTATAAACATGCCCTCGTGTCAGCTAGGTAAACAGCAGCAGTCCCTGCTTCCTAAGAATGACATAGCGCCATGAATCAAAGAATTCAACCCAAGAGATCCATATATTAGCCCTCAGGTTCAATAGCTTCTCATAAGCTGACAAACATACAGGAGCTTTTGAGAGTAATTCGTCCCTAAGTGTGATTTCTATTCATTCTTTAACACTGTTTTCATGAAGAACTGTTTCTAATTATGATAAAGTCTAACTTTGGGATTTTTCTTTCTTGAATATACCTTTAGTGTTGTACATAAAAAATCTTTACCTGCCAGGCATGGTGGTGCACAACTTAATCCCAGCACTCAAGAGGCAGGTGGATATCTGAGTTCCAGGCCAGCCTAGTCTACAGAGAGAGTTCCAGGAGAGCCAGGACTATACAGAAAAACCCTGTCTCCAAAAACCAAAAAGAAAAAAAAAGAAAAAGAAAGACAGAAAGAACAAGAAATCTACATAACCTAGGATGTCAAAGATCTTCTTTAAAAACTTCCTTCTAGAAGTTTCCTGGGCCTAAGTTTTACATTTGCTCTAGGGCCTGTGTGGGGTCAGTTTCTGTCCACAGCAGCAAGTGCGGACTGACATTAAGCTCTGTGACTCATGTTGAGTCACAGTATGAAGTGTGGACTTTACAGGTGCACGTGCACCTGCCTGAGCAGCTGTCCCAGTGCATGCTGGTCAGGCCACCACTCTAAAAACCTGAATTCTGCACTGCTGCCACTCACTTGCTTATATCCCTGGGTCTCTTCTCCATCTCTGCTGTCACACCCATCTGTGCCTCCACTGTTAACAACGCATGTCTAGACTACTGAAGCTTTACAATACTTCCTGAAACCAGAACTTGGAGTCTTCAAATCTTGTTTTGCTTCAAACTGTTTGGCCCTTCCTTTCCTTGCCCATATATTTTTAGAATCATATTTTAACTTGTAGAAAAAACTTCTGCTGAGAATTTTTTTTTGAGACAAGATCTTATTATGCAGTCTAGGCTGTTCTCAAATTCATGATCCTCCTGCCTCAGCTGCCCAAGTACAGAGATTACAGGCATGTACCACATACCTGTCTTCTGAGATTTTTATCACAATGACATTAGATTAGTAGTATATCAGATGATGGAGAATTAACACGAATAGATTTCACACCTTCTAATCCACGAATATAGCATCCCTCAAGTTCTTCCGTCTTTGTTCTTGCATTAGTGTCACACTGGGGTTGGTCTGTTTCTATGCATTGTAGTGCAAAATACTGGCCCCCAGATCTGACTGCCCCTCAGGATGAGGAGATCCTCACATATACCAAGTGATGCTGTGTAACCTCGCCCCCCAAGTTATCCCTGATTGGTTGATAAAGATGCCTACAGCCTGTAGCTGGGCAGAAGAGAGGTAGGCAGAACTATGCTTCCCAGCCTTGGGGTCTGAGGCAAAGACCATGAGAAGGCAGAAGGTGAAGAAGAGAGGAAAAGATGTCACTGGTTAAGTGAATCATTTGAAAATGGCCATGAGGGCTGGCTAATCAGAGAAAGAGCAGCCCAGGTGGAACACGGCAAGTCACAACTTGGGGCTATTGATAGGGAAGTCGATACTAATAGCTTAGAGGGTACATATCTGTCCAGCTCCAGTGCTTTAAGGCTATTATAAATATAAAGGTTTTGTGTCTTTTATCTGGGAACTGAATGATCAAAGACAGGGTAGAAACCCCTGATTAATTTTAACTACAACATATATTGACATTACATTACATTACATTACATTAGATTTTACCCAGGTATTTCAGTTTAGAATGCTAATGCTTTTCCTAATGCTAAGTTTATAGTTGTTTGTAACTAATAAAAACATGTTTTCATGTCAGCCTTGCAGGTTAAAAACTAAATACATTCAGTTAGCAGTACAGCAGCCAGTCTTCGTGGATCTTCATGATTTTCTAGGCGGTCAGCAATATCTCCTGCCAACAGAGGGCTTGTCTCTCCTCTGATTTCATCACTTGTCGCACTGCAGTACATGGCCATTCAACACCATGAGAAGAGAAACAGCACTATCCTGCTCCAATCATCGGTAAAACATCATTATCCTTGTCACCGTTAGATACAAGTGAAGTGGGGGCATGGTACACGCTCCCCGCAGTTCTGAGGAAGCTGTTTTCTATGCTTTCTATGTTTTCTACTTATTGGCCATTTATTTTGAGACAAGGTCTCACTATGTAGCCCTTGGCTGGCCTGAACTCACTGTGTGCATCAGGCTGACCTCAAACTCATTGAGATTCAACAGCCTCTGCCTCCTGAGTGCAAGAATTAAAGGTGTGCACTACTACACCTAGCTGTTTTCTCCTTTGCTGAAGATTTTAGTCAAACACATTACAGAATTTTTTCTGCATCTGTTGAGACAAATATAGTTCTTCTTCTTCAATCAACATAGTAAATTATAGTCATCAATCTTCAAATGTTAAGCCAGCCTTGAATTCCTAAGTCTTTATACATTAACCACTTCATATACACTTGACTCTCACATCTGTAGTTCTACACACGTGAATTCAACCAACCACAGACAGAAAATACCTGGAGAAAAACTGCCTCTGGACTGAGCACATACAGACATTCTTCTTGCTGTTATTCTCTAAACAATACAGTGATAACTACACAGTATCTGCATGTGTTAGATATTAACGTGTGGGGGGAGATATAAACAAATTCTATGCAATATCGGGCTGTTTCAGAGAGAAGATCTGAGCATCTACTGATTTGGGTATTTGTGAGATGTACCAGAACCCATCTCCCCACAGATATGGAGGACAAATTGTATCATCTCTATGGATGTGTGAGAATTTTCATATTTATAGCTTTATTTTTCTCAATCTTTTTAAAACAGAATACCCTCCTACTTCTTATATGACAATTTCATACATGTAAGCAATGCATCTTGATCATATGCTCCCCCAACTCGCCCACCCACTGCCTGCCTCCAGGATCCCCAAAATGTCCCCTTCCCTGTTTCATGGGGTTTTGTTTGTTTGTTTGTTTCTTTTGCTTACTAATTCACAGAATCTAATTAGTACCAGTTGGAGTGTTGAGAGATCTTATTGACTGGGTCTTGTGTAGTCAGTCACAGCTGCAGCTGATGGGCACTATGGCCACACCAGCCCTTAGGACAGTTACCTCCCAGAACTCCTCCCCAGGGTCTATCTCCTAGCACTCCTCCCCAGGGAGATCTCCCAGCACTCTCCCCAGGGTCTATCTGCCAGCACTCTCCCCAGGGTCTATCTCCCAGCACTCTCCCCAGGGTCTATCTCCCAGCACTCTCCCCAGGGTCTGTCTCCCAGCATTCTTCCCAGGGTCTATCTCCCAGCACTCTCCCCAGGGTCTATCTCCCAGCACTCTCCCCAGGGTCTATCTCCCAGCACTATTCCCAGGTCTATCTCCCAGCACTCTCCCCAGGGTCTATCTCCCAGCACTCTCCCCAGGGTCTATCTCCCAGCACTCTCCCCAGGGTCTATCTCCCAGCACTCTCCCCAGGGTCTATCTCCCAGCACTCTCCCCAGGGTCTATCTCCCAGCACTCTCCCCAGGGTCTATCTCCCAGCATTCTCCCCAGGGTCTATCTCCCAGCACTCTCCCCAGGGTCTATCTCCCAGCACTCTCCCCAAGGTCTATCTCCCAGCACTCTCCCCAGGGTCTATCTCCCAGCATTCTCCCCAGGGTCTATCTCCCAGCACTCTCCCCAGGGTCTATCTCCCAGCACTCTAACCAGGGTCCATCTACCAGCACTCTCCCCAGGGTCCAGCTCTTACAGTCTTTCTGCCCCTCTTCTGTGACGTTCGCTGATCCCTGGGGGTGAGGATTGGTGGTGTCCCACTAGGGCTGAGCATTTACTAGACACATATTCTCTGCACTCTGACCAGCTGAGCCCTCTGCATTAACGGATGGCCACTGCAGAGAGAAACTTCTCTGGCTAGTGCCGAGGGCACTGGATTGAAAGATGTCATCACAACACATCATTCTGATGTACTGAACCTTTAGGGACTGTTGCACTTGTCTTCAGGGTAGATACTGAGATGTGTTTTTCTTATCATGTAATGTCTGTCTACTTTGGATGCCAGGATAATTAGTGTTCATGTCACAGGCTGAGTTGGGAAGCATCAACTGTGACTCAGTTTTCTTGGAAAGTTCCTGTAAAACTGTTACTGCCTCTTGCTGAAATGTTGGACAGAACTCACCAGGGAAACCATCTGGACCTGGAGGGTTTGGGGGAAATATATGAGCAAACTTTTAATCTAATGAGTACGGGGCCAAGCTCATTTACTATAGGGGCGCGTTCATTCACTGCCTCATGCGTAAACACTGACACCATGTATTTCCAAGAATTTTCTCACTTCATATAAAACTTCAGATCTGCTGGCATAAAGGTGCCAGTGCTATTCCATGTATCATCTTACTTCCTATAGGATCTTGAGTGTAATATTCCATGCTGCATTCTGGTACTATTTTCTTTTTGTCTTCTAACTTCAGGAGCTAGATATAAAAGAACAAAGTGAAGCAGAGTAACAAATGAAAGAGCAAAATCAATAAAAAGAGGAAGTGGGAAACAGACAGTGAGTACAGCCTTCACAGACAGTGAGTACAGTGAGTACAGCCTCCACAGACAGTGAGTACAGTGAGTACAGCCTTCACAGACAGTGAGTACAGTGAGTACAGCCTTCACAGACAGTGAGTACAGTGAGTACAGCCTCCACAGACAGTGAGTACAGTGAGTACAGCCTTCACAGATAGTGAGTACAGTGAGTACAGCCTCCACAGATAGTGAGTACATTGAGTACAGCCTCCACAGACAGTGAGTACAGTGAGTACAGCCTTCACAGATAGTGAGTACAGTGAGTACAGCCTCCACAGATAGTGAGTACAGTGAGTACAGCCTCCACAGACAGTGAGCACAGTGAGTACAGCCTCCACAGACAGTGAGTACAGCCTCCACAGACAGTGAGTACAGTGAGTACAGCCTTCACAGATAGTGAGTACAGTGAGTACAGCCTCCACAGACAGTGAGTACAGTGAGTACAGCCTCCACAGACAGTGAGTACAGTGAGTACAGCCTTCACAGACAGTGAGTACAGTGAGTACAGCCTCCACAGACAGTGAGTACAGTGAGTACAGCCTCCACAGACAGTGAGTACAGTGAGTACAGCCTCCACAGACAGTGAGTACAGTGAGTACAGCCTCCACAGACAGTGAGTACAGCCTCCACAGACAGTGAGTACAGTGAGTACAGCCTTCACAGATAGTGAGTACAGTGAGTACAGCCTCCACAGACAGTGAGTACAGTGAGTACAGCCTCCACAGACAGTGAGTACAGTGAGTACAGCCTTCACAGACAGTGAGTACAGTGAGTACAGCCTCCACAGACAGTGAGTACAGTGAGTACAGCCTCCACAGACAGTGAGTACAGTGAGTACAGCCTCCACAGACAGTGAGTACAGTGAGTACAGCCTCCACGTACAGTGAGTACAGCCTCCACAGACAGTGAGTACAGTGAGTACAGCCTCCACAGACAGTGAGTACAGTGAGTACAGCCTCCACAGACAGTGAGTACAGTGAGTACAGCCTCCACAGACAGTGAGTACAGCCTCCACAGACAGTGAGTACAGTGAGTACAGCCTCCACAGACAGTGAGTACAGTGAGTACAGCCTCCACAGACAGTGAGTACAGCCTCCACAGACAGTGAGTACAGTGAGTACAGCCTCCACAGACAGTGAGTACAGTGAGTACAGCCTCCACAGACAGTGAGTACAGCCTCCACAGACAGTGAGTACAGTGAGTACAGCCTCCACAGACAGTGAGTACAGTGAGTACAGCCTCCACGTACAGTGAGTACAGCCTCCACAGACAGTGAGTACAGTGAGTACAGCCTCCACAGACAGTGAGTACAGTGAGTACAGCCTTCACAGACAGTGAGTACAGTGAGTACAGCCTCCACAGACAGTGAGTACAGTGAGTACAGCCTCCACAGACAGTGAGTACAGCCTTCACAGACAGTGAGTACGGTGAGTACAGTAAATACAGCCTCCACAGACAGTGAATATAGCCTCCCTAGACAGTGAGCACAGCCTCCCTAGACAGTGAGTACAGGCTCCACAGACAGTGAGCACAGCTGCACAGCAGCTTCTTCAAAGTGGACAAAACCAGCAACCCTGAATCACACTAACAATTGGTTGTTCTCATTTCAGGCCATGCTTTCCTGCCTCTCCACCTACTGAGTAATTTGAGACTGGCTATTAAACTCTCTTTAATAGGCTGTTGGATGCTGCAATGGAAATCCTCTTACTACAAGCTTAGTGAGCAGAGTGCTTCCCTCACCTGCTCCCTCCCACAGGGACCACTCTCCAAGGCTGTGTGCTATCTAGTGTCTGAAACCCAGGCATGTACATAAACTGGCAACTGCTCTTTCCTGTTAGCTGGACAGATATATGACTCATCACATGGATTTTAAAACACCTACAATGAAAGATCATGGAAGACTTGCAAGAGCTAAAGACTTAGCATCTGTTTAGGTCACCTCTTGTAATCTCACCTTCACTATCTGTGAACTGTTTCACAAGTCTGTACCTTTAAAGACATAGCAGTGCACATGGCCTATGATCACAGAAAGACCTGCTGCAGGATGCAGGAAGGATGCTCATGATGACTGCCCTGCTATAAATATTGGCCACTTTCACATACATTAAGTTAGTTCACTTCAGAACTGCCAAAGGAAGAATGTCTGTGCCCTGGCAGAATGTAGCAGAGAAAGTATTTCTTCAAGCTTTTTTTCTTTGTTCAATTTCTGCAGAACAACTGCCTCTCCTCTTTACACATACACACACACACACACACACACACACACACACACACGTGTGCGCCACCCCCCCCTTCTTCATGTCAGTCAGGCAGATGCTTAGACACACCAACACACAAGGCAAGATGGCCTCTGTTCTTGAAAGCACAACACTAAAGTATAGGACCTTTGTCAGTAACAATAAAGTTGAAGCTAGTTTTCTAGCTGCCTCACCTGCAAGGCTGAAAGAATCCAAACCAACACAAGCCCAGCAAGGGCTCCTTCCAGTCCCTCAAGTCTCAGCCTCCTTTGGAGGCTGTCTACAACTGCACTGTGAAAAAGGCTCCTTATTCTCACCATGATGCATGGATGCTCAAGAGAGGGAAGGCAGTGTGTGTCCTGTTCATGCTGCTGCCTCCCAGATGCATGAAGTTCATATGAATGAAAGATGAATGAACAAATAAATGAATGAGTGGGCCGAGGCTCTGAAATTTACTGCAGAGCATGCATGAAGCACTATAATTGCACATGACTTGCTAAAGTACGTAGGAAGAGCTTTCCTTCTCAATCTCCCCAATTGTCGTCCTCAGTGTACATTGAGAGTGCAGGCTACAAACTCATTCATGCTTTCCTCCCACCAAGGGTGAGGGACAGGGCCTGGCTGAACAGCCAATGGAGAGTAAGGGAAAGCATGCAATACCACAAGACCCCTAAGATTAGTACTAAGGCCTGCCTTGGAAGGCAGGTACCCAGAGGACATTACTCAGACAGACAGCACAAGCCAGAGCTTCTGTACTGGCTTTCTCCAGGGAGCAACCCCAAAACAAAGCTCACAGGCGCCATCTCTGTACTCTCAGGCCTAGCTCCCAATTCACAGTTATGGCTTCATATGATGGGCACCCTGGAACACAGCCGAGCAGTACTATCCTCACGTACCAAAGCCTAGCTCCAACCTGCTCTTGTCACTACTGGAGAAGAACTTTTAGTCATAGCTACCATGCTCACACAGGGATGGCCTGCCCTCACCTTACAGTTCACTACTTTATGCCTCCATCTGCCACCAAGAAACCAGGAATCAGAGAGCCAGGTGAGCCAGCTGAGACCCCTGCATCTACCACCCAATTAAATGCCCAGGGACTGGCATAGATAGCCATGTTCCACAATCCAATCCCTATTCACAGATAGCAAGACCAAGACCTTTCTGCAGGGGAGGCAAGCTCATGCAGGATCCTTCTTCACTACATGTAATGCCAGCTATACAGGACCCCAGCCAATCTGGCAGCAGAGTTCCAGGAAGGCCCTCCATGTTGTCCCCCCCCCATCCCTCTCCCATACCCCAAACCATATCCCTCTATCAATCCCATCATGGCATGCTTGAAATTCTGCTCCCTTGTATAGAGATACATAGGGCAATTCCAGATATAACTCTGCCTACATCAATCACTCTTAGAACTGGTTTACAATCTAAGAGGGATACCATCTCTACTGTGGCCATTAGCCCACACCAAGGTCCATCAGCCCCCTGGTTTATCCTAAGAACATGCATGTACCATACAGGGACTATGAGAACAAGAGGAAATCATGCCCACCACCTTGTGGGCATCCACACAATCACATGAGCTCATAAAACAATCTCAAGGCCATACCACACCATCTCCACAGGACCCAGACCTGGAAGCCTAGGAGACAAGGTTCACGGCACCCAGGCCCTGGACCCAACTAAGACCATTCTCTGACAAGACTCTCCTCTGTTCACTTATTGAGACTGTCTTCTGACAAAGGCCTCCACATTCACTTACTACCAGACTCTTCCATAGCAGGTCTCTGCCCCACCTCTTACTACCCCAGGCCTTCTAGGCAGGACCTCACTCTGCTCCTCATTGCCCCCAACCTTACCATGACAAGGTTCTCACCAGCCCCTCTTTAAATCAAGCCATCCCATGACAGAGCCCATCCCCCCACTACCTCAGATCCTTCAATGGTAAGGCCCTGCCCTGCCCCTCGCTGTCTCAGGTTATTCCCTTGCTATCAACTCCTTATCTGAACCAACCTCAAGTATACTCAGGGCCTTTCCTTCCTCAGCCTGAAATACACATCAAGAATCTGCCTTACATCCCTAACCAAAACCAATATAATACCTGAACAATGGGAGGTTCATAAATGCTAGATTCTGAGTGAATGTCGCCACCTCCAAATGCCTAGCAGACATATGTGATGGCCAGCAGGACGGGAGAACTGCCAAGCATTGTGTGGGATAAAGACTTGGCCCCAGAAGACTCACATCACTGTTCCCAGGATGAGGAGCATGTACTGTGTCTCCTCTGACCCTGACCCTACCCAGCCTGCACCCCCAGCAAGCTGCAGAGCTGCAGGTAGGTGTGTGGCATGGGCACAGGGATGGCTGTAATTCCCTGCCTCTTTGCCTCCTACATGACTTGAGCCCCACCCTTGTCTCCTCCACCCAACAAATAAACAAAGCTCAGAGAATTAAATACCACAATTCTAGCCTAACCCAGTGACAACTACATGGGAACTTCTATTTCACATGCAGCATGCTTTGCTGTCCTCTGGGCTGTGGTCACTCACCCAGTTGCCTTGGTTTACCCTGTTTGGCTGCTCAGCCCTTCTTGTTCTCCAGGTCTACATATCATCTGCTCAGAGATCTGTCACCCACCCAGAGCCAACTGTAGAACCGGGTGGCTGCTTGCTGTGCTAAACCATCCTCCTACTGGGATACACTAGGAGGTTGCTCCCTATCTATTCAAAGTGACACCCCCAAGGGCTTCCCACCCACACCTGCAGCAGGCCCTGTGTGGTCATGCCATCTGCATGGATCTGTCCAAGTTCCATGCTGTACCTAGGGGAACCTTCCTGAAGAGCACTTATGGATGCCCTCCTCAAAGAGGCAACCCCACCAAGGTCCTCTGTGTTCTGTTTCCCTCCCTGTCAGGGGGGAGCCAGGGAGCAAAATGTCAATCATTAGGAGACGGTCACAACTGTTTCCTAGGACTGACCTAGTGGCAGCCATTCCTGCCTTCCACATGGACAAGATACAACCTTCGAATAAAAACACCACAACCAAAAGAGATACTCACCGCCTAAGTGGCTACTGGAAAGTGCTGGCTCAGAGCCTCTTACCTGGTAAAATTCCCGAAGCCAGTTCTTCTGCAGGTTTTCTGGCTGCAAATTAAGAGGAAAGGGGGACATTAGAGCACAGCCACAACTCCAACTTCCAACTTCCTGGAACAGAGGCTCCAGGAAGAAGACATGAGGGCTGACCTCATGGGGGAAACGGGATGTACATGGGACCCTCTATCCACAAGGGGTCTGTCTATACTCCCCAGAGGGAGACCATCCACACACAGGCTGGCCTCTGTGGGCTGCCCTGTGATATAAAACTGAGCAATTTTCACTTAGCCAGAGGCAGGGGCATAGCACCTATATCCCACTGACCCACATCCCTGTTCTATCCCCAGCTGGGGTTGTAGGAAAGGAGACAGGAATAGCACCATATATCTGCTGCCAAAAGGCAACAAGCCACTCCACAGTGCCATATGAGAATATGCCATCGGACATCACGGGGTTCTTGTGTGAGTTGAGGCAGGAGGAGGGTAGTATGAGAAGGGATTTGGGGTATCAGTCACAATGCTCAGAACTTTCAGGAAACAGGGTGCAGACAGAAAACCCCATGCTGTATATATACATGTGCTCTCAAACAGGAAGCAGGACCAGAAGGGCCAAGTGTCAATCATGACAAGTCCTGCTCAGGGAAGCAGGAAGGAACTATGATCACACTAAAAGATTCCTGAACCCTGAAAGTGCTCCTTTATGCGTTTTGTCAGTCAGATGTCCTGGGTAGACCTTGGTCAAAACTTGGCATGGGGGAAGACAGCCAGTAAGTAGCCCATGAGCAGACCAGTGCTACTCCAGGACTGTCAAAGCCATTCAACAATAAAAATGGACTTTGCACTCTGAAGTACATACTTAATTAAAATTGCAAAGCTATAAACATAATGTTATATGTCTGTCTGTCTGTCTGTCTGTCTGTCTGTTGGTTAATGGCTTTTCACACGGTTTTCCTATGCCACTGAAACTGAAGTCTCTGGCCAGGTCATCTCAGATATGTAGAGCTTGAACACCCAGAAGCAAGGCTCAGAGGAGTAACACCCCGGCTCAGAGAGTCATAAGACTTAGCCACAGAGAGGTCCTAAACCACTCCCAGCACTTTGCCCACTGAGTGTCCTGAAGATCATAGAAATAGAACTGCAGAAAAAAATTAATGATGGGGAAAAAACTGGAAAGGAACAAGAGCATCACAGACCACACAAGGAGCACAGAGGAGCACAAGGAGACTCCACCAAATCTCAAACACATGCCTTAGCAGGACCCCTAGGTAAGTTTCACAGGACAGGAGACACTGCCTCCCTGCCCTGGCCTCAAAGAAGGCAGCAATATGGCACTACAAAGACAAACCAGAGTGGGGCAAGAACATGAACAGAATAGCCAAGCATAGATGGAGAGGCTCAGCATCACGTGCCATGGAGAAAATGCCAATCCAAAACCACAGAGTATCCTAATATGATGGGGCACACTATAATCCTAGCACTGGAAAACAGACAGGAGAGTCACTGCAAGTCTGACAGCAGCCTGATCTACAAACTGACTTCTAGCCTACATAGGTAGAGCCAGTCCTTAACGTAATTACTTAATTAATTAACTAACCAGACTGTCAAGGCAGATTATACCATGGTTAGGATTCTGGAACAGTGTCAGAGAAAAGAGTAGCAAACAGAAACCCTCCACTCTGGAGGCAGCAGTCAGGCTGCTCCTTGAAATCTGGGCCACCATTTAACCAGAGAGTCCACTCCTCCGAATAATCTGCAGATAAGTAAAACTGCATTCCACATGAAACCTTATGTAGACAGCAGACAAAAGGCAGACACAGCTGAACGCCCATAATCAAAGAGCACAGGAAATGGGGCATGTGCACATAGAAGGAAAGCTCAGCAGGTTTGATCCTCAAGCCACAGACAATCTAGGCCCAGGTAGAAGCCAAGTCATGGAAGGTAAGCCCTGCCCAGGTCTCTGTGGGTCTGTGGAGGGTGAGGGTTATCAGCAGGGGATAAAGCAAGGGGCAGTGTAGCCCCCAGAACTTCTCAGTGCAAGAGCCCACTGCATGCCCTTCAAGACAGCCACTGTCCAGGACAGTGACTCTGGGGCCAGCAGTTCCAGCACATGGAGCACTAACACTGCCGGGGTTTCCACCTGCAGCACCTTCTCATTCTTGGAGGGGGGGGGGGAGGGAGCGCTCTGTACTCCCTGTCAACACTCCAAGGGCCCTTACGAATTAGAAGTGGGACTTACTTCAGGAAACAAATGGCATGCCCATTAACCAAGTCTGATCACAGGCAAAGCCCAACTATAATCCTCAGCTGGACGCACACTCACCTCAGCTGCTATGCTAGTGCAGTAGCCGTCTCATTTGGGATCAGAACCAGAGTGCCAGAGATCCAGTTTGCATCCTGTATAGAACCTGGCAAGCCCCTCCAAAGTGGCCCTGCTGGGAGTCATGCTCAAGGCTACATGGCCATGGCCGTGAGAGCATGTGCTAGCATCTCTGGAAGTGCTTCAGGACTGCAGGCCCCTCCAATTTAGTTTCTGCATCACATTCATGTTTAGATCATTAATCTGGCTTTCTCTCTACTTTGACTGTGGATCTACAAGAACTGCACAAAAGCTCCAAGAGGGTGGGTGCTATAGAGGATTAGACAGGAGTCTAACTACATGACTGAAAATACTCCACGGAGAAAGAAGAGGGGAGAGGATAACTTGAAAAAAAACAGGGTCAGCACCATGAAGCACAAAAGTGCCCACCAGGCTCCCCTGGACATCCTCCCTCCTGGCCACCCTCCCTGAGTCCTCTTGAACTGCACTCCCTGACCTCATGTGCCCCCCACTCCTTCCTGCACTCATTCACACTCTTGAAGGCTCCACACTCAGTGCCATGCATGCTAGATCCCACATGCTCACTCTCTCACACATGCTCACTCACACATGCTCTCTCACACATGGTCACTCACATATGGTCACTCACACACGGTCATCACTCACACATGCTCACTCTCATATATGCTCTCTCACATATGCTCTCTCACACATGGTCACTCTTATACACTCACTCTCACACACTCTCTCACACGCTCACTCTTTCACACATGCTCACTCACACACACTCTCTTTCACACACCCTTCCTCTCACACACGCTCACTCTCACACATGCTCTCTCACACATGCTTACTTTCATACATGCTCTCTCTCACATGCTCACTCTTTCACACACACTCACTCTCATACACACACATGCTCACATTTTTGTTGTTTTTTGAGACAGGGTTTCTCTGTATAGCCCTGGATGTCCTGGAACTCACTCTGTAGACCAAGCTGGCCTTGAACTCAGAGATCTGCCAGCGTGCTGTCTCCTGAGTGCTGGGATTAAAGGTGTGTGTTACCACCACCCAGCCTGCATGCTCACTCCTACAGGCTCTACATTTATTTATGCCCACACTCACCTGTACCCACACTCACTCTCACAGGCTCCACACCCATCCGTGCCCACACTCACACTGTCTCACCTACTCAAACATTTGTTCTCTCATGCACTACCACATACTTGTCTCTCGCAGACCACACACTCCCACAGTCCTGCCCCTAAGGGTAACCACCACTGTGGTGGTGCCCCATTCCTCAGCTCTTCATGGCTCTGGCCACTTGCAGCCCATCCCCATGTCCTGTGCCTTTACCATCAAAAGAGGCTGAGCACTGTGCTGGCCACACTGCCCAGCCCCAAGCTGCTACATTTTTTCCCTCTTAGGCTTTGTCCCTGCCACAGCCAGGGCAGTCTGCAGTGCCCGTCCAATCCCTCAGTAAAAGACAACAACCTCCAGATCTTCAGAGCCACCTGGCATGACTCTTGCCCATCTACCCATACCATACAGTGTAGACCCTTCCTTCTCTGGTGTCAGGGCCTCTACATTTTGTCCTCAGCATCTTAGAAGCTCAACACTGCTACCATGCATGACCACAGGCCACCTCCTCCCCAGCATGCCCTTCCTGGGTCCCTAAGGCTCCCCAACCAACTGTCAATCCTACGCTCATATTTTTCCATCCCCCCAAGCAAGCTACAAGATATTCCCACCCTGCCTTCCCTCAGAGACTGTCACCTCAGAACCCTACACATTTCTTCATAGCCTGACCTGAACTGTAAGACTCAGTATGACAGTGATGTCAACCATCATCAGGTACTGAGAGCCAAACAGAGCTAGATCAAGAAATGGCTGTAACTGAAACAACAGAATATCAGTGAGGCAACCTCTCCTTGACAACCATAACAGCCAAGGACAGGGGTAAAGACACCAAGACAAATGCATGAGGCAGAAAACTGCAGAGGAAATAGCAGATCAAGAATTCCTAAGGGGAAGGAAAACCAACCAGAGAGAAGAAACAGAAAGAAGCAAATCAGCACAAAGCCTCCCAAGATGTGGGAAAACACCGGTGTGCCTGTGGCTAGCCAGAGAGAGGCACAAGGAGTGAGCTAGTGCAAGCACTAGTGAGAGCAAGCAAACTGAGGAGAAAGTCGGGGGAAGGCTGGCCGGCTTCGAGCAGTCACCCTCAGGGCAGGGTAGGGCATTCACAGACATGGTCTCACATGAAAACCCTGTCCACACTCCACTTCTGGCTGTGAGGAGACCTGCAGAGGTGATCCTCTTACACTAATAACGGTTCATCTCCAATTCAGCAGTCCCCTGCCACCTGTGCTCTTCCCCATGATCCCAGAAGAACAGAATCTAACCCTTTAAGCTGGGGACAGTAGACACTGTCAGGTAACCTGCTGCCTGCTACTTGTTGACCTGTGATGTTGGCCACTACAAGGGTGGAGATTTCTGAGAGGTAGGATCTGTAGGTAATTTGTGATTTTCTATAATGCTGAGCTAGGGTTGCTTATATAGCTAGCTGGGCAATGCTTGCTGGTCTCACGTCTTTGCTGATCTTCAATTTGCTGAGAGAGATGCAGCTGAGAACTTTTCCTGGTGCCCCTGTTGGCTCTGGTCCCTCTTGCTAATTTATGCTGAGACTGTGGCCTGGCTGTCTCTGCTAGGTAGTGGCCCCTCTGCTGATTTGTGTTAGCTATCCCAACTCTACCAAAGTAGCCTGCTGATACATCTGGGAAGTGTTTGTGAGTGGTTCAAGCTGCCACTACTAACCTCTAAACTAAACTGCCAATTTCCAGACAATACAGTTGGGAATTGCTTTAAAGAACCATTTCTAAAGAAACAGGTCCACTTCCCTCATACCTTTTCTTTTCCACTACCTCTGGTGGGTAGTGAGCTAAAAGGGAGGTTAAAGTGTTTAAAACCCATCATTAAAAATAGACTTTAAAAAAAAATTAAAGTTACAGAGCAACGCATATCCCATTGAGAAAACTCAAGCAAGGGAAAAAAGAAAGGTGTCAAACTGTAAGAGAAATGATCTCTTCTCAAAGACAACATGATCTTGGATGTAACAATTTCAAAAATTATACATAAACAGAGAAAAGTGTTAGAACTAATACACTTAGCAAAATAGCAACATAAAGAATCACACACACACACACACACACACACACACACACACAGAGAGAGAGAGAGAGAGAGAGAGAGAGAGAGAGAGACTAACAGATGTATTTTTTATACCCACAATAAACAATCCGAAATGAGAAAAAAATCTCATTTAGGCTAACAGCATAAGGAACAAACAGGAATTAAACAAGGATGCCAAATACTGTACACTACACAGTGCAAAATGTGAGACAAAGAACCCAGATGATACAGCCACAGCTGCAAAGATACTGATGACAGCTGCAGAGGCTGGGAGACCAGTGGAGAAGCTGGCATGGTCCACAGAGATCCCCAGCCAATGCAGGAGGCAGCAAAACACCTGTAGGGTTTTCCACAGAAACAGAAAACTCCACATGGAACTCTCAGAGAACCCCAAATATCCAAAATAATCCTTTTAAAAAAGGAACAAATTATACCAGGCATGGCATCTACAATCCATTCTAAGGAGTCTAAAGTGGGAGAAAGGAGATGGAGGATGAGGAGATGGAAGGGAAGAAGGAAGAAGAGGGGGAAAGAGGAAGGGGGAAAGAAAAGAGAAAGAAGGAGGGGGAAGAAAGGAAAAGAAGGAGAAGAAAAAGGAAGAGGAGAAGGGAAAAGGAAGAGGATGGAGAAGAAAGGAGAAGTTGCTACAACAGCAAGAAGTTGGAGGTCCCCACTACACAGTGTCAACCACCTTTAGACCTGCAGAAAGACAGGTCAGCATGGACTGGCACAAAAAAAGGCCACAGACTGATGGGACAGACCAAAGAGCCTAGGAATAAGCCCTGACTGACAGACAGTCCTGTGAGGTGTAAACATGGATACCAAAGTCACCCAGCAGGCAAACAGACTGTGCTAATTCTTACTCCATGACCATTTGGTACAGAAAAGCAGGTAAGGAGATACTAAGAGCAGCAATGTCATCCAAGCAGCCCATCCTGTACTTTGCATGTCCAACTCAGCTGAGCTGTTTTACAGAACCAGAGGAGATTCCGGGCCAGCAATAACAAGAGGCCCCATAAATTCAACCTAATTAAGGTGAAGAGAATTCTGGGTCTAAGACAGACACAGTAGTATGTCTGCAATCCTGGCACTCAGGAGGCCGAGGCAAAAGCACTGAGCCCTGGGCCAGCTACTGCTATAAAGCAAGACTCTATCTCGAAGAGGAGAAGACAGAGAGAGAAAAGGGTAATCCTGGACTAGATTGGCAAACCTACAGCAACCTTACAACACACAGCAAAAGTGAAACAGGCTGGAAATAAACACAGCAATGAGAAGACTACCACAATCCCACAGTCAGAGACCTGAGTGCAGTCTTAAATCCTGCATAAAGGGGCTGGGGTGTCAGGCCACCCTTAATCCAGACACTCAGGGAGGAGGCAGAAGCAGGAAGACCTCTGGAGTTCAGGGATAGCCTCATCTACATAGCAAGTTCCAAGGCAACCAGGAATGAGATCCTGTCTCAGAAAAGCAAAAATACAATAAAATAAAATCCTTCATAAAGGGTCAGCAAGTTAGTTCTCTGGGTAAAGACACTTACCACACAAAGTTGGTGACCTGAGTTCAATGCCTAAAACCTATGTAAAGGTGGACAGAGAATCAATTCCACAAAGTTGTATTCTAACCCTCAGACCTGCATTATAGCATGTGTCTCTCTCTCTCTCTCTCTCTCTCTCTTTGTCTAGTTGTTTTCAAATAAAAAATTCTGCATATAAAAATAGCCCCACAACCCTACTAATATTGCTCCCATGTTCTTACAGATGTGTGGGAAAACATGCTCTCTTGAAGGTCAGAGCAGAAATGACAATCTGACATCCTAATATTTGCCTCTAATTTTCTCCCAACAAATTTAAGGGCTGTAATAGCACAGACAAGAACACATGGGCACAAAACATGTCCATCAGCTGTGGAGTGGGGCAAGCATCCTGAAGCCCTGCTGGGTTTTCCTTCACACACTTCTATCTCTTATATCCTCCAGAATGCAAAATGATCAATATGGAAGCTTCTACCTTAAAGAAGCTAACATGATCCTAGGACTCAAGAGTTGGAGGGGAGAGAGCTATAAGAAGGAGGCCAGCCTGCATCACACAGCCAGAGAAAGGGCAGGGGGAAGGAAGAGAGGGATGGTGAGGGAAAATATAGCATACCTTCAGACAAGTCTCCTGCAGCAAGGCCCAGGCAGCAGAGCCCTTCCCCTATCCCAGCCCTCAGATCCTCTCCACAGCATTCCAAATAGGAAAGGAGGAAACACCACATTTTGAAATAGCTGTCCTTCCAGCAGCGGTCGCTTCTTCTTTTTCTTTCTTTTATTCTTATAAGTACCATGCACTGCTTTCATATTTTTAACTCTTCAAGGTCTAAGGAAGAAAACCACCAAAGCGTTCAGAATGCTGTAGCCAACACTGAATAACCACTAGTGGCTTAAGCGGCAATAAAAGACAAACCATAGAGAGGAAATGTGTGTAGCTTCTACAAAAACTGTGGGCCAATTCCTGGCTATATAAAAAGCCTCTGGATAAATCATAAAGGGATCATTAGCTCAAATTCACATCACACACACAGACACACACAGACACACACAGACACACACAGACACACACAGACACACACAGACACACACAGATACACACAGATATACACAGATACACACAGACACACACAGACACACACAGACACACACAGACACACACAGACACACACAGACACACACAGATACACACAGACACACACAGACACACACAGATACACACAGACACACACAGACACACACAGACACACACAGATACACACAGATACACACAGATACACACAGATATACACAGACACACACAGACACACACAGATACACACAGACACACACAGACACACACAGATACACACAGACACACACAGATATACACAGATACACACAGATACACACAGATACACACAGATACACACAGACACACACAGACACACACAGATACACACAGACACACACAGATACACACAGACACACACAGACACACACAGATACACACAGATACACACAGACACACACAGACACACACAGACACACACAGACACACACAGATACACACAGATACACACAGACACACACAGACACACACAGATACACACAGATACACACAGATACACACAGATACACACAGACACACACAGACACACACAGATACACACAGACACACACAGACACACACAGATACACACAGACACACACAGATACACACAGATACACACAGATACACACAGATATACACAGACACACACAGACACACACAGATACACACAGACACACACAGATACACACAGATACACACAGACACACACAGATACACACAGATATACACAGATACACACAGATATACACAGATACACACAGATATACACAGATACACACAGACACACACAGATATACACAGACACACATGAGACAAAGAAAGCGAGGGAGGGGGAGGGGGAGACGGAGGGGGAGGGGGAGAGGGAGGGGGAGGGGAGGGGAGGGGGAGGGGAGGGGAGGGAGAGGGAGGGGGAGGGGGAGAGGGAGGGGGAGAGGGAGAGAGGAGACTGTGAGACCGAGAGACTAGGCACAAACCCATATACAGATACAGCACGTGCATGAGCTACTTGCCCACCAATACAGTTATGCACATCAACTCAAAAGCCACCTGGGTCAGGTGGCTGCTACACAGATATACGGCACTGTAGAGTATGTCCAGAGTCAGGAGTCTCTCCCACTGCGAGTCAGTCAGCACAGGCTTCATCTTCCTGTGAGGACAAAAATGCTGTACATTTGCAGTGGCCAGATCTGTACTGGAAATGCGCTGGTGTGGCTGGGTGGTTTTTGCTATTTTTATTGTTTAAACGATATGAGACCGGTGGCTATGTTATTAGACCAGAGAGCTCTAGTTACAGACAAAGGAAACTGAGTTCCTATGATGCAATAAATATAACATTTACATATAAACAGGATAAGCACACACAAACAAGGACAACTCAAACCAACCACATTTACAGCTCTGACACACATGCCCGACACACCCAGCAGCAGTTACAGCTTCACACACCACACTCACTGGAAAATGAAAGCACACGCACAGTTTCCTACTGGGGAAACAAAGCTGACCACACTATCAAAGGCAATCAAGCAATCATCTTCACAGTCCACTCCAACCACATCTCTACACAGGAGGAGCAAGGTCCTGTCCTCAGAGGAAGGAGCCAACCAAGTGAGTATCAACAGGCCAGCAGAAGCCTCCAGTGCTGCGGAGTTAGCACAGAGACGGAAGACAAGCACACTGGAGTCACAGCCAAGACCAGCTAGCCTGATCAACTCTGGGAATGGCTGTGGCAGTAGGGCATAGATAATATCTGTACAAGCCACTGGAGGCTGGGTGCAGACTAGTGTAAGGAGGGGAGTCTATGCCACTGTGTTATGGGTGTGTGTTGGTTACTTTTCCATTACTGTAACCAAATATCTGACAAGCAGCCTAAAGGGGGTTGTTTGTTTTGGCTCGTGGTTGCACAGGATTCAGCTCAAAGTTACTTGCGTCCATATACTTGGGCAAACATCATGGCAGCAGGAGCTTGCAGCTCACCTCAGAGCATAGGACAGAGAGAAAAAGACAGAAAGGGGCCAAGAGCAGGATACCCCCAAAGACCTACCCTAGTGAACTACTTCCTCCAGCTAGAGCCTATCACCCCAAGTTTTCAGAATCTCCCCTGAATAGTATCGCCAGTTAGAAATAGGCTTTAGCACACAAACCTGTGAGACATTTTATATTTAAATCACAACTGGGCATTCCATACACTGTGGGCTTTACCTCTGGTAACCTTCCAGGTTCTCAGTCAAGAGTTGGGAAAGATCCTTGCAGGGCCTGGGAAGGATATAGAAGCAATGAGGTGAACTGCACCCTGAGCATTCCCAGAGCCAAAGCCAACACCAGGGGTCAGGATTTTAATAAATACCTGGCCCACCTGCAAGGACTCCTCTCTCAGAAAGCCTTCCACCTCACCTAGGAAGAGCAAGGCAAGATGTAGAGGAAAGTCGGGAGCCATGGGTGGCGGGGTGGGAGTTGGGGCGTGGGGGGAGGGGATTATCAGACTACAGATTCTCCCACCTGACTGCTACACCACAATTGCAAGCTGAGACAAAGAGAGGTGCTACAGTAACAAAGGCATCTGAAGAAAGAGACACAGACATGGCATTGGAGAGATGGGAACCCTCTGCTGTGGTCTCAACAAACATCGGAATCAGCCAGCTCCAGAAGCCAATCCACCTCAGCTCCCTCCACCTCACACACCATGTCTGCATTCCAGCAAAACTCACCGAGTTTGCAAAAGAAAAGCCCAAAGACATAAAAGACACATCATAAGCAGCTTCAGCTATGATACATGTCTAAAACAATGGAGACGCGCACACACTAAGGACTCTAAAGGGAGAGTGGATAGGAGAACAGACTGGTCATGTGACAAAATAAAGGAGCCAGAAGTCAGGCACTGCAGCAGTAGAAATGACCGGCCTCTGCCCAGCTCACTGGAGACTCAGCCACAGAGGAGAGTGCCAGTAAGCACAGAGAAATGTCAACAGGAATGTCCCAGACTGAACCACAGAGAGATAAAGATCTTCAGCAGAACAGGGCTAGGGCTGGGGAAGTAGCTTAGTGATAAGTGCTTCCTTTCCATGCAAGCATGAGGACCTGAGTTCAAGACCCAGAACCCATGCAACAGCTCAGTGTGGCCAGCTTGCAAATCCTAGTGCTGGGGACATTGAGACAGCAGATCCCTATGGCTCGAAAACCAGACAATCTAGCCTAATCCTGGAGCCCCAGATGGTCAGAGACCCTCTGGTAAAATAAATAAATAAATAAATAAATAAATAAATAAATAAATAAATAAATGGGGTTGGAGAGATGGCTCAGCAGTAAAGAACACTGGCTGCTCTTTCGGAGGATCAGGTTCAGTGGCAGTTCACAACTGCAACTCCAGTTGTGCAACACCCTACTCTTGTCTCCTTGGACACCAGGCACACATATGGTGTACAGACACACATGCAGACAAAACACTAATATGCAAAAAAAATTAAGTAAAAATAAAAGCTCCCTGGCTTTTGATAAATAACACGTCAGACTTTCTTCACCTCTGGTGAAGAAAGGGAAAGAAAGAACAGGCTTTCTGGAAACAGAGATTGATTTCAAAAGCTATGATTATCAAACATACCAAAAGAACCAGAAGAAGGGCTAGCAGAAATACGAAGCAGTAATGACTGAGAATTTCCTGAAATTAATGACAAGCACAACAAAGTACAGATGCAGTAAACTGAGCAACACCATGCAGAATAAATAAGAAAACATCCAAACTTGATTGTATCTCACGTCTCATTCAAACTTCAGGACACTATTACTAGGGAAAATTCTTAAAGGAGGAAAGAAAAAAAAAAAAGATCCTAACTATGAAGGAACAGTGACAAGAACAACAGTTAACATCTCAGCAAAACAATGCAAATAAGAGTAAGCTACTTTAAATGGCAAAATATTTTTTACAAAAAAATAAAAAATCATCTAGAATTATGTGTACAGAAAAACTGCCCTTCATAAGTGAAAGAATGAAAACCCCTCCTCAGACAAGACCCATCCAGTACACAAAGGACTACAGGAGGGAATTTTAAAAGCTGAGTGTCCATCCCATGCCCAGGGGTAGCCAGCCAAAAAAAAAAAAAAAAAAAAAAAAAAAAAAAAAAAAAAAAAACAAACAAACAAACAAAAAAAAATCCATGATTTTTTGGTTGGTTTTGGTTTTGATGGGCTTTTTGTTTCATTTTGGTTTTTTCTCTTATTGGTGGTTGTTTGTTTGTTTTAATTTGTTTTCTTTTTGGAGAGAGAGAGGGGGAGGGGGAGGGGAGGGGGAGGGGGAGGGAGAGGGGGAGGGGGAGGGGGAGGGGGAGGGGGAGGGGGAGGGGGAGGGGGAGGGGGAGGGAGAGGGAGAGGGGGAGGGAGAGGGAACAAACATGGGGAGGGGAGTGAAAGGGGAGGTGGGAGGATCTTCAAGGAGCCGGGGAAGAGGAAACACTGATCAAAATATATTGTATGAGGAAAATTAATTTTAAAAACGAGTGCAAAGTTCTTCAATAACAGCCAACAGACCAGGAGAGTGGGCTAGGTGCTTACGAACACTGCCTGCTTTTCCAGAGGACCTGGATTCAATTCCCAGTATCTACATGGCAGCTCAAAACCATCTGTAACTCCCATCCCAGGGAACCTGATACCCTCTTCTGGCCTCTGTGAGCACTGCATGCAAGTAGTGCACAGACAGGCAGGCAAGCAAAACATCCATATACATAAAATATGTTTTTAGAAATAATAAGAAAGCCAACAGCCATCTGTGATAAGGCTGTGAGAACTGGGGACTGCAGGCACTTCCTGGGCAGAAGGTGCTATCAGCATCTACTCAACTGCTCATGATGGTTTCACTCCAGATAACTCTCACCTACAACCTGACAGGACCTGTGAACAGGCACTCCCACAAGGGTTCTAAGATGTAAGTAAGCACCACCTGGGTATTTAAGTTGGCAGATAGGAGGGAAATCCCAGGCAGGTTTGGCCTTACCAGATGGCCATTTCTAAGTCTTCAGGTGAGACCCTGAAAGCATGCACTGCAGCAGGCATCTGCCAAGAATCCCATAGCCAGGAGAAAGAGTGTCAGGAACAAACCCACGCTGAGAACCTGAGCACAGACCCTACCCTGGTGAAAGCAAGCCCCACCTACAAGCTGACTGCCTCTAGAGATTGGCACAGGACCTATCAGTTGGGTGAAGCCAGACTCCCACCCATGGAAACACAAGATAGTAAAATCAGTATGTTTCACACAGCACAGAAAATTGTCATACATATGCCAGTATATGGAGTAGAACAAGGAATATTTCGAGTATCTGTCCCAACCAGGTTTGTTTTGACATAACGTCTGTGGTCAGGATTTAATTTAAAACGTTACCCAGTGTTGCCCTGCACAGCTACTAAAGGGCAACTGCTATCAGTTCACCCATCTGCCATGTCCAGCTTGCCAAATACTCGCTGTCCATGTTTTCAAACAAACAACTCTTGACATTTCCTTAGCTTATGGTTCTTTTGTCTTTTCACTCAGTAAAACTTGGATTTGTCTCCCTTTCCACACTCCTTCAGGTCCTATGTAGTTCTATATTCTAGCTTTTGGGTCTATTTATTACCTTGTGTTTTATAGCAACAACTTGGAATATTGTGAAATATATGTTATAAATATTGCATGCCATATGTTTTTCTGTATCTTAAAGCCAGGCCCTCCTCAGCAAAACATTAAGGTCAGCATGAGGTCCAGAGGTCTGTAACTTGCAGAACAACAGAATGAGGTCAAGTAACGAGGCCAAAGGAATAACGCCAGAGCCAGAGACTGGGGTGGGGCTAGGGCAAGGGGCAGCATACATGGAAACCCAGACACCCAACAGGGAAAATAAAGCAAACGATAATGAAAAATTCAGGGAAGACAGCAGTTTATAAAAGCATCACACAAAACCAGTAGCTATTATACATACAAAAAAAATAAAAATTAAATTTAAAACCCCAGAAAATACCTTGGGGGGAAAAACCTTTTTGTAGATAACATACAAATTTTTAAGTGTGAAAGTTTGCATGACAAAAAAAAAAAAAAAAAAAAAAAAACAAACAAACAAAAAAAAACATTTAAAAGGATATTCCTGCAAGAGGGAGGAAAAGCAGCAGGGGTCATCAGAATGATGTCTGCTATCCTTCAAGACTGGATCCCATCAAGCCCTGCAGACAAACTAGGCAGTGCACTCTGGTGGGTGCAGCTGATGTTCTTGTGTCAGCTGGGACAGGACACAGGATCTTTCACCCTGCTGCCTGGCAGGAACCACTGTGCATGTGCAAAAATAAATTATATGAATCAAACATCCACACAACTTTTAAGAAGTGGACATTCACCCCCATAGCTTTGTAAAGCAGACCCAGTATCTATGTAGTCGAAAACGTCTATAATGTGTATCCCAACAGATCTTCCTAGTAACTGAACAGCTAAAATACCTATCAGGTATCTCAGAGTGACCTCTCATAGAGGGAGGGTGTCATCCAGTCTCCAGTGTATGAGGAAAATTAATTTTAAAAACGAGTGCAAAGTTCTTCAATAACAGCCAACAGACCTGGAGAGTGGGCTAGGTGCTTACGAACACTGGCCATGGCCCACCCAACTGAGGAACACAAAGCCAATGCTCACCCTGGTGGTAGGTATTCTTGGGAAAATGTCCACCAGACAACTTTCAGAATGGCCCAAACAACAGTGTGCCCTATCCGACACATGTCCAACACTTAAGATCAGTGTCAGGAAGACTATGAGGGCTAGGGATGCAGCTTAGTTGGTGGAGTGCCTACCCGCTGAGCATGTATAAAGCCCTGGGTTCAGTCCCAGCACCACAGAAAGTCGAGCATAGTGACCCATGCTTACAATCCCAGCACTTAGGAGGTGTAGATAGAAGGATCAGGAACTCAAGGTCATCCTCACCTATACAGCAAGTTCAAGTCCAGCCTGAGCTACATGAAATCCTATTGGAGAGAGGAAGGAAGGGACGGAGGAAGGGAGGAAGGGAGGGAGGGAAGGAGGAGGGAGGGAGGGAGGGAGGGAGGGAGGGAAAAGGTTAATGACTGGAGAAAATGACCTACACACACACATACCCCATGACCCTGAGTATTCTCTGGGAGAAAGAACAAGCACAATGGTTGAGGACACAGACAACTGGAAAGCATTATATAACATGTAACTATAACATGTAACATGCATGCTGATGGCTGCTTGGGGAACTACAGCAGGCCAGGCTCCCGTATCTCACTATAGGCTGCAGAGTTGTCTGCAGTTTACTTACAAACAGATACCCCTCAGCACCCTGAGAGGCGGCATGTGCAGTTGACAGGAAACAGTACCCCATCTCCCTAGAACCATCTCTGGGCAGCAGCTATGCTCCTTAGCAGAGCCTCAGCTCTTTCGCAGTAGATTCTCCAGCCACTCACTTCTCTCTAGGCCTAGGGATACTTCCTAGCCACAGGATATGTTCACCCCTCAGGGGTAAACAGGCTTCAAGCAACACTTATGCTCCATTTACTGCCTGCTGAAAGAATCCTCACTGAGGATGTGAGCATGCCCACCAACCCTACAGAGCTCCTGAAGGAAGGCACTCATCATCCCACATCCTTAGAGGCAGACAAGGCCTTGTTTATGCACAAGGATAAGGAACAGAGAAAAGTTATGAGAACTTCCCGGCAAACAAACTTAAAACTACATCAAAGCTCTCCCCACAGGTACTAGGAAAGGTGCTGGCTCAGAGCTGGGTCCCATCTGAGATGAAGATGACAGTGCTGCCTTCTGCAGCCTGGTGTCAGACCAGGAGAATGAATGGATCCCTTCCTGTGGCCCAGAGCACCATTCAACAATCACACCTTCTAACCTTGCCATCCTGGGCAGCTACCTTGTGAGCTCACAACTTTTAAGACCTGTTCCCTTCTTGAAAAACTAAGTAACAGAAACAGGCACACACACTCTAACATCTAGAACAATCTGAATCTTCTTAGCACCTATGAGATGGTGCTGTCATCCACATCTGCCAGCTCATACCAGTACCTGAGCCCTGCTCTGTGACTCCCCACTGTGCTAGCTACAGGTGCCCACCTTTAGAGGGCCCCCAAAACACTTGAGTCAGGTTGCACTGACTACTCCCAACGCTGTGAGCCAAAACAGTGAGAA